>NC_142684.1:104785000-105100000 GCF_056320005.1 Nelumbo lutea
ATAACATATATAATTTATATTATATAATGTATAAAATAAGTTTAAATGCATGTTATGTCATTTAATATATAGATATGTAATGCTTTATATATGAGTGACATTGGCCCAAAATCAAGCCCAACTTGGCCCATATAAACCTGATCTAGGACTTATGTTTCAGGCCCAGAACCCCAGGCCAGGCCAAGCACGGGCCTAAGTTATAGCCCTTATCATAAGTGCAAAGCTCGGCCCGGCCCATGATCACCCATACTCTAAGGCCATGTTTGGTGGGGCTTAAAATAAGCATTTTTAGTGATTATTGCATTTCAAAAGCCAAAACCACCCCCCAAAAGCAATAAACGTTTTTTTTTTTTTTTTTTTTTTTTTTTTTTCTGTGGAAAGAGCCTATTAGAAAAATCAATTGATGGATGTTTTCAAGAAGCGCTTCTTATTTCCCATCTCAATTTTGCCCATTTAAACTTTTCTTAATACTAAGAATGTCCCCATCTTCTTCCTCGCTTTTCCTTTCTATTTTCACTTGTCACCACTTGCAACGGTGGCAAGCTACAACCAGGTTTGATTTCCGGTTCTCGTATTTTTGTTTTTTTTTTCCTAAAAAAAATTGATTGAATGTTGATTCCCATCACTCAATCTCACCCTTCTTTATTAATTTTTTTTCTTTTATTGTTATGTTTTGAATCAAACACCTCCAACAGCGCGATGACCCAGGTTGATTCATACATTTTCTTGTTTTATTCATACAATGAACATGGATCGGACCAAGCAATGTGGTACATGTTTTCTTATGTTTATAGCTTATACAAGATTGTGGCAATATTGTCTTTATATTGGCAAAAGCTCATTTTGAACCAAGCAATGTTATTAAATAATTCCTTTTTTCTTTAGAAAAAGCACCTTACGAAGCATAATTTAAGCACTTTTTTAGAAGTGTTTATCGGAAAAGTGCTTCTAAGAAACCCATTTAGTGGCAAGGAGCCCCACCAAATGCAGCCGAATATCAACCCACAAGGCCACAAGCCCACAACATTATTTCAGTAAAGGCTCTTAAGTAGTTAAAGTGCAGGAACAGGGCTCACAATAAAAATAAGCATAATAATATTAAGTTCAGAAATACTCCAAAGAGTCGCGTGTGTGAATTTCATCTGGCAGTACAATCGGTGCCCATATAAAGCCTCTTACCCATATCAATCCCTACCTATCCTTATCCAATCAATTATGAGATAAACCCACATATATTCACTTGGAATTTAGGTAAGAAATAAAGAAAAAAAAAATAGAAGGGGGGGGGGGGTTAAGAAATCCATGGTGCGCTGAAACAAAACCTAGGCACCCATTGCACCAGCATGGTTCTTGCGGCACTCAGACAACATGTCTAGATAGAATTGACACTTGCTGATATCACTCGAATAATTGTTTAGACACTGCAAGATAAAAAGGCATTAGAAATTCAGAATAAAACAAAAACAGGATAGAATGTACCTTATGTCTTGTTTACACATAAATTTTTCAGCAAGATTATTCATGATACAAAGAGAAACAACACAATGATCTAAACCCTATTAATCTTCAGTTAATATGATGCTTTAGAACAGATATTGGGGCACACTTTCATCCAACATTTACGGCCCTATTTGGTTTGCAGGAATAGGGGTCTGGAATTGGAATCAGAATGGGCCATTCCAATTCCAATCATTTGGTTGGGCAGAATCAGAATCCCATTCCCATTCCTGGTGGAATCGCATTCCCCCATTTGAGGGAGTAGCCATTCACTCCCCCTCCCTTGGGAATGAAATCCCATTCCGGCTGATTCCGATTTTCATTATGATTCCTGTCTGAACCAAACAGACTATGGAAATAGACCTTTCCAATTCCATCCAATAGCCTAATACAAAAGTTTATGTTGCATTTGTCTCCAAATTAACATTACTGGAACAGGTTTATTTATGTTCCATGCAAGTACTAGAATATGCATACATTTACAGGATAGATAATATAGAAACAGAATGCCAAAGAATAAAGCAAAAAGAAGACAAAGGTACTTTTATTATTAATTAATGAAATTTCTGTTGCTGATAAAAAAGAAAGGTAAAAGAAAGACAAGGTACTGTTGCATGATTTACACATCATAAGAATCTATGAAAGGTGTAGATCGTTATTGGCAAGAAAAAGATAACACAGGATCCAACTTACCAAAAGACTTCCATAACTTCAAACACTACATTTCTTGCAGCTTAAATTGCTTGGAAAGTTTATGAATGTTAGCATCCAAATGATAATGATTAAAAAAACACTTAACAGTGGATAAACCATAGGTAACATGGCTCATTAACAATGACAGAGCCAACGTTAGCCCCAAAAAACAATTTGCAAATATAGCCCATGTTCTTGGTATAGCAAAGGACACAGAGCCTTCTACAAATGAACATATGATTCTTCAAATGCTTCAATAGGAAACTTTCTTATACATATGGACATTTATGCATGATTATGTATACAAATAAACAAAAGGAAAATTCATGAAGATAACTGATAGTCTGAAGAAATGAGAACTGAGAAGCTCCCTCTCATGTGCAAATTTCCAAAAGATTTAAAATCATATTTTCAACAGTGTCACTTCAAGGTTTATCAAAAACATCAAGGACTCATTACTGTGCACAAATCCCCTTTTACCACCCAATCAAGTCAACACATGTTAATGGCACCAATCATCATGTTATTTGCAGCAGTCACTAATAGTTGGTAATGAAAAACATACATATAAGCCTGTTAACTAATAGTTAATAATTCAGATAATGAACATACATCTTGGAAAGCTTTTGATTGAATGCCACATGCATCCGATCCTCCAATACCGTTCACATTAGATGCAGGTGCTGCAGCAGGATCACCTGAGACCACTGTCTCATGTTGAATGACTCGAGGACCCATCATAGCATCAACAGCTCTGTGGGCAATTGCACTGCCACTGCCAAAAGCAATGCCTGCAAAACCATGAATATAAAGATTAGGAAATGGGAAAACAGATAATACACAGAATTCACTACTCTTATAGGTCAATTCTGACATTTTTATTTTTTTTGATAAAAATAATTCTTACATTTTTATTAGCTAAACATGTTTTTTGAATGGAAAAGGGGAGAATCTACTACCTTCGGCCAAAGTAGCACCAAGGCCTGGAGTTGATATGCTTCCACCACCTTGTACAACTGGAGGAGGAGCATGACTTGCTGTAGCAGTAAACCAATTAAAATCGTCAACTTCAGATCAAAATGACAGTAAATTACTAGATAAGATATTTCACTTGATATAAACCGCAAAGGTACTAGAAGAACTCAGGCTAAAGTTGAGGGAAAGATGATAAAATGGGTATTTAAAACCACAATTATGGTCCAGAATGTAGATACAACACATAAATAAGCCCAATATAGAAGAACAGAATATCCTTTCTGATTTTCTCAACTAAAAGATCTTCAGGATCAGGAAAAAAAAAGAGGAAAAAAACTGAAGCACATTAACATGATGATTGTTAAAAGGCCATCATATCCAGCATTTTTTGCACTAGCTGCCCATAGATTCAAATCCATTTTCTCACTCTTGTCAACTCAAGAATTTACCCTCACACCAAGCAATTAGGGATGCAAACAGATCGGGTCAGATTTGAGGCAGGGTATATCCAAATCTGATCCGATACTATAAACCCTAGATCCGATCTGATCAGATCTCACAAACATTGATTTGAATCCGAATCCAATAAGGATATTGGATATCCGAATATGATCCAATCTGATTTAATAAAAATTTAAAAAAATATTAAAATGAAAAGAAAATATAACAGTTTATATAAAGAAAAAAATACAAGTATTTTTTCAACTATTTTCATCATATATATACATGTTTTTTATAAAAAATTACAAAAATGCATTATAAACATATTAATAAATAAATAAATAACATATATCAGACTCTTTCGGATCAGATAGGGGGTGATTCAAATTTGATCCAATTTTAATTGGATTCTATTATCTGATCTGAAATTCCGAAATGGGGATATCTGAATCTGACAAAATAGGATCGGATTTCAGATAAGTTTGGATCTTGATCCAATCCATTTGCACCCCTACAAGCAATCACCCTTGGGGAAATTCTTTTAGGTTAATTGGTTGAAGGCAGATGGTATGGCTATTAAAGTCCTGCTTTGAAACATTATGCATGAAATAAATCTGGTTGCCACACCTAATGGAACTTGATATTGACAAGAAGCTAAAAAAGGAGCCTTAACAGATTGGTATAACCACCATATCTAGGTAAGCTTTTTATTGGCTCTTCATCCAGAGGAGTTGGTGCAACAATGGATATATGGTTATGGGGAATTCTCCTATTAGACACACCAAATCTTGTGACCCTGCTTCCTTACTTCAATGCAATAGTCTCAACTTGTAGCATAGAAAAAGCACTGCAGTAATATGTAAGTTGATTGCTTATCCATAAAATAGTATCATAACCTTACCAGGCTTAGGAGGGTTATGAACTGGAGAAGGACGAGAATTCTTGCCAAGAGAAGATCTTCCTGCATAAATGCCATTAGGATTATAGGATGGATTATTCTTCAAAAATCAATCTACAAGTACATGGCCAAAAGTAGTACAGATGGATTATTTCCTCTACAAGTTTTCTTTCATCTAATTTTCTTTTACACAATCACTTAACTCCAATGAGGTTAATGTGGGGAACGTATGTTCAATGTCCCAGCATTGATCTTCGTAGTCTGTACTGTTTAGGGTTGAGCTTTACTATTATCAATTGTCATTCCTTTAATTCATATTCTGATCAATTTTCATGTATCGGTTGTATGAATTGTGTAAAGAACTTAAATCGCTTCAAATATACAACAAATATATACATGGATGTCAATTATAGCAGTACAGAATATGTCCCTGCAAGGTTTGTCAACAAATAGAAATCCTCTTGACTTAATCCTTTATTTGGCAAAGACATATTGTCCCACCAAAGACGGGGTGAATTATGAGTTTACAGCCAGAGGAAGAGAACCTAGAAGCTAAGCAAGTTTCAGAGCTTAAAGGGAGGAAGAAACAACCGACATTGTTGTTTGTTTCAGCAACTACCAACACTGCACCATCTATATAAGTCTGATCTAGAATGGATCTGAATTCTAATATTATAATTTCGAATAAAGGTTTAAAGGATGAATACCTTGTAACACGATGAACTCGTAATCAGAAACAATTTAAAAAAACGAAAAGATTGGATGAAAACAAGACAACATATCCACATTTCCCAAACCCAAAAACTCATCTCCAAGACGTGAAAATAAGAATCCAGCTCAAATAATGTGAAACTTTGTCTGCAATAATAATAGGAAGAACAAGAAGTATGGTGCATGAGCAATATAACATATAAAGAAAGAAACGATTCTTACCTCCAGAGCTTCGGCGAGGCATGATTACCAATTGAGCAGATAGAAACGAAACGAAACGAAGCGGAACGTATATTGCGAGCGCAAAAAATAAATGGTTGATCGATGCAAGGGAAGGGGTGTTTTATAAGGCGAAAGAAGGCTACACGTCTGGGCTGCTTCTTGAAAATTCTGGGCACATATAAACTGCAAGTGAAGACTTGGGAAACACGTAAGCTCTTCCACGGCTTGACTCGTCCACACCCACGCATATAAATCGGGGCCGGGTAAATAAACGCGGTTCAATTGGAGGTCTTTTTGAAGAGGCCTGAAAATAATCCAAGCCCAGATATTGTTGAGCAAAATTTTTGATAAATGGGCAGTTTTCTACCTTTCTGGTTTCGATTGGGTAGTAATCCATGAAGAACCCAACAGACTTATTGGTGAAAAGAACTCCTTAGAGCTCCAGGAGCAATGGATGGTTCAACTGCTTCAAGACGTCAGTTCGTGCCACAATGCGCCATCAACCACTGCTAGACATTCCAAAAGGAACCCAACAGTCGCTCTTTGTGTCTTTGCCCCTGTCCACTTACGCGATAGGGCCCATGTCCGGTGGCAATCATGTTTGTCAATGGTTTCCCAAGTTGTCGTGGATGAAGGCAAAACATCGAGCGACATCCCATCTCCCATATTCTTACCAAAATCTACGAAACACCGTTGAAGGGACTCAAAGTGCCGACTGTTAGATAAATGGCCAAAGAGAATAACTTTTGCAAACTGTGTACAGAAAAAAGGGGGGGGGGGGGGGGAGGAGACTAAGAGAGAAACCGACGGTGAGAGGAGACAAAGGTGGAGAGAAAGAGAGAGAGAGGAGGAAGAGACACTCGTGATCGTGGTGGAGAAACCGGGAAAGGAAGGAAAAGTGGAAAACGGGGTTTTACTCTTGCACGTTTGGTGAGGGTTTCGTGTAACGAGACACAGTGGGATTACAGAAGATCTCGCGCCTCTCCCAACCGCAAATTTTAGACGGTAGGTCCATGGTATCAAGAAGGGCATTTTGGTAATTTTATTACATGTACCGTACAGGCTTAATCGACCCGAGCCGTAGACCTCCCTCCATGTTTCTGGATACTAGAATTGGAAATCCCACTCCTCTCCGTTTTCGCAGCTTCGATTGCTCGGACGGTGGTCAAAATCCTCACACCCCGTTTTCCTCCAAATTTCCAGAACATTTGTTTTACTATTACGTACGTGCTGCTTGTTCAAATTAGGGTTTGGTTATCGACGTCAGGCAAATTTAGGGCTTCTTTGCTTGATAGATTTGTATTTGATATTAGTCTCGCACAGCCTCGATCTTCCGGCAGCCATCCATGGCCGAAGAACCAGTTTCTACTCCTCAGAACCCGTTGAGTTCTGCTCCTCTCGGTTATTCCATGATTCCGATTATCAACAAGCTACAAGACATATTCACCCAGCTTGGGAGCTCCTCTACAATCGAGCTGCCGCAGGTTGCCGTCGTTGGGAGCCAAAGTAGCGGTAAGTCGAGTGTTCTTGAAGCTCTGGTGGGAAGGGACTTTTTGCCCAGGGGTTCGGATATCTGTACCCGAAGGCCCTTGGTTTTGCAGCTAGTGCAGACGAAACGGAAACCAGATGGAACGGAGGAGGAGTATGGAGAGTTCCTGCACTTGCCAAGGAAGAAATTCTACGATTTTTCCGAAATCCGCAAGGAAATTCAGGTTAGGTTTCACATGTCTACCCAGTAGTAACTGAAATTCGGGTGGTTTCCTTCCTCTATATGATTACTACGTTCAATTTTGTTTGCCGAAAGGTCGGAAAATTGGAGTCTACTTGGGCTTTGGATCCCTATAAATGGCGTTACAGAGTTAATCAATATTTTTTAGTATTAGGGCATTAGGCGTGCAACCCTCACTTACAATGATGGAAAGGTATAGTTTTCTTGTAGCTACTGGGCACGGATTCTTCCATAATCTAGTTAGTAGTTACCCGGGAAAGAAGAGCCATTTATATTTCAATCATTCAATGCGTATTGATTCCGGCTTCACGAACTTACTCATTTCTAGAATTCAAGTCTAAAATAGAAGCAAGAGCTAGTTACATACCCTGGTTTACTCAGGCTCAGGGTGGCACAGCATAGCTTCCAATTACCTTGATGAAAGGCTGATTTGATCGCTATAAATTCTTGATGAACAAAGAGTTAGTTATTCTTATAGCTGCTCCTAAAGGCATAATTCAATACAAACAGAAGTATCTCACAGAGTCATCAATGAGTCCATTGGCGGATATGAGAAAAGTTTTTATTAGGTGTTTGCGGTTTTATGTTAATCTCTGGGATGTTCTTCGGCTCTCTCTTTCTGCTGAGCAACTTATTCGTGTCAGTGTTTTATAAGTGCAAGGCGCAAAAAAGGCGCAGGGGTCAATTTGCGCATGAGGCGCAAGGGAAGGCGCATGCTTTTTTGAAGCAAGGCGCAAAAATACAAAAAAAAAAGCCAAAAAATTCAAAAAAATGAAAAATATTAAACATAATATTACTAAAAATATAAAGTTAAATTTTAAAATAATACTTTAAAAAACCTATTATCTAAAATTAAAATACATAAGCATAAGATGTAAAGCATATTCAAATGAGAATTTAAAAATAAAATCAAACATATAAAACATTTTCAAGCATATAAAACCTCTAATCTCTTTTTTCACTCAATTGCATTACTTCACATAGTTATGTAATGTAAAACATATTACATTCCTGATTCTACGAGCCGCCTTTGTGCCATGCCCCTTGAGGCAAGCCCAAACAAGTCCACATTAGGCCTTAAATTCTTAGTTTTCACACAAAATGCACCTTGCCTGTGCGCCTAGACGCACCTTTTAAATCACTGGTTCGTGTTAAAATAAAAATCTTAATTGCAAGTTGAAGAACTACTATAAAGTTTCAGTGGAACCAGTATCTTCTCTGATGCAAATGCCTAGGCAATATAAATGATAAGGATTCTAATGGAGTATAATATTCTTTTATGTGGCATAAAGATATTAAATTTACATCTTTAAACTTGAGGACAAACAGGAAATAAATGACTTTTGTCTTCTATTAATCCAAAGTGTGATATTTATCTTCAATAATAAGGTCTAATGTTGTTTCCATAAGTTCCAGCAAATAAGCACAGATGGACAGCTTCTGTAGGATCCCATTGATTCCAAAATTCCACTGTTTTTAACCCATCCTAGTAAACTTTATGGAGAAAAACTGAAAGCAAAATGTGAGTAGAATCAGAGTATAACTAATAGCTTTTATGGAAAACTGAACAGTAGGAAAAAAATGGTTTACAACTTAACCTTTTTTTTTTTTTTTGCAAGGACACAGTAATTAGGCATGATGTTCCTACTTAGCTATCAAGCTCTCCATTATGAAGACCTGGCTGAAGGACACTGTCATGAATGGCTTTGGAAAAGAACATATGATCATTAACAAACTATTTAAGAGACATAATCATAAGCTTTTACAGTTCTATCTATGGTAAAAGGCTCCATCATTCCTACCTTCCAGGGCTTCAGAATCTAGGTGCAAATTTGCTAAGAAACTCTGGTGTATTCATTAAAAGAAGATGGGGGATTGTTCCTTCCTGTATGCCTCTAGGGTAAAAATGTTTAAATAAATTCCTTTACCATGTAAGTCAGGATTGGGAAAAAAAAGTTCACTATGGTCTACTGTCTTTTTTCCTTGCTTAATCATCTGATCATCATAATTAAAAAGTTTACCATGGGCATTCACAAATGAGTTATTTTCCCAAAATTGAATATGCACAGTATACAAGTTTCTGATATGGCAACTTGTAAATTATCCTATTCTCAGAATGCAATTGACTGTCTTTTATTCTTGTTATGTTGTTATGATTGCCTTTTTTATATAGATGAATTTGCTAGCATTCTTTCCTTCATTGAACAGGATGGCATTGGGTTTGTAAATACCTATTTCTATACTTCTGAATCAATATATTACCCACCAAAAGAATTATTTCTTTAGGGAATGTTTCTATTCTTTGTTCATTTTAACCACTGAAGTTGTTGTTTCTTTATTTCTAGAGGCCTAGAAAGAAAGGATTATTTCCAGGTTATAGTTTGTTTATACTATAATATTAGTAGTTATCTTATTCCCAACAGATTTATGACTGATTATGAGGTTCTACCTGTTATTTATTCACTTAATCTACTTTTACCTGTTTTTGGTTATCTCCGACCATACACCTTCTGTTGAGGGCCCGGGAATAGGATCTCGTCACGGGTCGGTCCACGGGGAAAACCTCCTGTTTTCCCTTGTTCCTTCTTGCTCTTGATGAACCTATCTTGGCGCCTCTGGTGATTTGTTCAAGAGATCACCAACTCTCCTAAGTCACTTCTTTAACTGAATATTTGATATCCTCATTCAATAATGGTGTCTCCTTAAATAGGAGATTACAAGAGTCATAATCTTAGGGAGTCTCCTTGCTGAATAGGGAGACTTCCAGTTCTATCTTGCTAAGGATAAGATAAGCTAATCCTAATATGATAATCTACTAACAAGATAAGATAAGAGCAATAAGATAAGAACAATAAGATAAGAACAAGCAAGATGATCTAATCTAATCTAGATAAGGCTGCTGTTGTCGAATTGGGTAGGATGAGAATCATTGAATCACTACTGCTGCTGGCGGTGGGTCAGGTTCCTGTTGCTGCCAGCGGCGACGGTATGTCTTCCCGAGGAATGCGTCCATTACATTACTCCCCTCCTGGACTACGAGCTTGTCCTCAAGCTCGAACTCCGGATATGTGGTGTGGAACTCTGCCAATGGGATCCATGCGGCTTCGGCCAATGGTAAATTACACCATTCCACCAAGACTTCAAGAATTCCACGATTAAAATGAGAGTTGGTGACAACTTTAGGTCGAGGAACCAATTTGCCATCTTTCAAGGGTGGCAGGGAGGGGACTTGGTCTAGAGGAACACCCGTAAATGGCTTCAGCAAGGAGATGTGGAAGACATCATGAATCCGGCTGGTCTCTGGCAATTCTAGCTGGTAGGCCACACTGCCAATCCGTCGTGGAACCTTGAAGGGCCCATAGAACTTAGGGGCCAGCTTCGGGGCAGCCCTGTGGCGCAAGGAGCATTGCTGGTAGGGCTGGAGTTTTAACCAAACAATTTGTCCTGGATCGAACAACAGTTCCTGGTGATGCTTGTCATAGTTGAGCTTCATGCGGAGCTGGGCCTGCTGTAAGCGAAGGTGGACGCCGGCTAGGAGGGCGTCGCGTTCTTGTAAGGAGTGATCAATTGCTTCCAAACGTGTAGAACCGGGCTCGTAGGACAGAAAGCGGGGAGGATCCTGGCCATAAACGACGCGAAAGGGAGTCATGCCGAGGGAAGAATGGTAGGTTGTGTTGTAACAGTACTCGGCCCAAGGGAGCCATCCACCCATCGTCGCGGTTGATCGCCTATGAAACAACGGAGATACATCTCGATTGTGCGGTTGACCACTTCCGTCTGACCGTCGGTCTGTGGCTGATAAGCTGATGAGTAGGCCAGGGTGGTGCTGTGTAGCCGGAATAACTCCTTCCAGAAGGCACTAGTGAAAACCGGGTCCCTATCGCTGACGATGGGTTCTGGTAACCCATGTAGGCGAAAAACATGTGTAAAGAAGGCGAGGGCAACTGAAGTGGCACTATACGGGTGTGATAGAGGAATGAAGTGGGCGTATTTAGAGAAGCAATCGACTACCACAAAGAGAACTGATTTGCCACCTACCTTGGGTAGTCCCTCAATGAAGTCCATGGAGATGTCGGCTTAGATCTGTGTCGGAATGGAAAGGGGCTGAAGGAGGCCTGCTGGGTGTAGGTTTTCCCATTTATGCTGTTGGCACGTGGAGCAATTCTGGACAAAATCTCGAATAGAAGTCTTCATACCTCGCCAATGAAAATCAGCCCGGACGCGGTGTAGCGTTTTTTGAACGCCTTAATGGGTGGAGTTATGGATGCTGGTGATGATGGTGGGAATCAACGGGGAGTCTGGCGGAAGATGGACTCGTCCCTTATATAGTACCAACCCGTCTTGAAGTGACCAATTGGGGTCGACAGTGCCGGACTGGATCTTCTGGACCAAGAGCGACCATTCCGGGGACTGTGGTGCTGCCTTCTTAATGTCGTCAAACAGAGAGATTCGGGGTTGGGAAATGCCACATAGAGCCATCGCATCTTCATCTTGCCTAGAAAAGGCATTAGCTGCTTAATTTGAGGACCCCGCCTTGTATTCCACTCGGAAGTCGAACCCGAGCAGTCTGCTAACCCAATGCTGCTGAGGGGTAGTGGTGAGACGTTGCTTTGAGGCTGTAATGATCAGTTTTGACGATGAACGACCGCCCCCACAAATACGGCCTCTAGTGCTGGACGGCTCGGGCTAGGCCGGTTAGTTCGCGCTCATAGGCTAGAAGCTTCAGATGCCGATCAGCCAGTCTGCGGCTGAAGAAAGCGATCGGGTGCCCTTGCTGCTGTATTACGGCCTCGATACCTACTCCAGAGGCATCACACTCGACTGTAAATTTGAGGGCAAAATTTGGTAATTGCAAGACTGGGGTGGAAGACGGGGCATTTCGCAGTGTCAGAAAAGCTTCATCGGTTGCGTTGTCCCAACGGAAGGAATTTTTCTTTAACAGGTTGGTTAACGGGGTCGCCAATAATCCATAGTTCTGTACAAATTTGCGGTAGTAACCCGTTAATCCGAGGAACTTGCGTAAGGCCTTGGCTGATTGAGGCTTGGGCTATTCTTTTATAGCCTGAATTTTGGAACTATCAACTGTCACACCCTGCCCATGGATGACGTGGCCGAGATAAAGAACCTGTCGCTCCCCGAAGGAGCATTTGGACCGTTTGAGGAATAATTTGTGTTGGCGTAGGAGCTCGAAAACGGTCCGCAGATGGTGCACATGCTCAACCCATGATTTGCTGTAAACGAGGATATCATCAAAGAAAATTAAAACAAATTTGCGTAGATGGGGCTGAAATACCTCGTTCATTAATGACTGAAATGTGGATGGGGCGTTGGTGAGACCGAATGGCATGACTAAAAATTCGTAGTGGCCATGGTGGGTGCGAAAGGCAGTCTTCTTTACGTCACTAGGAGCCATGCGAACCTGGAAATACCCGGACCTGACATCCAACTTAGAGAAATACTGAGCACCATGCAACTCGTCCAGCAGTTCATCCACAATGGGAATAGGGAACTTATCTTTGATCATCTGGTCATTGAGTTCTCTATAGTCAACACAGAACCTCCACGATCCATCCTGCTTCGCCACCAACAGAACCGACGAAGAGAAGGGGGAGTGACTTTTGAGTATGATTCCTTGTTTCAGCATCTCTGTACACTGTTTTTCTATCTTGTCCTTCTGTAGGTGAGGGTAGCGATAAGGCCAGACAACGACTGGTGCTGAACCCGCCACCAAAGGAATGCGATGGTCACAAGCTCGGGGGGGAGGGAGTCCCTTGGGTTCCTGAAATAGATCTGAAAACTCGACGAGGAGCTTTTCCATGGCTGCCGGTTCTGTCTGAAGTGCATGGACCTGTGGTGTCTTTTCTTTAACCTTGCAACCGTGCCATGAAACTTGCTTCCCATTTAGGTGGAATGTCATTGTGAGTGCGCTGAAGTCCCATAAAATCGGGCCTAGGGTAATTAACCATTTGACCCCAAGAACAATATCGAGCCCATCCAATGAGAGTACAAATAAATCAGCAAGAAACAATTCAGAATTGACCTGTATCGGCACGTCCTTACAAATTCTTGGACTGTGAACTCTCTCACCATTTGCGACGGCTACCTGTAGTCGCGGCCGGAGTTCCATTGGTAGTTTCAACTGAAGGGCGGAATGCTCACTTATGAAGTTGTGTGTGCTCCCTGAATCGACGAGAATGCGCACCGGTCGACCTGCTATCAGTGCCTGTAACTGCATGGTCTGAGAGGTTTTAATACCGGTGATCGTGTGGAGAGAGATTTCTGGCTCGAATATGACGGGTTCTTCTCCATCCTCCTCTTGTTCATCGATGAGGAGGCAAAAAAGCCTCTTGCATCTATGTTCTGCCGAGTAGAGGTCATCACAGTTGAAACATTGGTCTCTCGCTTGACATTCTGCCATTTCTGCCCTGGTCAAACACTTAATGGGTGGAGCGGCCATGTTACTACCTGTACTTGTCACTGGTCTAGAGGCAGTGGTTGTGTGAGATTTCAGTTCCCGACTGGTAGCAGAAGAGGGGGTCGTTGTTGCTGATCTTGGGGGTATCCATGAGTTTGGTGGGCAACCCACATTAAAAGTTCTGCGGCTGAGCTGCAGCTTGCGCTCGAATGCACAGGCTAAGTTCATGGCTGTGACCAAATTTGGGGGATTCTGCATCTCGACATCCACCCGCAGGGGTTCTGCTAGCCCTGCTGTGAACATATCCACTTGTTGGTCGGGTCGCACGGAAGATGCCCTCGCGAGGAGGGTTTGAAACTGTCGCTGGTATTCAACCACTGTGCTGGTTTGTTTAAGGTTAATCAGCTCGCCCAGGGGGTTGCTGGTCAGTGGGGGTCCGAACCTAAGAAGGCAATAGGACTTAAACTGGGGCCAACTAAGCCCGGGTTCTTCTTGCTCTAATTGATAAAACCAAAGTTGTGCTTCCTCTGTTAAGTGAAAGGCGGCTAGACTTACCTTATCCCGGTCATCTGTCCGTTGATTCCGAAAAAACTGCTCGCAGCGATACAGCCGGCCTAAGGGGTCTCCGTTGCTGTTGTACGATGGGAATTCCAACCTGCTGTACTTGGGGATGATTGCGGCTCATTGGCTAACAGACTGCTGTTTGCTGGAAGACTAGCAGATCTGGTCGGCGGCCGTTAGTGGCTGTCCCTCCTTCAGAGTTCCCTTCCCTGCTAGAAAGGAATAGCTCCATCAGACGTCGCAGCTCCCTCACTTCGTCCTTGATCTCACGGACTTCGGAGCTGGTCTCCACGAGTTGGTGCTTGAGGTCGTGGACCCTGGATGGTAGCTGCTCCAGATCTCCCATGACGCCTTGCTCTGATACCAAGTTGTTGAGGGCCTGGGAATAGGATCTCGTCACGGGTCGGTCCACGGGGAAAACCTCCTGTTTTCCCTTGTTCCTTCCTGCTCTTGATGAACTTATCTTGGCGCCTCTGGTGATTTGTTCAAGAGATCACCAATTCTCCTAACTCACTTCTTTAACTGAATATTCGATATCCTCATTCAATAATGGTGTCTCCTTAAATAGGAGATTACAAGAGTCATAATCTTAGGGAGTCTCCTTGCTGAATTGGGAGACTTCCAGTTCTATCTTGCTAAGGATAAGATAAGCTAATCCTAATCTGATAATCTACTAACAAGATAAGATAAGAGCAATAAGATAAGAACAAGCAAGATGATCTAATCTAATATAGATAAGGCTGCTGTTGCCGAACTGGGTAGGATGAGAATCATTGAATCACTGCTGCTGCTGGCGGTGGGTCAGGTTCCTGTTGCTGCCGGCGGCAACGGTAATGCGTCCATAACACCTTCCCTGCACCCCTTACTCATTTTTATATTTCATGTGCATTCGATATTACAATTTCTTTTAGACTGTAGTTACAGACTGTTTGTTTTCTAAATTGCAGGCAGAGACAGAGAGAGAAGCAGGAGGAAACAAGGGTATTTCAGACAAGCAGATTCGTCTAAAGATCCATTCACCCAATGTTCTTGATATCACACTTGTGGATTTACCTGGAATAACAAAGGTTCCAGTTGGTGACCAGCCATCTGATATTGAAGCAAGAATTAGAACAATGATACTATCGTACATCAAACACCCTAGCTGTTTAATTTTGGCAGTATCTCCAGCAAATTCAGATTTGGCTAATTCAGATGCACTTCAGATAGCAGGGATGGCTGATCCTGATGGTAAACTTTCCTATATGCCTGGTGTTTTTTTCCCTGAATGGCAACATCTGAAAAATTGTATTAATACTTCAATGGTATGAAAATGGTGTAAAAAACATCAATCAAGAAATAATCAACCCATCCCAAGACAGTAAAAGCATTAATAGCTATACAAGCTTCACTGTGGCATTGAGGACATGATATAGATCCCTTTCCTTTAGGGCCCTATTTTTGCCAAATGGTCAACTGTAGCATTTGGCCTTTTGAAATACATCTCAATGTGGTATTGCACCTGAAATCAGTCTTTTCTTATTAAGCAAGTATTGTTAACTCCTAAGGCCCTCCTTAATTCTTTTTCCCTTCCTAATAGCATTGGTGGAATCCCTTTCAACCAACAATGATGAAGGCATAAGATAGCCCCTCAAAGTCCAAAGGTCCACCTTCTACACCTTAGTGGAATCAATTCTCCAATCAGGCTGCTGGTTTTCCAAGTAATGTTTCCTTATCTGTCTGAAATGACTCCTCAACCCCACAAGGCACTGTGATTGGCAAAGAGGTCCCTACTCCCTACCTATATAGAAGACTGGGCCTGCAGTGGCTCAAGTTGGGCTTTGATCACTTGTATTTCACATAAATATATTAATTACTGGAAGACCTTTAGCTTGGTCCTAATGCTGTTATGTGTGGTCTTTCTATTGGCAGGTTATCGAACTATTGGTGTAATTACAAAGGTGCAACAGCTTTGACTTACATATTTTATTTTATTGACGTACTTCAAGCAACATCTGCAAGCCATTTGTTTTTAGTATTATTACTATGAATGGTGGCAAGCTGATGTCATTTACTGATTCCGATGAGCTTTAGTAACAATATATTCTATGTGGCTTCAGTTGGATATTATGGACAGAGGTACTGATGCCCGTAATTTTTTGCTTGGAAAAGTGATCCCTCTTCGACTTGGTTATGTCGGTGTTGTGAATCGTAGTCAAGAGGTAATCTTGTTGTTGAATAACAGAAATTGTCTAATATATCTGCATCACTTGATTTAGTTGCTGCAGGAATACTTGATCATCCAGGTGTTAAATGTTTATTCTTTCATCTCTTACTCCATTCATTTGATTTGGTGGTCAAGTATCATCTACTTACACATGTTGTGGGCGTTTGGTCAGATTCACATATTAATTTTCCATGAGTGAAATCATTCACACAAATTGGTTTGGTCTTAAAAGTAACACCAACTAGTTTTGGATTCAAATCTTTTCCAAGCATTGAATAAAATGTAGTAGACCATGTGTTCATGGCAACTAATTAATTGGATTTTTTCCCTGTAATAGCTACCTTATGTGCAAGAATTCTTGACAGTTCATTTTTGATTTATTTTACATTTCATTAAAAAAAGCTTAGGAACATATGTTTACATTTCTTTTTCCCAACTAGTTTTTCGGTCATCACTAACTGAAAAGTCAAATCTTAAGAATATGTTAAACATCGGTTTAGTAATGCAACAGAAAATGTTCACCGGCTTATAAAAATAAAAAAATCCAAGTTCTTGTCTTTCTACTGATTAAAAAAATTTTGCAATCAGCGAAAAACTGTTATGCTAGTATTAGTATTTGAATCTCATTCACCACCAAGTCCATGGAGTGCAATTGTTAATTTTATCTCTTAGAATTTCATCTCATGCTACTTTGCAGGCATACCTATAAACTTCTGATGTTTTTACTACTGCTTCTCTTTTTTATTCACGTGTTATGGCTTTCCTTTGTTTTCTTTTAGTCTGTGTTTGGTTTGAAGGAAATAGCAGGGAAAAGTAGGGAAACCTTTACAAAACTTATATAGGTTTCCCTACCTTTTCCTTCAAACCAAACATAGCCTTACTTTCTTGTTCTCATTAACAAATCAGGTTCCCTTTTTTTTGTTTTCTTAATTTATCAGGATATTATGTACAACCGGAGTATTAAGGATGCACTTGCCTATGAGGAGAACTTCTTCCGCAGTCGCCCTGTATGTCATGTTTCTGGTTTGGTTCTTTGGTGGTCTTGGAGCATCTTTGCAATCTTTTGATCTATTGTTTATGCTGTTACAGGTCTATAATGGTCTTGGTGATCGTTGTGGCATTCCTCAGTTAGCAAAGAAGTTGAACCAGGTAGGAAAGTGTATATTCTGTGGCAAATGTGATCATTGACATAACTAAATAATCTATCTTCTGTAATGTGCACTGAGGTTTCCCATGGTATTTCCTATTGCTATACCCCTTCACCTGCTGGCAATCTAGGGAACTGAAGATTCTATTATTTTCTAAAGTTAAATGATGATAATGCTGTTGTGGCATGGCCTAACTTGTTGAAAAAATTATAAAGGATCGGACCATAGGAGGATGCATGAGAAAAGATAATTGGTACACAATGTGAATAGTTTTGTTTTGAAAATTGTAATTGCATCATAAATTATAAGATTATTATTATTTTTTAGAAGTTTGTCAAAACTAATACGTATATACATACACATGTAGTCATGTACTAAATATACATATACTAAAATCTTAAATATATAGAAAAGTGAAATTTTAATGTACTTATTACTTAATATTGATAAAGTTCATTATATGTACAATAGAAGTGTAAGATAATATATATGAGTTTGACTCCAAAGTGATCCACATATAGTGACTCTATAAACTATATATGATGGAAGATAAACTTAATAAGGTCTCTAGATAGTTCTTTTATAACCTAAATAAAATTTTTCTTCAGTAAAAGTTTTAAAAGAATAAGAAAAGCCCATTGAAAGGAAATCAAAACAAAAAGGATGACAAATTAGAGAATTATATTCCAATTGAATCGATTCAAATCTCATGAATTGTAAGGGTGCAACATGGGTGCGCCTGGGTTGAGAATTTGATAAATTTTGAAGGAGCTTAGCCCAAGTGCCTGGGCCCAATGTAGTGCATATTCTTCAAATTGAGTTTCAGATTTGCACTCCTAATGAATAGGATGGATCGTAAGATTCAGAAACCAAATTTACATTCAAACAATTATTGTAAGGTCTTCTGAGAGAAGGGATTCAGACATGAAGTTCAAGTTGCACCCTTATATTTGCAAGTCAAATCAGTAATTATATTGTAAATCATAAGATTTTGGCAATTATTCATTGGGTATCTTGTGAAGTTCAAGATTCATACACCTATAGGAAGGGCATTATTTATCTTTTTGTACCTAGGTATGCCTTACAAGGAAAAGATGGTATTCATAAATCATAATATATGGTAAATGTGCAACTATGCCAAACCAGTAAGGACTAAACTGAAACAATATGCAGAATGTTCACTCCATCCAGAACCCATGGAATTCAGTATCTACTGCTCCCCACACAGATGGTTTGTCCATTTAGGAGCATCCACACAATTCTTAACTACTTAACCTGCTATTAGCACAGTGATTTAAAAGGTGCACCTAGGTGCACAGGCAAGGTGCATTTTACGGTATGTGCCTTGCCTAGGTCCTGGGCGCAACACTTTCAAAGGCGCACTGCGTACCTTGCGCTTGAGCCCAGTCATGCACCTTTTGAAAATTTGTGCATTTTTTTTCTATATTTTTTATGCTTGGCAGCTTCCCATATTTGCTAATATTGCTCATTCATTTTTTATCAATAACATGAATTCATTAGATTCTTAAAAAATTAGATACAACACTCTGGAGAGAGATAAAATGGCTTAACTCTCTCCGAGAGAGCAATATAAAAAATTTACAAAACAGCCCAATACATTTGGTCCCTTCCCACCCCCTGCTTTGCCAAAGCATCTGCAAATGCATTTGCTGTTCTTTTCCTCCACTGAAATCGGATGTCCAGCCCCCTAGTCAGCCATTTAATTTCCTTCCTTTAACTAGCAAATTTACGAAGTCCACTTTCCTTCTGTAACCAGCTTAACACTTAGAGCAGTGACTTAAAAGGTGCGCCTAGGTGCACAGGTCCTAGACGCACAGGTCCTATGCACCTTGCCCAGGTCCTAGGCATACCCCTTTCAAAAGAAGTGCGCCTGGTGCGCCTAGGCATGCGCCTAGGCGTGCGCCTCAGCCCAGGCGTGTGCCTTTTTAAAATATCTTCCGAGAACCCCCTATTTGCTAATGTTGTTCATTCATTCATTGCAATAAAATATCTTCTTAAAAGGCAATGAAAGTTATAAAATCATTATTTTTTATGTGAGAAATAAGAATTTCAGACTCTTACATAGACTTGTTTGGGCTTGCCTCGAGGGGCGTGGTACAAAGGCGACTCATAGAATCAAGAATGCAATATGTTTTACATCACATTAGCTACTTGAAGCAATGCAATTAAGGAAAAAAGAGATTGTTGGTTTTACATGCTTGAAAATGCTTTATATGTTTGCTTTTATTTTTACATTTTCAAATTTTTGATCAATAACTCTGAAAAGATTTCATTAATTAGAAAACTTTAGGATACAACAAGAAGTTGTGAAAGAAATCAGCTTCCGTAAGCTGACCCCGGGCAGAATTACAAATGTGCCCAAAACATATGTGTTCTTTGAACCCCTTGCTTCGCTAAACTATCTGCCAAACTGCTGGCATATCTCCTAACCCATCCCACCTGGATTGACATGTCCCTTGACATCCATTTTAGTCTTCGGAACTCATTCTTCAACTGCCATGTCACCCCTTCCCCCTTTTGCAACCATTTTATCACAGTTTTAAATTTTCATTTTGAATACATTTTACATGTTATGTTTATGTATTTTAATTTTAGATAATAGGTTTTTTTAAAACATTTATTTTAAAATTTAAGTTTATATTTTTTATTAACATTATGTTTAATATTTTTTTATTTTTTTTGACTTTTTTATTTTTATTTTTTAGCTTTTCTTTTTTTGTAATTTTGCACCTCGCCTTGTGCCTTGCACCTCAGGTGCAAATTGGCCCTTGTGCTTTTAAAACACTTTCGTAGAGTCTCCTTCAACAACTAACTTCTGTATATTCAGTTAATCTTTTTATACCCTCCAGTACAACATAGACCTCGGATTTGAGAGAGTCCCCAACCCCAATAGAACTTGAGTACAATGCAATCACCTTTCCATCCTCATCTTTGAAGACACCTCCTACACCTGAAGGACCTGGATTGCCCTCGCTACTTCCATCAAAACTTAGCTTTATAAATCCACAACCTGGTGGTGACCACATAGGAGAGACAAAAAAGCAAGCAGGAGTAGAATTAGCCACCTCCACCCAGCTGTTTAGTAGCATATCTGTAGAAACATCATCAAACAGGTCCAAAGATTTTAGCCGGTGCAGCGCCTTAACTATTATTACTTAAATAATACCTTCTTTACTTCTTTCCTTTTTAGAAAAAAATTGGAGTTACTTTCCTCCCATAGAGTCCAGAAGATAGCAACCCTCACACACCTCCATATAATCCTTCCCCTTTTCTTTGGCCATCTAAGGAATGGAGAGCTAAACAAGCTTTGAATATTTGACGGAGGGAGTCCACCTACAACCGAATAAAGAAAGAAACCAGTCCCAAATAACAACAACGAAGGGAAAGAAATTAATAAGTGATAAGAACTTTCACCATTAGCCTTGCAAAGGACGCACCAAGTTGGAGACAAGCACCAAAAAGGCCTTTTTCTTTGGAGTAAGTCATAGGTGTTACATCTTTCCAAGAAGGCTTCCCAACAAAAAGCTCCAATACTTGGAGGAATCGGTTCACCCCAAACTTCCTTTACTGGAAAATTCTGTACAAGGTTGCTGATTGAATGCAAGGAGGGACTCAAAGAAGGAAGCACAAGATAATGTCACAGAGGAAACTAGAGTCCATAGTCTCTTATCCCTCTTAGAGGGATCCAACACCACCCCGTTTAAGATCTAAATCAGGTTCATGACATTTCTAGCTTCTAAATCCCTTAGGCCTCTTCTAAACCCCAGGTCCCAATCAAACCCAAAGTTAGACTAAGAAGGAGTCAGAAAACTAGACACAACCTTGCCTTTATACCGAGAGAGGGAAAATAGGGAACGAAATTGGTCTTTCAAAGGTACATCACCCACCCAAGTGTGCTCCCATCGTTTTACTTGATTCCTAGAGCAAAGGTCACCTGATGTGTTGCAAAAAAGAGGGTAGAGTGGCATGTATGGATTTCCAAGGAAAGGCTCTAATTGACATTGTCAACGACCCAATGTCCCAACCATCCTTGCCTAACCATGAATACTCAAAATTACCCTAGTCCACAGATTTTCCCTCTCACCTTCCAACCTCCACATCCATTTTCCTAACAGAGCTTCATTTTTCTTCCGAATATTTCCCTAATCCTAACCCTCCTTCAGCCCTACTTTTAGAGACCAATTCCCAATTCACCCCGTAATCCTTCCTCTCCTCCCTTGGTTCCTACAAGAAATCCCTCATCAACTTCTCCAAATCCTATTTTATCTCCATTGGGATCCTAAAACTGATAAGTAATACATAGGCAAACTAGCCAATATAGACTTAATCAATGTTATTCTGCCACCTAGAGATAAGTACTTCTTCCAAGAGGCTAACTTCTTAGTAAACCTATCAATTACAGGGCTATGGAAACTCTCTTTCCTCGGGTTATCCCCTAGGGGCATCCCCAAATAATTCATAGGCCATTGAGACACCACATACCCCAAACCCTGAACTCTCTCCACTATAGCTCTCTTCCATATTGATCCCCACCACACAGCTCTTATCAAAATTCACCTTCATATTTGACATTTGTTCAAACACTTGAACCACCAACTTTAAATTTCTGGCCCATTTCACATCCTCCCCCTCACAGAACATAATTGTATCATCAACAAATTGTAAGTGGGTAATAGGTATACTATCTTTTCCAACCCTCCACCCCCTCACAAGGCTTCTTGAATATGCTCTCTCAATTAACTTCCCCAAAACTTCTGCAATCAAAGTAAAAAGGAAAGGAGAGAGGGGGTCCTCTTGTCTAATTCCCTTAATAACTGGAAAGTAATCCACTACAGTTCCATTCACCTGGATGGAATAATGACGAGTCTCAATACAACCCAATATCCATTTGCACCATTTCTTCCTAAATCCAAAGCAATCCAACACTTGCATCACAAAAGACTAATCACCCATGTCATTAGGCCTTCTCTAAGATATTGCTCATTCATTCATCCTGATAAAAGATATTTTTGAAAGACAGTTAAAGTTATGAAACCTTTTTTATAGGGATTAAGAATTTAAGGCGTTGACATAGACTTGTTTGGGCTTGTCTCGAGGGTCTTGGTACAAAGGTGGCTTATAGAATCAGGAATGCGTAATGTTTATCATCACATAGGCTATTTGAAGTAATGCAATTGGGAAAAAAAAACAAAGGGATTAAGAGTTTAGATGCTTGAATATGTTTTATATGTTATGCTTGATTTTATTTTTAATTTTTTTTACATGTTATGCTTATGTATTTTAATTTGAGATAATAGGTTTTTTGAAACACTTATTTTAAAATTTAAGTTTATATTTTTAATTAATATTATGTTTATATTTTGATTTTTATTTTTTGGCATTTTTTGAAATTTTTAGCATTTTTTGTGCCTTGCTTCAGAAAGGCATGCACCTTACCTTGTGCCTTGTACCTCGGGCACAAAATGGCCTTTGCACTTTTTTTTTGTGCCTTGTGCTTTTAAAACACTGTATTAGCACTAATCTATTTCCTTGTATTTCTGTTTTAACCTATGCTTCATGTGGTATTTTGTGTTCAGGTTCTGGTGCAGCACATAAAGACAGTGCTTCCAGGTCTGAAGTCACGAATAAGTTCAGAATTGGTTTCTGTGGCAAAGGAGCATGCCAGCTATGGGGAAATAACAGAATCAAAGGTAGGAGTTTTATTCATAAATTGACATTGATACAAGATACAGTTCTAAGTGTGAACTTGTACTGATTGTGTTCTATGGCATTCTTTCTCAAGTCTATTATTTGTTCTTTATGCAAATGTCTTCGCTTTTGAAATGCTTCTTTTTTTTGCGGGGGGGGGGGGGGGGGGGGAGGTGGGGGTGGAGGGAGAGGGGATGTATGTTGTTTCTCTATTATGAAAAATTTTACCTATAAGCTAAGAGTTATATACTACCATTATCCTTGTATTTGTTCAGTTTTACATGCTTCTTATAACTTACAGGCTGGTCAGGGAACTCTCCTCCTGAACATTCTTTCCAAATACTGTGAAGGTAACCATGGCCGATCCTTTATTTAATGTCATGTTCATCCCTTTTATTTCACGATACTTTTGAATATGGTTCAGTTCATTGCTCATAAATGATGATGACAGCCTTTACATCAATGATTGAGGGGAAAAATGAAGAAATGGCAACAACTGAGCTGTCTGGTGGAGCGCGAATTCATTATGTCTTCCAACAAATTTTTGTGAAGAGTTTGGAAGTGCGTATCCTTACTTTTCTCATGTTTCTCTCCAAATAACCTTTTATCAGTTCTTCCATTTTGAATACAACATTTTATGTGTTGCAAGTGACTTTTTGGAATGAGGGGAACCATATTTCTTATTTCTCTGTAATATTCTTTGCCTTCCACTGTAA
This sequence comes from Nelumbo lutea, assembly GCF_056320005.1. NCBI lineage: Eukaryota > Viridiplantae > Streptophyta > Magnoliopsida > Proteales > Nelumbonaceae > Nelumbo > Nelumbo lutea. Next base: position 104,808,922 of record NC_142684.1, read on the forward strand.
TGCAGACATTAAATGAAAGAAAAAAGATATTCCATTGGACTGGGAGCAGACCTAGAGGGGCTAGCCTATCAAAGAGTTGTGCTTGGCACATTCTGTAACTGTGTAACTAACTAATTTTTAATCATACATCAATAAAATTATGAATGTTCCCATCATAAAGAAAAACCACATTTTGTTCTGCCTATAGCCTGTTGATGTCTTATGCAACATCATTTTTTGCTTGAATTGGTAGCACTTCTATAAAACATTAGAGCATGAGACATGGACATTATTACCATTGGAAAAAAAAGTATGAAAAAAAATGAATCATCTCACCTTTCTCTGGCTTTAGTTTTTCTAGAAGATAGAACCAATTATTTCCTTGATGAAAGAGTAAGTGGTTAAGTAGTACAGTGAAGCAACTTGAAGAAGAAAATGGTTCGCAAAAAAGAAGATTCAAGGGAGTGATACTCATAGTTTTAAAAGGCTTCATATTTCAAAGATTTGAACCAGGCTATCACTAGGAAGAGTATTTATTTTTTTATCAATGTCACTAGGAATAGTATTAACGTTTGGAAATGTCTTTTTGTCCTAAATCCTTGGATTTTATGTATCAGTGGGTTCAAAAACCAATTTGTATCATACGATCAAGGTTCAAAGTACTGATACACAGAGGTGTATTGGTACTCTGAACCATGCATACAATACACACTGATATGTTGTGATACCTTGAGCCTTGGTCCCCATATCTGACTTAGCCAGTTTTGCCTGCCCTTCCTTGCTTTTGCTTGGACCATCATTTTTTTAAGCTGGGTTCCATCATCTATTTCATCCTTTTTTTCTTCATCTCTTGTTTTTGGCTTTCTTGGAAACAGCCTCTCTGTATGTGCAGGGGTAAGGCTGCATATGTCTGCTCCTCCCCAGGCCCTGCATTGGTGGGAGCCTCATGCACTGGTATGCATGAATATTTTTCTACTTTCACCACCTATTTCAGCAATTATCAAATGGCACCTTTGTGTCTTTGGACCCTGACTTTTTGCTCCTTTTTTTGCAATGGTTTCTATGGTGATATTAGGCTGTTAAATTGGGTATTCTCAGGGAAGACCCTGCTTTCATCATTTATTTCCCTTTTTTGATAAAATTGTTTTAATTGAAGAACATAAAATTTAGGACAAACTTTTTCTCTACATATATTCAACAACTGTTGAGATTTAGGGCCAGCAGTGTTGTATGGAGGAGAGTGTTAGACAGTCAGAAATCAGATAAAAAATTGAGTGTGACAGAAATGTGACTGTTGAGATGGATGAGTGGGAAAACTAGGAAAGAGAGGATTGGAAATGGAATTGCTTAAAGGAACCTGGGGGTAGTTCCATTAGGTGACAAAATGAGGGAAAGCAGTCTAAGAAGGGAAAGTAGTTCCATTAGGATTCATCGAAAAAGAAAGTAGTTCCATTAGGTGACAATAAGTGCATGGGTTGCAGTACTGAAAAATGACCTTAAGTGTTCACAATTGTTAGGATGGCCTAAACAGAAGGGAATGATGAAATAGGAGTATGTTCTAAAAATCATAAATCGTCCAGAAAGTTGAAATGAATCGAATCCTGAACCGTATCGTAAATCGTAAGATTATTTCTAATTTTTACAAAGATGTCAAAAATTAAATCTAGGCATCCTAAAAGACAATATATATAGAAAAGTGTTATTTTTAAGTCATATCTACCATATATGCACCTAAAACAATAGAACTTACCACTTATACAATAGAAGTCTAAGATGATATAATCAAGTTTGACTTGAAAGTCAAATGATCCACATACAATGGCTCTTTATCCAACACAAGATAGAAAATAAACTCGATATATAGTCTTAAATAACGTAATAAATCAGTTTCTAGTAAGGTCTTTAAAACAAGTCACCCTTGACAAAACAAAATGATAAAGTAGATAACTAATTCTTTATTGAATTAATTTGAATCACAATTAATCGCACAAATTGTAATATGAATCAAATAGTAGGATTCAAACAAAAATTGTAATATATATATATATATATATATATATTTTGCAGAAAAGGATTCAAACATAAGATTCAGATTGAATTGAAACCCTTGGATATTCATGATTCAAATCGTGAATCATATCGTAAATCGTAAGATTTTAACAATATTACAGGACCAATGTGTAGCCAACCCCATATGGTTGGGACAAGGCTCGGATGATGATGATGATGATGTGATCATATTCTAAATGAAGAATGTCATTCTCCTATAACATTAATTATACTTTCCTTTGTAAAAAAAAAATATGGGGCATCTAACAAAGGATTTAATAAAATGGAAAAGGATTCTAACTTATCAAAAAAAGAGGAATATGATTCTATTGGTGATATGTGGTCTTCAACTTCTATCTTGTGTGACCTAGATGAACTTATTTCTTTATATTTGATAGATTTTGATATGAAAGTTTAAAAAATCAGGGAGGACATACAACCAAAATGCATTTGAAGCTTATACTTGGAGGTGCATGTTAGAAACCAAGACCAAGCCAATAAACCAGTTATCAAACAAGTATACTCAAGGGGAAAAGCACATGGGGTAAAAACAACCAGGCAATATCCAACTGTACAAGAGACAAGTGGTACTCTTGATTATTGATTTGTTACAACAACCAACTTGTACATCTATAAATACAAGGCAAAGTAATAAGAGAGCTATGAAGGATTCAACCCAGAAACCTCTTTGTTCTCTCTCCCTTCTCTCATTTCTTCTCTAGGAGATCACACTATCTCGAATCAATGTCTGTGTTGGGTAGAAACCCAACAACTGATATCAGAGCCAATGCCAAGCACATGATCCAACTCCATGGAAGATAGGGTCAAACAAATGGAGATCGGTCTGCACAAGGTCACCACTGACCTCTAAAACATCAAGGAGTCGTTGAATGCCATACTGGCGCAGATTGGGAGGAGCGCCACTAACAGTAACCTGGAAAGCGATCAAGAAGTCACCGGTCAAGAACAAAGACAGATCAGCACTCGATTGGGAAAAACTTGACTTCCCAAGGTATTCAGGTGACGATCCAGTCTCATGGATTTTTAAAGCTGAACGTTACTTTGAGTTCCACGAGACACCCAACAATGAACATATTCTGGTTGCTTCGTTCCATTTAGAAGGTGAAGCTGTTGTATGGTTTCAATGGTTTTGGCATTCCCACCCTCAAGTTTCTTGGGCAGACTTCGCTGAGGCTTTGTGTGTAAGATTTGGACCCACTGGGTTCGAAAATCACGACGAAGCCTTGTCCAAAACACGCAAGGGGTACTGCCCGGGAATACCAGTAGGAGTTTGAGAAGCTGGCAAATCGTATACAAGGGTGGCCTGAAATTGCACTGCTCGGGAGCTTCATCGGGGGCCTGTGTGACGACATTAGAGTCGAAGTGAAGAGCATGAAGCCCTCCTCTGTTATGGCTGCTATGGGACTTGCAAGATTGCAAGAAGAAAAACTGAACTAGTGGAAAAAGATTGGTCGACTACTCCAGTCCGGCCCTCTCATCAAGAATCCACCCAGAATCGAACCAATTCAATCCAAGCTCATAATATCCCCAGCTCTAGAACAGAATTCACGGACATTGGTCCCTTACAAGAAGCTTTCTTGGACTGAGATGCAAAATCGCCGGGAGCGCCACCTTTGCTACAATTGCGAAGAGAAGTTCGGCCCTGGACATAAATGCAAGATTCAAAGAGAAGTTTGCTACTCCAAACTGATGAGTCAGAAGAATTGGAGAATTTGGCAGACTCTAATAGCCTAGAGGAGAACAACCAAGACTCACCGGAGATCTCTTTACATGCCCTAAACGGTTCCAGCTCCCCAAGAACAATGAGGGTCGAAGGAATAGTGTCGGGTAAACCTGTATCTATTCTAATAGATAGCGACAACACATTAAATTTCATTTTTGAGATTTTATCCAAGCAATTAGGCCTAACTGTGTATCAGACCCAACCTTTCAACGTTTGGGTCGCCAATGGTCATAACCTTCCATGCTTCGGCCTATGAAAAAATGCCATCATGAAGGTACAAGGCTATCTTCTTCAGGCTGACCTGCATCCTCTTCAGTTCTTAGTAGCAGACATTGTGCTTGGCGTCCACTGGGTCACCCAACTAGGCCCAGTGGTATGTGGTTAGGGGCGCATGACAATGGACTTTTCTGTGGATGGCATGGATTGCCATCTCCAAGGTGTAAGGCCCATAACAGCCCAGAATCAAGGCCTCCAATCCATGATTAAGTGCTGCATATAGCAAGGACACCACCTTTTGATGAATATGGGCCTAAGCCCAAACAGTCCCAAGCTGACAGAATTGAATTCAGAACAACCACAGCTAGAGATATCCAGGGAGGTCCAATGACTCTTGGCGAACTTTGAGGATGTATTCAAGGAACCCCAGGGGTTGCCACCATCCAGGCAAAGTGATCACATAATCCCGATCACACCAGGTGCTCCGCCGGCAAATGTAAGACCATACAAGTATCCAAACTATCAAAAAAATAAAATAGAAAGGATTGTAGCCGAACTGATATCCAAGAAACACACACAACCCAGCTCCAGTCCCTATTCATCACCGGTGCTGCTTGTCAAGAAGAAAGGCGGTACTTGGCGATTCTGCATTGATTACCGGGCATTAAACCAGATTACTGTCAAGGATAGGTTCCCAATTCCACTGATCGAAAAATTCTTGGACGAACTCAGATCAACCACTATCTTCTCCAAGTTGGATTTAAGATCCGGCTATCATCAAGTAAGGGTCCACCCAGATGATGTCCACAAAACGACATTTAGAACACATGATGACCATTACGAGTTCCTGGTAATGCCATTCGGATTCACAAATGCGCCATCAACATTCCAGTCACTCATGAATGAGGTATTTCGTCCATACCTTTGTCGTTTCATACTTGTGTTTTTTGTCGATATTCTTGTATATAGTGCAGATTGGGCTGCTCATTTGGACCATCCTAGAATCACATTAGAAACTTAATGGCACCATCAACTGTTTGCAAAAAATCTAAATGTGATTTTGGCAAAACCCGGATTCATTATTTGGGTCACGTGGTGAGCAAAGGCATGGTCTCAGCCGATCTAGAGAAGGTAGCCGCCAACAAATCATGGCCCCAGCCCACATCTCTCAAGAGCCTAAGGGGATTCTTGGGCCTCTCAGGGTATTATTGGAGATTCATAAAAGGATATGGGCAGATGGTTGGCCCATTAACCCAGCTACTGCACAAGGATTCCTTTGTATGGAATGACACCCAAGCTGCATTCGATCTACTTAAGCAAGCTCTATCCAGCCCACCAACACTTGCCCTACCAGATTTCAATAAAACCTTAATTGTTGAATGTGATGCGTCCGGAAGAGGCCTAGGAGCTGTTCTGATGCAAGAGGGCCAGCCAATTGCCTATTTCAGCAAAGCCCTCAGTGGGCAGTCATTATGCAAACCCACATATGAAAGAGAATTGATGGCGATTGTTCTTGCAGTCCAAAAATGGAGAGCATATCTAATGGGTCGTAAGTTCATCATAAGAACAGACCAGCAAAGCTTGAAACATTTGCTGGAACAACAGGTCCATACAGAAGCTCAACTCAAGTGGGCCTACAAACTCATGGGATTCGACTATGTGATCAAGTATAAGGCAGACACATCCAATAGAGCAGCCAACGCCTTATCTCGCAAACAAGAAACCTCCATTCTAACGGTCTCAAAACCGCAGTACCCACTACTGGACATCCTCAAACAAGAAGCCCAAAAAGACCCCGAACTACAATCAATTCAATCTAAATGGGCTCAAAATCCAGCAATGGTACCGGGTTACTCAGTGCAAGGCCCAGTTCTTTTGTACAAGGGTTGCATGGTTCTCTCATCCACTTCAGTACACTTGCCTCAGTTATTACAACTGTACCAAAGCTCACCGGAGGGAGGGCACTCAAGCATTTTAAGAACATACGAGGCACAATCACCAACTGGTCTTCTCTAACCACTAAAAATACCGGAATTACTATGGGAAGAAATCTCCCTCGACTTCATTGGGGGTCTGCCCAAGTCTAAGGGATGCTCCGTCATATTGGTGGTAGTTGACTGATTATCAGAATACACCCATTTTATACCATTGTAACACCCCTATAGTGCTGCAATGGTAGCAATCGTGTTTGTAAAGGAAATAACACGTTTACATGGCACACCGAAATCTATCTTGTTGGATCGTGATCCAACATTTCTAAGCAATTTTTGGCATGAGTACTTCAAGCTCCAAGGCTCCACCCTTAACAGGCCTCCAAGGCTCCACCCTTTATGGGTGTGACCCACCTCCCATTCATCCCTATGAAAAAGGATCCACCTCAGTGGCAGTGGTTGATAGTCACCTATCAGATAGGGACAACATTCTCAAAGAGCTCGAAGTAAATTTGACACGGGCTCAACAACAAATGAAGGCCCAATATGATAAACACCACCGTCAGGTCGAGTACAACATAGGTAATTTGGTTTATTTGAAGCTTCTTCCTTATCGACAGGCTTCACTGGGGCGACAAAGATGCCACAAGTTAATCTCCAAGGTACTATGGACCATTTGCCATCACTTAATGGGTTGGAGTGGTTGCATACAAATTATCTCTACCCCAGTCTTGTCATCTCCACCCTGTCTTGCATGTATCAAAATTGAAAAAACATGTGGGTACTTCAGCTTACATTGCCCCAACTCTACTGGAATTTGATGAAGATGGACATGCCATTTTTCAACCAAAGCAGGTCATGGGTTATTGCTGGATCAAACAACATCAGCAGGTGGTACGGGAAGCTTTAGTCGAATGGCAAGGACATGGCAAGGACTGCCTCTAGAGGATGCAACATGGGAGGCCTGCTCAGTTCTAAGGCAACAATTTCCTCACCTCATCCTTGAGGACGAGGTTGCTTCGGGGGGGGGGGGGGGAGGAATTGTTAGAAAACAAGACCAAGCCAATAAACCAGTTATCAAACAAGTATACTCAAGGAGAAAAGCACATGGGGTAAAAACAGCCAAGCAAGATCTAGTTGTACAAGAGACAAGTGGTAATCTTGATTCTTGATTTGTTACAACTACCAACTTGTACATCTATAAATGCAATGCAAAGTAATAAGAGAGCTATGAAAGATTCAACCCAGAAACCTATCTGTTCTCTCTCCCTTCTCTCATTTCTTCTCTAGGAGATTACACTATCTCGAATCCGTGTTTGTGTTGGGCAGAAAGCCAATAGTGCACCTCAAGGTGAGGTGTATCTGGAGCCATAGATTCCTTTGAGGCATACATCTCAAGCACCTTTTGCATGAGGCCTATGCCTCTTGTATGCCTCATGCACCTCTGGTACGTCTCCAGACAAAGAAAGAAAGAAAGAAGAGGAAGAAGTGGCATTCCTTCCTTCCTTCTCCTCCTCTTGAGGAGGATTATGCATCTTGCATTTTGAAGTACATATCATGCCTCCAGGCTCTAGGTATTGGAACGCTGGAATGCTTTTATAATGCCTTCAACATTGCAAGAAGTAAAAGCACATCTTGCCTTCCATGAAACCTAAACTATAATCTAACCCAAAAGGGTAGAATTCCAATATACCTCTGCATTTGTAACTCTTCTCCTCTAGCTAAACTGTTCCCTTAGAATTAACTTATCTTTATGTAGGTTGGGTAAGGCTTGGATGGGGAATGGTCTCTTTGAAAGACAAAGAAAGGCCGGGAAGTAGGGGGAGTGGCTTTTGGGCTGAGGGTGTTAGAGTAAAGAATATGAAAGTAAAGGGTGCTCGAGTGCTGGATGTTGAATGAATTTCAATACGAAGAGGATCTCTATTTATGGGGGAGATCCCGAGATCCTAAAAGGGTAGGAGATAAAGGTGCTTGTCTCCTATTGGAAAAGGGAATATTGGATTTGAGCATGTGCGAGCTTCATCATGGGCTTAGCTCGGGTTTCTCTTGGTTTGGGTTGCGAATGGGGTCGTAGGCCGTGGGTTCATCCCACGTTTAACGGGCCGTGAGTTTATCATGCGTTTGAACAGGTGTGGGGCCCTTTTGCGGGTTTGGCCATGGTTTCCTTTGGTTCGGGGCACCAAGTGGGTTCAGTGAACTGCAGGTTATTGCGGTTCTGTGATGTGCGTTGTGAGTTCATTGCAGAACTTGTGGTGCATTATGGGTTCATCGCAGCAAGAGGGTTGACTGTGGGTTGCTCACATGCACCCTCGTGGTGTAAATGTATTGTTTGATGCTCTCTGAGGGTCTTAGCGAACACTATATACCTACACTTTGCACATAATTGACTTAGTAAGAAAAGAGTATCTTTTTCATATTGTCTTGTTTGAGCCACAAGAGTTAACAAATAATAGCAGTACTGAGAAGCAATAACCAGAATTTAATATAAAAAACAGAAGTTGTTTGATAATTGATTTGATTAGAGGAATTTATCAACTGGAAAGAATCAATACTGGTGATTTGTTCCAAAAGAAGAGACACAAGACTTGTTTATCCCCTAACTGATGTGTTCTTTGTAAAGCGGATGGAGAAACTGGTTTTCATCTATTGGCAACTTGCCAGTTTGCCAAGTACAATTGGGTGTGGGCATTATCCCTCCTTGGGGGTAGATGGAATCTTCCATCAAATTTGCAACGCCTTTTTTCCCCTTCCTTCTTCAGGTGCCGAATGAAAAGGGGAAGGACCATGTGGAGATGCTTGAGGGCTGCAGTATGTTGGGCTTTGTGGGAGGAAAGAAATTCCAGGATCTTCTTTGAAGTAGAGAGAGATAATGAAGAATTGAGAGAACTGGTCCATATAAGGGTAGTACAATGGCTGAAGTCTTCAGAGCTGTTTACATACTTCACAGTGGATAATGGGAGTAGTGGAGTGAGATTGCTAATTGAGGAAGTGGGGTGAGATTGCTAATTGCACCTAGCCCAAAACAGTAATGAGTGTTCTTGGACTCCCCCATTGGCTGGTTTTTTAAAACTAAACTTTGATGGGAGTAGTTGGGGGAATCCTGGACAATCGGGGATTGGAGGTGTGTTTAGGGATGAGAATGGGTTTGTTTCAGCTATCTTTTCAGGCCCAATTGGAGTGGGTGACTCTCTCAGGGCTGAGATCTTTGTAGTTCTGGAAGGAGTCCAAAGAGCTAAGGAGATGAATATAAGAAAACTCATCAGTGAAGGGGATTTGGAGGTGGTGGTAGGGTGGCTGAATAAAGAAATAACAGGTTATAGATGTACAGTAATGAGAGGAGGAAATTTAGATGGCTGGTTCAAGAGATGGAAATCAAGATCAGCTGGGTGAAAAGATCAGCTAACTTTTTTTCTGATGGGTTTGCTAAGCAAGGAGTCGGGAGGGAGTTAATGTTTTGGGCACGTGTAATTTTTTCCTTTTTCTGTTCTTGGGAGCTCAAGCTCCAGTTGGAAGATAAGAAAGTTTATCTTCATCCTTGTAATATTTTTGTGATTAATTAATGAAATGTGGTTATTGATCCAAAAAAAATTATCAACTCAAAAGTTGCCTTTAGTTTTAATGAAACTTGCAGTTATTGATAACAAAATTATAAACTCAAAAGAAGAATCAAAGAGAGAACCCTTAGGTGATCTAAATATAGATGAAAGCCTTACAGATTGGCCTCACTATGAAGGCATATGAAAGGTGAAACACTATAGTGTCACGGTCTGACCCCCGTGACAATAGGGCATTCCTCAAACAGTACTTTTTTTTGTTGCATGCTTAATCATATAAAGCTTGTGTCCCAATTTGATGTATGGTAAACATGTTAGTAACCTTATATCACTCATCAAGAGCTGAGGCTTGCACCACATGAGCAATGAGGGTTTTGTTAAACGATCAAAAGAATGAGAAAATGCAAAAAAGAACAGAAATAAAAACTCAAATTGAAATGGAATGTGTTCAATGAAAACTCAAATATATTATCCTAATAAATCAGCTTCTGTTATTTATCAACTCTATCCACTCCTGGTCTATCAAAGCTATCCACTAAAGAAGTGACAGATCTCTGAATCTAGTTGAAGAAGATGTTCACCCTATTTTCCAAAGATCTAGCCTCTTGAGTGTGATGCAATAGATGCTATTGGAACCTTCTCAACTCTCATCCATCCGATCACTACTCGCTAGTCTCTCTACCCACAGGTGATGAAATTCCATAATGAGCTTTGATTTTAATCCCTCTAGCAAGGCCAATGTTGCCACTCTAATGATTGTGTCCTCTATTGGACCAGAATAGACAAAGCGAATCCTTTGTGAAGTATGTCTAGAACTGCCTCAAAGCCCCAATTATCCTAGCTTCCAGGAACATTATCAACGTTAATGCTTGTACTCCTTGGGGAAAAAGAGTCAAGGCTTGTACCTGCAGCTGTGCTTTGTGCACTCTAATGAGGACTTTTGCTTGCCATGTGCTTCTGGGAGCATGTTTTAATAACCTTTTAGAACAACATTTGGTAGATTCATTGTCTTTGTGATCTTACTCAGAAATACAGATTATAGGAATAAATTGCTAATTTTGATGCTTTTGCTGACCATTGACACTTGATGCAATTTGGGTCATAATGCAGGAGGTGGATCCATGTGATGACTTAACTGATCATGACATTCGTACTGCCATTCAAAATGCAACTGGCCCAAAATCTGCTTTATTTGTGCCAGAGGTGGATATTATAGTGCTGTTTACTGGTTTTTAGTTTCCAGCTTTCAGTTGATAGTTGTGTATATATATATTTTTTGAACCTGCAAACATTTAGGTGCCATTTGAGAATCTTGTCCGGAGACAAATAGCCCGTTTATTGGATCCAAGCCTCCAGTGTGCGAGGTTTATCTATGATGAATTAATTAAGGTTAGGTGATTTGACAATCTTTGTAGTTTCCAAAGGGTTGTCTTTATTGTTAAATATTTGGTTCATTACCAGCAGACTATGTTTTGCATCTGTGAGACACTAAATTTATTACTTCAGATGAGTCACCGGTGTCTGTCGAGTGAGCTACAGCGGTTTCCTGTTCTCAGAAAGCGCATGGATGAAGTTATTGGAAATTTTTTGCGGGAAGGCCTTGAACCTTCAGAAACAATGATTGGACACATAATAGAAATGGAGGTATGCTTATGCCCTGGATACTTGAAATTTTAATATGGTGCTGATTAGATTTGTAATTTTAATTATAATTTTTTGTCTTTTAAAAATGTCTTGTATTAAGAAGACAAATGAACAGCATTAGCAAAAAAAAAAAAAAGAAAAGAAAAAAGAGCTAGGCTTAAAAGAGCAAAATGTGCAAATTTTGAAAAAGGCACATTGCCAGGGCTGAAGTGTAAGGTGTACCAGGTATGGTGTTTGAATAATCTTGAATATGGTGTTTGAATAAGCAATTGCCTTTGATGTTTAGAGTTTAAGAAATTAGCCTTAGGACTTGAACCCACAAGACTACAACATTTGTGTTAACATGACATCTAACCAATTGCACTAAAGGTTATCTGAATTATTTTATTTCTTTCAAAACTTAGATTTCCATATTCTTATATATTTTCTTTTATTTTTGTTCGAAAGCGGTGCCTTACATTGTTCAGGTGTGCACTTTGTCTTGTTCCTTTCTGTGCACTTAGGGCTATAGGAACCTCTTACATTTTAGTTGTGCTTCTTGCTTTTAGAACACTTGATGTGCTCACATTACACCCAATTTATATTTGTAAGTAAGCTTGTTGTGAACTTGAAATGCTTTTCACTAGAACCCGGAAAATGTGGCACAAGGGTATGCTAAAATGTCTTTAAATTTAGTTTTAGGTCTATCATCAGATGTAAATATGTTATTTTTCCATGGGGAAATTAACAGATAGGATTATTATGGTTTTATGCAGCTGTGGATAAGAGAGCATGCCTATAAAATTTGGCTATAAGGTGTTCACATCATATTTCTGTTCAAGTTACTGTTATTTTTCCAAACTGCTTGTTTTGTTCTTTCTTTTGGCAAATGACTTCTATATCCAATTCTTACTTTGCTGCAGGGGACAGAGATTCTACCATCTCTCCTGTCTTAATAATGCAGTTATATGCTTTTTAATGCAGTTCTACTAGTTTCTAAATTCTTAGATCTGTATTTGTTTTTATTCTCTTTGGACCTCCACCATTAAACTAACTGTGTTTGTAGATGGACTATATGAACACTTCTCACCCAAATTTTATTGGTGGGAGCAAAGCTGTAGAGATTGCGTTGCAGCAGGTCAAGTCTGCCAGGTTATCTGTACCTTTGCCTAAATCAAAGGTATGCTTGTAACCTGTTTAAAAGAGCAAGTAGATATGTTTAGTTACTTCAATATCTATGGTAAATAGAGTGGAGTGAGGACCATAATCGTTCAATTTTTATTTTGTAATTTGTTTGCATATTGTGAATTTAGGATGGAGTAGATTCTGATAAAGTACCTGCATCTGAAAAGAGTTTGAAGTCTCGAGCTATTCTTGCTAGGACATCAGCAAATGGAATTGTTCCAGATCAGGTACATGGACTATGTTTCTGCACATTTTCTTTATATTTCTTATGTTCTATTTAATGGCTAGAATCATGTTCTCACATCTTTTCAGATAAAGTAACCATGTATTGCTATGTTTTGACATTCTTCCCTTGTCTGATTTACCTTTGTTTCTTATACTTTCATCTGGGTGACAAACAGGGAGTTCGGCCTGCTGTAGATAATGAGAGACCTGGATCATCTGGTAATGTGCACTTGAATGATGGATGTTTATAGATAGCATATCCTGGATCATCTGGACTCTGATGTATGTACTATTAGTGTGTTTAGTTTGTTGATGATTTGATTGTTAAGCAGGAAATGCAACCACTTCAAGTTGGGGAATTTCCTCAATTTTTGGTGGAAGTGAGAACCGTACATCTACAAGGGAGATCTCAATAAACAAGCCACATAGTGAACCTACTCATGGCATGGAGCATTCTCTCTCAATGATCCAGCTGAAAGAGGTAACTGAATGAGTTTCACATCATAACCGATTAAGCACCAAATACCAGATTTACTTGCTTTTTTTCGTTCTGACGAGACTTGCTGGTTGATACTTCATGGTTAGCCTCCATTGGTTTTGAAGCCTTCAGATACGCATACAGAGCAAGAGGCAATTGAAGTTGCAGTCACAAAACTGCTATTGAGATCATATTATGATATCGTAAGGAAGAATATTGAGGATTCTGTGCCTAAAGCGGTTATGCACTTTCTGGTATATAATCCTGGCCTTGAGACCATTCATCATGTAATAAAACATGCTTTATTCACCTTGTAGTAGTGTAATGCACGAGTCCATCTCTGGGCTCCTGTACTCGTTTGATCTCTCTAAGTGGTGTTTTTGCTATTTATGAATCTCATGCAGGCTTCTGTTTAGATGTGATTGTTAGTAATTGGGTGCCAATTATGTGATTTTAATCTGTATGGGATAATAAATCTGTCATAATCACAAAAAGAGGGACCTGTCATTGTTTTCTTTTAATTGGGTCTAAATTCAAGGTATGTGAATATCTGATAATTGTCACTTCATACCAGGTCAACCATACCAATCGAGAGCTCCGTAATGTCTTCATCAAAAAGCTTTACAGGTAGGGTAGAATGGTATATGGATTTCTCTAGTTGGATTTTGCTTGATTCCTTATTTCTTTGTTGCCAGTTGAACTGGATCACCAGTGAAACTTCCTTGTATTTGCATTTGGTGCTATGTTCTGATATTTTGTTCCAAAACAGAGAAAATCTTTTTGAAGAGATGCTTCAGGAACCTGATGAGATTGCCATGAAAAGGAAGCGCAGTCGAGAGATGCTGCGAGTTCTCCAACAAGCTTTCAGGGTAGGTGTCTCACGATTCTCTTGAGATCATCCCACAGAGCACATTTCATGTCTGCGGTTCACAAATAGCACAGCAGTACTTGTGATTCACAGAGCACACTTCATCTATCCAAACATTATGGTGGTCTGGGTTTATGACCCCAACCATCCATATTTCACATTTTGGATGGTCAGAAAGAATAAGGTTGTCCATCTGGAAAGAATAGTCGATGGATGGCCGGTAACCCAGGGTGGGATGCCAAGACCCATCAAAATGGCTCTCCTTGCTCATGGGTTATGTGTATCTGCTGTTGGTAGACTTTCATGAGATGTTCTTCTTCTTTATTTTCTTGTTCTTTTATTTTTATAGTTAGTAGTCATATAAGCACAAAACTACATTATTTTTCTTCCATTCTGATCATATTTGCCCATTTTTTTTCTTCTACTTGTAGACATTGGACGAATTGCCACTTGAAGCTGAAACTGTTGAGAAAGGTTACAGTTTGGGTACAGATCCCACTGGGTTGCCTAAGATCCACGGACTTTCCTCATCTTCATTGTATAGTACAGGCAATGATTATGGTACATCTTATACAGCATCTCCCAAGAACCCAAAGTCCCGAAAGTCATCACACTCGGGAGAATTACAATCACCATTGCATGCAAGTGCTGATTCCAATGGAAGTGGACGCCATTCTACACTTGGAGCCTATCCAACGGTTGATTTATAGACAATTGAGACTGCATTGGGTCTAAAGCTATGGGTTTGAGGGCACTAAATCTATATATTCTTTTGGTCGCCTTCTCCAATATATTTGGGCCATTCATCCTCCAGAGTTGACCCCATGGATAGTCAGTCTCTTCTTCTAACAAGATAAATGCAAGTCAAAAAGAGGCTGCCTTGCGTATATTTCCATTTGTTTCTTGTTAAAATATAATAGATATAACATGCGTTGTTGAATGATGCCCATAACAGAATAATAGGAGCTGGTAATTTTCCCTGTTCTACGGGAAGCTCCACCATTGTTTTTTGCCTTACAAGTAGCCTTGCTGAGGAGAGTTGGTGGGTTTTGTTTGAGCCAGTATGCTCATGGCTGGTGTATGAGAAGACATCTGCATCAGGTGATTTGGCTTTCAAGAATTAAGTTCACTCCCCAGCTGACTCGGATGATGATTGCACAGTTTTGGAATTCAAGTTACCAACTGCCTGGAATTTGGAGATGATACCATACCTTAAATTTCAGTTTTGAATTCGAAATTTTGTTTCCTAGTTTTTTATTTGATTATGGGGATATGGATGAAGGAACACAACATGGTGCAACTTTGGTAAGAGATGTTTTGTAAGTAGCCGGTTTTGGAGATAATATTGGATTCCTATTCCCTGTAGCTTTGTTATTCGATGAATTACTGATCTTGTGTAGCTATAATAATTATCAAATTTATCTTCATTTTAAAGGAGAATTAGATAACGTGTGCCGCCTTTTTCCTGTATTTTTGCTTTCCTTTTTTCCCCTTGTTCCTTCTCCCTAATCCCTATGACCAAAATCCAACCGGTCATATACTCCTATTCACCCATTAATCTGTCATATAAACCCAAACAAAGAAAATAAAGTTAAAATTTGAATCCACCCCAGCCCAGTTGGAAATTAAGGCATCTCGCTAGAGCCTAGAGGACAGCGTCAATGCTTGCCTTCATCTCTTCTAAAAGTACCCAAAAACACCTTAATTGGCATACGTAGATCAGGCTAATATGACACTCGATACAATATACAGTTTCAATATTTTTTTTTCAAGAAACAACGTTGAAAATCAGTCTCTCTAATTGAGGTCAAAACCTCCACTGAAATCGGCTTCAATGCTCACACTGTTTGCAGTCTTGCAGCCTTGCATTGGGAATATCTCCCCGTGCAAAGAAAAATATGCAAGTACAGATATTCCCAATGCACAGTGTAGAAGACTGCGAATGGTGTGAGCACTGAAGCCGATCTCCCATAGACTTCGCAAGTTGCAGCATTACTCTTGCAGCTCACATAACACTTGGACACTTAAACATTCCAATGCGACAATATTCTAGTCTCTTCACATTCTATATGGTTTGAAGGCCCTGTAGTGGATTCACCCAGGTTGTGGCGTGGTAGGGCTGACAATTAGACTAGATTTGGTCCAGTCCAAGTATCCAACGTTGGTTCATTTACAAATGGATTGGACCCAATTTGGTCCAAACCCATACAAATCAAGTCTAATTTAGGGCTGTCAACGGGTCAAGTTCAGTTGGAATTAGAATTGACCCAACAAGAAATACTATGGACCTAGAACCGAACCGGACCCAATAGGGCCTACTTTTTTGGCTCAGAACCGAACTGATCGGTTCTTGGGACGATAGGGTCTGTATGTTCAGGAGGTTTATGCCTCTAGGTAGTGGAATGCCTTGTGTTATGCTTCCGTGTTTTAAAACATTGATCCATACCGAGCCAAACAAGCAGGCATAAGATAATGCAGTTCTAATTTGCAACTTTGGCATTCATGCAATGTATTTATTCTAAAAGTTCCATTGATTTGGCACCAAGTCATATGTATATCACAAACCTAAATCAGACCAGACATAACCAGAACTGCAGTTTTAAATATGTGATTAGTCAATTTCAATTCACAGTGGTTTCATACACATTTTCCATTGTTTCAGTGTTTCTTTTAAACATAACTTGGAAAGATCATTGCACCATTATCTTTGAACTCGTATTATTATTACAAGCTTAAACATTTAAAATCAGTAAAGGTCGAGCAGATCTTTCTAGTTGGCAAATATGATGTTTCTAACTGAACAGTTCATTTGTACTTAAAAGTCCCTTGCAATTCCACTTTCACATCTTCAATAATATGTACTGCAAAGTTCTCTATTCTATGAGTGAAACATTTATTTCTACCAAGCACAAAAGAATATTTAACCAGAAAATATAAAAAAAAAAAAACACTTCCAGTCTAAGCATTTTGAGCAGCAGGTAGTTCTTGACAGGACATAATAACACGATATAATGCAACTAGAATCCATCTTCAAAAATGCTTTATTCTCTCTTTTTCTTTCACTTTTTTGTTTTGGAGCTCTGTTTTGTTGGAAGCCTCCTTGTTCTGATGTTCACAATGTAGACTTGGATTTTCTGCTTGATGCCTATTTAATGAAATTTACAGTTGCTTAGCAAAAAAAAAAAAAAAGACACGCTTTCTTCTCTTGCCAATTTTTGTTATATGAACTATGAACTGATATGGATAACCACTTCAAAACAGAGGAAGTTAATATCCAAGAAAATAGCAAAACAATAAAAAAGACTGTTTCTATGGTGACATTTATAATAGAACCATTGTAGAGATCATCACGAGCAACTATTTACTTCTGTATTGGTTTCTCAATAAGAAGAGATGTGGGTCAGAGGTAGACCAGATGACGCAGTGGAGCAGGATCCAGTCAATAGAACGACAAACTAGAAAAACAACTCTGAAACTATGGAGAGAGAGAGAGAGAGAGAGAGAGAGAGTCTATGTCTTTTATTTTCTTAAAATATTGGATTATTATAGTTTGTCACGTGTGAAAAAGCACATCCCTTATGTCAAAGTTACATGGGCAAAAATAGCCACAAGGAGACTGATTACTAATTTCACTGCCACGGTAAAAAAAACAAAAAAACAAAAAAAACACGAAGGGGAAGGATATTATTCTCTTCTAATGTAACATACTCTTGAGAAGAAATCACTATTTTGACACCAATAATCATGCAAACAGACAATCATACAGTAAAAGAAAAAAAGCATTACCATGACATCATTAGATAAAATAAAAGCAAAGAATATGTGCTTACATCATCAGTACATGTGTTCTGTGAAGGAAGAGGTGAACTTCTTGAACATTCTTCGAGATGTAAAGTACAACTAGTAAGTTAAAGAAGTGTTTACATAAAATGTCTATCAAACTTGAATTTCATTTCCAGTTGTTATGACAATCCAAAAGAAGCTCGATGACATAAAACTCAATGTTTCAGTTGCTTCTCGTGCCACTGGTGGAAAGTTGAAGAAATGGCAAGCTAGGACTTACATGAAATAAGAAATTATAGCACTCAAAATAGCTCATCTCCGGCTCTACATTTTGACTGCTGCATGTTGTGCTGAGCTTTTCTTCACAACTCTAGCACACAACTCATTCAATAATTCCAAAGTCTACACAATGTGTTAATAATCCTTACAGAAGTATTACATTTTATTCCTGAAAAACTAATAAAAAACTATTCCTATTTTCCATGTCAAATGTATTGATACATAGTTCTAGAATAGTTTTAAGAGGCACAATCATCAAGGCACCGAAAGGGCTACACCACGGCTCATGTATGTTCCAAAGGCATCACACATTTGCTTGCCTTTCAGTAGAAAAGATTTTTTATAGTTCCATCAGCATGAACAAAGCAATATAATGAACCTCATTTAGGGGTAAGGCGGACAATTGTCTGTTGTGGTGGCGCTCTCTACACATCAGGAAATTGAACTAATCATTTTTCTACTTCACTCCCTCAACTTGCCTATTCTCAAGGATAGGCAGATTTTCTTTTTCGCTGCCTAATTTTGAAGAGTTACTATGCTTGGATAACAGAGAGAGGCCCTATTTTAAGGTTCATATTGCAACCTTCAACAGATCATGGCTGAATAGTTTTTAAGACTAATTACCAGAGGTAGAACACACAGAAATAGAAAAAATTACCAGGGGGTGTTTTAGAACAGATACAAAGCACTCTCTACCAAAGATATCACTTTTAAAAGATACACCTTGTAATGGAAATCTTGCTATAATAATATTTTATTCATGTAACAGTGTGTTAGCTATTCCTCGGCCAGCCAAAACCAGTTGATGCACATAATTTTAAGAAAGTTGGTACAAGCTGAATCCAGATAATAAGTAAATGCAGAGCAAGCACCAAGTATGCATATTAAAAAAGGGAACATCATCATTATCAAAGGTATCCCACCCAAAAGCACTCACAAATAACCACAGTGAGACAAGCTGAGGGCCATTGGATGTTTACATCTCAGCAGAAACGGCAAGGATTGTTCATAATGCAGAAAACATAATCACAATGAACTAGATGGTGGCCAACAAATCAGTCATCAACTTTGAATGTGATGAACTGACGAGTCCATCCAACTTGACAACTTTAATATTTTCATGATGCCATGCAGTAACCCTTGTCTGATTAGTTGTCAACTTGACAACTTCTATCTCTGAGTACTATGCATCATGAGACAATCAACAATCCAACACATGGGATTTGATGGCAGGCTTAGATGATGAAGAATAGCAACAGAAGCTACAATCACCACCGAGAGTAGAGAGACCTAAAGACTTAGATAAGCAGTCTAAGAGTTTATATTGGTCATCAGCATGTGAATTGCCTACAGAAGTCAGCTTGAATATGATAGAAGAATGTGGGTTGAATGGGGATAATGGGGAAATCAAACGTTGTAGAAGCTTTCACACTGCACAGGAATATGATGTAATGGTAGAAAGAAATTTACTATGGAAATCACAGAACAACAACTCTGAAGGTTTCTGCAACTAATAAACCCCTCTGTCTCAGATTTAAGGCCATTAGTGTTGAACACATCACAGCTAAAGAAATTTACCATAGGCCATCGCTTATGTTGTACAAATCAAGAAACTTCATCAAGGAATTGAAACTCAAACTGGGTGATAAAATAACCACACCAGGAAAAAAAGGAGTGATGGAGCTAGTATTATTTATCCTAGAATTGTTAGAATTAGTTGGCAGGGGCATTATTATCTTTTTCTTGTTTTTTCTCTCTTATGTCTGCTGTAAATTATCTAAGGGTATCATTGTCATTTCAGCTTTAGTAAAATGTTAATACAACCTGGGTTGACAGTAAGGAGAGTGTGTGAGAACTCTCCTTGCCACTCTTCCCTCTTTTCTTCTCTTTCCCTTCTCTTTCTCCTCCTATCTTCTTCTCTTTATTCTTTCTATCCTTTTCTTCAATTTTTCTTCTTTATTGAAGCTGGAACAATTTATGTCTGTGTATTTGCTATTTTGCAGCAGTACAAAAGTGAAAGTACAACAGGAGGGAAAAAAAAACAGAATGGCTAACAAACACAATAACATCTTTTATTCAAACTTGTACCTATGTATACATTCATATTTATGCATACTGATGTAATATTTTGGTCTTTTTCTTCCACTTTTAAGTTGTATTATAAAAATACTGGTGCTGCCAGTATGAGTTTGAGTCTTCTCTCAATCTCTTTCTCTCTTCTCCCTTCTCTTATCCTCCTCTCCTCTTCACCCTCTGCTCTATTAATTGGAACATGGTATCAGAGCAGGACAGTGCTCTGTAAATCATCTCCTGCAAGTCGAAACTCTTTCCTGCTCCTCTGGACTGCGAAGTGGAAGAGACACACACGAACTCCATTTGAAGACTGTTCGTTCTTGCCCTGCCCCTGTTTTCTTGGACTGCAACTGATTCATACGGCACCCAGAGGCCAGTGGATGACTGACTGAATCTCCCTAAGAGGTCGTTTTTTTTTTTCCTGTGTTTTTTGTTGTTCCTGAGCTGGAAACTACAGAGACCCTGAACTGAATACGAACAGAAGCTTTCACCACCTTATTTTTAGTTCTTGGTGTTGAAACCAAGAACTGATTAAGTTATTGCGCTTGACCGAATGATATAAAGGGAATTCATCCCTCTTCGTGGGTGTGAAGACCCAATAATCTTCATGTTTGAAGAATCTGGTGGGTCATAAGTGACCTGGTTCGATTGAAAGAAGGAAGCAGCCTCTTTAAATGTTTTCTGTAGTTCGTATTGCATTAAGAAGACACCTCTCACGTCTGTGAAAATCTGAGAGCAAGAATTGTGCTCTGTTTTTAGCAGTTTTTTGTATTTGCCTAGTTGGGTAAGGATGTAATCAGTTTGTGTCTGCTGCCTTCAGTTGGTTCAAATGAATTCTGAAGAGTCTGCAACTTCAGAAGCTATCTCACATCAAGGAGGGATGTCTGGTGGTTATGAGACCCTGCACTTTCCTTTGACCATTACTCCCTTTGACGGCAGAAACTACTTAGCTTGGTCCAAGGAGATGTGACTGTACATCACTGCCAGGGGTAAGGCTGGATATATGATTGGGAAGACAAGGGAACCTAAAGCTGGTACTGCTGAGTATGATAAGTGGGACCAGCAAAATTGCATGATAATGCCTTGGCTCTTGACCTCAATGCTGCCTTCTCTCAAGCAAAATTTCGTGTGGGTTGAGATAGCAAAAGAAATTTGGGATCAAGCCAAAGCAACATACTCAGAACAGAGACACTATGCACGGATTTATCAGCTGCAGGCTGAATTGTCAACATGCAAGCAAGGTGAGAGGAGTTTATAAATCTACTACTCTGCTCTCACATTTGTCTCAAAGGAATTAGACTACTACCAAGCCATTGAATGGGAGAGTGAGAAAGATGCCAAGGCCTACAAACAGTTGGTCTCCCAACAATGGGTGTTTGCTTTCCTTCTTGGCCTTAACCCCATGTATGAGCCTATCCGGGTACATATTTTGGGCAGCAAGAATCTCCCGTCTGTCCAAGAGGTGTTCTCTAGTTCAGTATGAGGAGAGTAGGAGGTCTGCTATGAATCCTCCTGAGGGGGAGACCATAGCTTTAGTCGTAAGAAGTAACACCAATTCAACTAGGAAGGGGGAAAATTAGAAAAAGGTGGATGATAAGGATAAATTGTGGTGCACTCACTGCCAAAAGTCTAGACACACCCATGAGACATGTTGGGAACTGCATGGAAAACCAAAATGGGCAGATGAACTCAACAAGAAATCAGCAACAGAGCAGAACAAGAAACCAACTCAGAAGAAGTTCACCTCTGTCAATCTTGCCTCACATGAGTCTCCGGATTGTCTCTCTAGTTCTGATCCCAAGGAAGATATTATCAACTCCTTCTGTGACCATTGGAGCAGTATGGTAGGGCCATCAGACAAACAGATTCTAGACCTACACCTTCCACCTCATTTGCTTCTTCCTCGGGTAACTTAACCTCTGCTTTTCATGTGACTACTGATCCCCCGGAGTCTCCGTGGATTGTTGACTCTGGTGCCTCCAACCATATGACTGGTAAGTCAACTTTGTTTCAATCATATATCCTTCTATCTGGAAAAGATAAAGTGAGGCTTGCTGATGGATCCTTCTCCTCCATTGTTGGTTGAGGATCTATGTCTTTACCTTTTGGTCTCTCATTACAAAATGTTTTGCATGTCCCAAAAATGCCTATTAATTTGTTATCCATCAGTAGTATTACACATGCTTTGAACTGCTCAGTAACTTTCCTTCCCGACTCTTGTGAAAGATTTTCAATGAATGGTCTACACCCAATTTCAGACAGAGATTCAGGTCTTTCAATCAGACAATGCCAAGGAGTATTTTCATGGAGACCTCTCCAACTTCTTTACATTCTGTGGATCTATTCATAGGAGCTCATGTGCAAGGACTCCCTAACAAAATGGGGTTGTAGAGAGAAAAAACCATCACACCTTAGAAGTTGCTCGAGGACTTGTTGCAGATGCAAGTTCCAAAAAGATTTTGGTTGAATGCTGTTATGACTGCCACATATATTATCAACAAGATGCCCTCTTGGTTGTTGGAATATAGGTCCCCTCACCAGCTCCTCTTCTCCAGGGCTCCAATGTTTCCCATACCCATGCGTGTCTTTGGGTGCCAGTGCTTCGTCCATGATCTCTCTCCTACCCAGGGTAAACTTGATCTTAAGGCTGTTATGTGTCTTTTTATTGGATATCCCCTTTCTCAAAAGGGTTATCGTTGTTTTGATCCAGTCTCAAGGAAATATTTTGTCTCTATGGATGTCTCATTCTTTGAAAATGTTCCCTTCTTTTCTGTTTCCCCTCAGGGGGAGAATCTTGGTGAGGAGAAACAGAAACAGACTCTAGTCTTATTGCCTTCCCCACCTGACCACCCTCCATTTCGTGTCTTTCGAAGACAACGCTATAGAAGTCAAGGCCAACAGAGTTCAATAGCCAAGGGACAGCCTGAGTCTATGCAATCAATGCCATCGAACCGCTAGGAGCTAAATCAATGCCCTCACCTAGGTACTATTATTCCTGTTGAAACTCCTGAACCCGTTGACATTGACACTTCAAATTGTGATCTAGACCTTCCTATTGCAAAAAGGAAGGGGTTAGATCATGCACCACACACCATCCCATGGCTCAATTCTTATCCTATGAAAATGTCTCACCTTCATTTTGTGCTTTTCTATCTAAAATTGATAATGTCCTAGTTCCTAAAAGTGTCACAGATGCTCTCCTTTCTCTTGAGTGGATAGAGGCTATGAAGGAAGAAGTCAATGCCCTTTACAAAAACGGCACATGGGAACTGGTGGATCTTCCCGAGGGAAAGGAACCTATAGGGTGCAAATGGGTGTTCTCTGTGAAACATAAGGTAGACGACACAGTTGCGAGATACACAACTAGATTGGTTGCAAAGGGTTTTAGACAAGTGTATGTTGTTGACTATGCTGAGACTTTTGCGCCTGTGGAAAAAATGAATTCTATCCGGGTTCTTATCTCTTTGGCGGCAAACCTTGATTGGGAGCTTCATCAACTAGACATTAAAAATGCCTTCTTGAATGGGGATTTGGAAGAAGAAGTATACGTGACTCAACCTCCTGGTTTTTGTGCTAAGGGTAAAGAGCAGAAAGTGTGCAAATTAATAAAGTCCTTATACGACTTAAAACAATCGCCAAGGGCTTGGTTTAGCAGATTTCACCAAGCAGTCCAACAAATGGGGTTCAGGCAATGCCAATCTGATCACACGCTCTTTGTGAAGAAGGAACAAGGGAAAACAACAGCTCTGATTGTTTATGTGATTGTCATTACCAATGACTGGGCCTCAAAGATAGAAAGGTTAAAAAGGTTCCTAGCTACACAGTTTGAGGTGAAGGATCTAGGTCCATTGCATTACTTCCTTGGAATTGAAGTGGCCCACTCCCAACAGGGCATCTTCATCTCTCAAAGGAAGTACACCCTAGATCTCCTGAAAGATATAGGAAAACTTGGGGCCAAACCTGCCAACACTCCTATAGATGTGAATCATAAACTTGGGGGCTGTGGTGGTGAACTTTTGGAGGATCCAAAGCAGTACCAAAGACTTGTGGGGAGACTGCTCTATTTATCCATGACTAGGCCTGACATAGCATATGCTATGGAGGTTTTCAGCCAATTTATGCATGCTCCGAAGGTAGCACATATGGAAGCGGCAGACAGGGTACTGAGATATTTGAAGAAATTCCCAGGGACATGCCTATTGTTCAAGAAACATGGGCATATGAGAGTTGAGATTTACACTGATGTTGACTGGGCCAGCTCGGTAGATGACAGGAAATCCACTAGTGGTTACTGTACTTTTGTAGGGGGAAATCTTGTTACTTGGAGGAGTAAGAAACAGTGTGGTTGCTCAATTCAGTGCAGAGGCGGAATATAGGGCCATGTCACATGGAGTTGCAGAGCTACTGTGGATCAAGAACCTTTTAAGTGAATTGGGTTTCCAAGCTAAAGATCCTATGTCACTCTATTGTGACAACAAAGCAACTATCAACATTGCTGCAAATCCAGTTCTCCATGATAGAACCAACATATTGAGGTTGATAAGCATTTTATCAGAGAGAAGCTTGAGAAAGGAGAAGTTTGCACCCCTTATATCAGCTCAAAAGAACAACTTGCAGATGTCTTTACTAAGGGATTGAATTCCTTGCTCCATTATGATCTATGTGACAAGTTAGGGTTGATTGACATCTATGCCCCGACTTAAGGGGGAGTGATGTAATATTTAGTGTATGCCGCAAGGGGCATTTTGGTCTTTTTCTTCCTCTTTTAAGTTGTACGTTCGCCCTAGTATATATGATAAAAATACCGGTGCCACCAGTATGAGTTTGAGTCCTCTCTCAATCTCTTTTTCTCTTCTCCCTTCTCTTCTCCTCCTCTCCTCTTCGCCCTCTGCTCTATTGATTGGAACATATGCTAAAGAATTCAATTAAAATAAGACTAAGAGGGCAATATCTGACTGAAAGGCGGCTCAAAACATTCAACACCTGAGTTTCTACTGACAGGCTTCTTAATTCAGATTTAACCTCCCAGTGCAAAACCTTCTTCTCTTCAATATGTGACAACCCAAAGAGATAGGAAGATTATGAAGAAACTAAAAGTTTGTTGTAGGATTGGACCAATTCAATGTCTTATTGGACTATTCAACCTGGATTGGATTGGACTAGTCCAACTCAATGTCTTATTGAACTATCCAACCTGTTTAAACTGGACTGGATTGGACTGGTCAAATTCAATGTCTTATAGGACTATCCAACCTGTTCAAATTGGTTTTAATTCAGATTGTATCCGACCAAAACATAGTCCATAGACACCCCTACTCTTATCTTCTGTCACTGGACTGGATATTGGTTCAACCCAACCCAGTCCAACATAAATCCATTATAGATGGACCGCGTCTAATCCAATCCAAATTTTATAAGCAAATATTCTATAAAAAATCATCTGAAAAAATACAACCTATGAAGCAAAATTTTCCAACCTAGATGCATAGCATATACCCTAGTATCCTAAAACAAATCATTTTCCTAGACAAATTAGATAAACACCAACATTTTGCAAATCAATAAGCTAATTATAGATCACAGAATTGCACCTCTCAAACATTGCTGGAATATTTTTTGCCTCCTAGTAGAGGGGCACAAAAGTTTGTCTTGAACAAATCCACCACCTCAATTGATGCACACAAAGACTTATCCAACAAAGAAAAGAAATGCTGCCAAACCTGTCGTACAAACGAACAATGCAATAGGAGATGGTTAGTAGACTCCCCATTCTTCAAACAAAAAACACACACATGAGGTGAAAGATATCAATTTTTCCACTTTGGAGATTTTCAGAGGGGTTAATTATTTTGTTGGTAGCTTCCCAATAAAACATCTTTACTTTTGGAGGAATTGGTCTGGACAACAACTATCTAGCAAGAAAGGGTTGAGAATCAACAAAGGGAATCAAATATTTAAAGAAATAAACAGAAGAGTAAGAACCTTTAACAGCAGGAACCAAAATCCTCTCATCACAACCTACAAAGGAAATTTGGACATTTTGGAGAAGTTCAAGCATAGGGATTAACTCATCAGTTTCAAAGTCTCTAAAAGGCCCTCTCAAACCAGAATCCCAAGATATCTGAATCCCTTCCCTGGAAACCAATTCAGCAATTGTTTTGGTTTTGAAGGTGGATAGGTTGTAGGTTCTAGGGAAGGAAAGACAGAGAGGAGAATCCCCCCACCACAAGTCTTCCCAAAACTTCACCTTTTGTCATGAGATGGCACCATATCTAATGTGTTGAAGAAAACTGGGGAGTAAAATCAAAATCATTTTTTGAGGACTTTTAGCATTTGCACCCTTACTAGTCCTGTGTCCCAACCATTTTGGTGCTGTCCATAAATGCTTTTAATAACCAAATGCCACAGAGCCTCACTTTCCTTAGGGAGCCTCCACAACCATTTGCCTAACAAAGCCTTGTTCTTCTCTACCAACCGTCCCAACCCCAAACCACCTCCCTATCTTGTCTTACAAACCTCTTTCCAGTTCAAAATATAGTTTTTGTGGCCAATCCCTCCTTAATCCAAAAGGAAGTTCCTCATTAATCTCTCAATTTCTTGCACTACTTTTACTGGGGCTTTAAAGACTGAAAAGTTAAGTTGGCAAGTTGGAAAGAGCAGACTTGATTAGGTTGCCCTACCTCATTTTGAGATATAATTCTTTTTCCAAGAAGCTAACCTTTTCACAACTCCCTCTAAAACCCCCTCCCAAAAACTCCTCTCCCTCGGGATCCCCCCCCAAAGGTAATACCAAATACCTCAGGGGCCAGTCCTGAATCCCACACCCAACGATAAAAGCACTCTCTTGCATCTCTACTCTGGTAATTTGGATCCCTACCAAATCAACACCCCTTATGTCCTCACTCCACTCTTGGCGAGGCCCTAGGCATCAGCCCTCCCTAGTGTTCTTCCCACTCTGTATTGAACACAAAATCTATCCAACTTTGAACAAATGAGGCTTGTGAGTTGGACCAAATGAAGATAGTTTGTTGAATTGGGATCTCCTTTAACTCACAATTATCAATAAACTCATTAAATCTTCTCATACTTGTAGAGACCAGCTGGTAGGGATTGTTTCTCTCATTTGACAATCTTATCACATTACAATCCCCTCCTAGACACTGGGGCCCATCTCACAAACCCTTAGGTCAAAAAGCTCCTCCCACAACTGACCTCTTTCTCTATAACTATTTGACCCATAAATGTTTGATAAAACCCACGTAAACCCATCTCCCACATTCTTAAATTTAAAAGAAACTGAAAATTGGCCAATTATTTTTCTAGAGATTCCAATACCTCATTTCTCCACATTGTGACTATACCTCCATAAGCTCCCCAAGAAGGCAATACAAACCAACTTAAACCTCTAGAACTCCACAAACTTTTAACCCACCTAGCCATTTCAGCCACATTTGTTTATTGTGACATTATTGCACCTGGCCTTTCCCTTCGAAGTAGATCCTTTATAATTCTTCTCTTCCAAGCACTCCCCAATCCACTCAAATTCTAGCTTATGATCTTTTATCGTAAACTCAAGATAAAGACCAACTACCAGCACAACCCCTCTCTTTAATTCAGTCCCTTCCTTCTTTCCCCTCCCACACTAAATTCAATATCACCATCTACATCAGATCTAAATCTTTCCACCGCCAACATCTTTGTCTTCCGAGATTTCCCTATCCATCCTCTGTTCTTAGAATACACACTAAAACTCCTTCCTTCAATTTCAAACCCAACTGTCCAACAACTTCACCTTCATGTTTCCCCTTATCCTTCCTAATCTCCTATGCTTCCTTCTTCCCAACTCCATCTCCGTCTAGTCCTTCCAGCCCCATTGAATTAAGATCCTCTTCAACATAACATCTAGACAATCGCAAATCAATTTCCAAATCCTTTCCCCTTGCCCCTCACAGTCATTCTCCTCTACCTTTCCCTCCTCCACCCATTTCTACAAACAATACTCTCCTTCTGGACAAGTTGCAGGCAATGATTGGGCTTCCATGGTTTCTATGAACACAGGGAGACTATCAGTAGCCCTGACTAATTTGACAATCATACCTAGAGAGTTTGGTTCCAAGATTTTCTGGGGTTGGGAGCAAGTGGATTGGAATGCAACCCCAAAAGACCCCCTCCAACCAGATTTAAACACACAGCTGAACCTTCAGGAGTACATGTTTGATTCTAAACAGTTATTGGGGTACCATTACTCTGCCTAGGAAAAAGGCTAGAAGCCACTAGCAAGACACACTGTGATTGTTGAGCCACTAGGTTTAACACTGGTCTTAAGGGCTCAAGTCATTGTTACCTACCAAAAGGGCTCTCTTCTTCCCTACAAAGCTCCATGTAAATGTGCTTTGCACAAGGCAGCAATTGACCCAAGTAGTTCGGAATTCCAAAGATGTAAAGCCAGATCCAAGATTCAATTGTTACTTTATCTTCTAACTTCAAATTCTTGGCATTAGCCAGTGGAGACCACCTCAAGACAATGACTGCACCACACTCCACATGAAAGCAAGCTGCATCTAAATCCAACTCAACACCTGGAACCTCCAGTAGAGCTTTACACTTTCATAAGGTGTTAAAATAATTGTGCAGCTCAGGTTCAGATTACTCAGCAACTCCTTTGCTACTTTCCACCAATCTTTTGGTGGTCTATTTATTTCCACTACAAGTCTCTTCTCCCAATCCTCCTTCAATGCAATGAAGACCAGCCTACCTTCACAGGTAGCTTCACCTACGGCCACCACCCCACCTCTGTCCTTTGAAGGCTTCAACTCCTCTGATTTGTGTCCTTGGGCCTTGTGAGTTACCACATTGAGAAATTCCTGTACAGTCTTCAATACCTCCTTCCCACCCTCCCCCATCTTTCCTTCAGGAAAACAGACCAGTTGACCACAAAATCACTTAATACAGCTACTAAGAGATTATACAGAAAATAGAAGTATGTAAACCAAAACAACATTAAAATAATATTGACCAGAAAAGCAATATTCATCAGCCCACTACAGCAAAAAAAAAAAAAAAAAGGTAAATTGCTAAAGCCTCCCCTGAAGTTTCAAAACCTCCCCTAGAGTTTAGTACTTGCAATGACCTCCCCAAAACTTTCTGATTCAGTTGCAACCAGAACCATTCTTGTATAATCTTCTAAAAGAAATCATGAAAATGTCCAAAATACCCATGAAGTTACTATTGAGGCTAGTTTCGACAGAAAAAACCAAAATAAATTTTACGAACAACAAAAACAAAGAATTTAAAGTTGCAGCTTTACCATTGAGTGATTGATATGAATTGCAAATTTGGAAAATAAATCAATTTCAGAAAAGAGATTAGAAGGATTTAAGGGGAGTGAGCCACATGAATAGAAAGTTTGGGAAATAAGCATTTTTGTCAAAGTAACTGCATGGGTATTTTGGACATTTTCACGTTTCTTTTGAGAAGATTTTCTCAGAGGGGGTGTATTTGCAATTATATCAGAAAGATAAGGGGAGGTGAATGTAATTACCAAACTTCAGGGGAGGTTTCAGCAACAACCAGAAACTTCAGAGGAGGTTTCAGCAATTTACCCAAAAAAAATAAAGCCATTAGAAAACTATGTACCAAAAGCAAAAACAGAATATCAAATGCATGAGAAACAAATCATAAAAGCACTCCTTAAGAACTGAAACTATTCACAAAAAGGCAATTTTAGATGGGAGACTAGTTGGTAAGATCTCCTGCTGGTTGCAGCGGAGACATGGAAGTTACTAATATAATACCCGTTATTGACTTCTTGCACAATCCATCTTCGTAAGTGGAACGCGGCTGAGAATTAACTTTCCTTTCTCCTTTCCATCTTCGAATGCTCCCCTTCTTACTTTCCATCCGTCTAACTTTCTAAAATCTAAAAATAGAAACCGACAAAACTTAAATTCAAATTTCAGTTAGGATGGGACTCTAACTCTAACGATTTCTATTTCTTTTCGATCACTACATAATCCTAATTCTACGAGGAGTTAAGAAAGAAAAACGAATTAGCAGTACTAACCTTATAAATAACAATTCTGAGTGACACCAACGTACATTGGAAATTGAGCGGCAGCAGAAGAACGATTCTCAGAGTGATATCAACGTACATTCGAAATTGAGAAGCAGAAAAATACGAACGTAACTTCAGAGCGGGTGCAGCAGAAGATGGACCAGGAGAATATTCTTGAAAAGCGCCAACAGAAAGGCATCCTTCTTCATCAGCGACTGAACCGGAGGATTTTTGACGAGAAGAGTGGCATGATAAAGAAAAGATATCAGAAGAAGAACAAGATCGGTCTCGAATTCCTGAAGGTGTTGGTTGAGATAGAAATGGAAGAATTGGCACAAGAGAGGAGGATGGAGAAGGGGGAGAAAAATAACGAGTTGATTATGGATGCTGTTTCAGGACTAGCACCACCATTACAGCCTCCTCTACTACTAAATCCACGACCGGCCGGAGAAGTAAAAATGCCGGAGAAGTTGCTGAACGTGATCGAGAGCCATGGAGGTACAAGTATCGTGTGGGTGATAGAAAAAACACTTTACAAGACTGATTTGAGCAGGGGGCATAACCGTTTGACAATGCCCGGTAAGCAAATGAAGGAGGAGTTTCTGACGAAAGAGGAGAGGGAGAGACTAAGAAAGGAGACGAATGGAGGGATGAAGGTGGTGGTTGTGGATCCGGAGTGCAGATTATGGACACTAAATTTTACTCGGTGGAACTCTTTCGGCAGTAGTTACTCTTATGTGCTGAATGGAGCGTGGAACGACCTCGTTGCTCTGCAAGAATGGCGCCCCAAGGTTCACTCATTGCAAGTCTGGTCTTTTCGTCTCCCACAACCCGCCCAAGGCTCAAATCTTTGCTTCGTTCTTAATGTGGTTCCCACTAAATAGAAGAAGAAGAAGAAGAAGAAGAAACAGATCGTGTAGACTATGTAATTTTTAAGAGTTTATCCATTGTAATTGTAAAGAATTATATACAGTGCGAATGTTTTACTATTCTATTATTAGTGAATTTTAAATTTAGAAAATCAAACATTACTTATTTGAGAAGCAAGCATTAAGGCTTCATTTGGAGTGCCTCATGGGTTTTCCATGCTTAATGCTTTTCCCGTTGGTGAAGCCAGAAACTAGTCAATAAATTAATTTGACAAAATTATTTTGTGCATAAAAATCCAGTTTTAAAAGAAAAAAAAACCTCCTTTTATTTTATTTTTGTTACGTTTAAAAAAAAAAAAAACTATGTTGAACAAAAAATGTTGATAATTAATTACCGATGTTCAGAAAACCGGACCGGACCATATGAACCAATTGAACCATGCTAGGTCCTCGCTGGTTTGGTCATATATACATTGAAAATCAGAATTCGTGAAAAAACCACCCGATTAATATTTCTATTTAATTATTAATTTTAGTTAATTATTTAACATATTTATTATTCATTATCCATTAATTACTTAATTAATTAAGACCTGTTTTGTAATAAATTCTAGCTTAATTATTATTTAGTTCCTAATACAATTTTGTTATTTATTATTTCATTATTAATTATATAAAATTAATATTTAATTAATTAATGTTTTGATCTTTACCAGTTCATATAGAATTATTAATATTTCGTTTTCTTAAAACATATGCTTTATTTAACAACTTTAATATTTTATTATTAATTATTAGTGTTTTTGTTGATTAACGATTTATTTTAATTTATTTATTATTTTTTAATTAAATTATTAAAAATAAAATAATTATTGCATTATTCACTAATTAATTAATTAATTATTATTTATTTTGTTGTTAATTATTAATTAATAATATTCTTATGATTTAGTATTTTATTATCAATGATTAATTTTTAAATAATTAACAATTTTAATATTTTAATTTTTATTAGCTTATATTTTATCATTAATGTTTTATTTTATTAATATTTATCACTTAATTCATAATTTAACATTTTTCTTAAATAATTGTTAAACATTAAATTATTTTTCTTAGAAATACTATAAGGTATGTGCTTTTTATTGTAAAACAAGTTTCCCCACCATTCCCACTTATTTCCTACCAAAATTGTGGGATCCTACACCCCAAGAATTGGGATGTATTGTCCCATTTTTTCCCATCACATCTCATGACACCAAACAGAGCCTAAATTTTATCAATTTCTTTATTTATGCTTGTTTATGTTCTTTAATGTATGTATACCTAGCAAAAAGTTGACCCAACCAACCCAAAAAAACAAGTTTAGGGTCTCATATGTAGCTACTTGAACTTGAATTTGAAAAAGACCCAACTTGACCCAACCCGAAAGGAACAGGTTTGGGTTGGGTTGGGTCATGGGTCAACCCGCTGACCTAATTGCCATGTTTAATTGTGATGTTTTATATATTGTTAGAAGTATTTGCTTTTTAATCTTTATTCTTTACCGTTTATTTCTTTTGATTGTTCAATGTTCAACTTTTTTTATTTTATATTGGGAACTTTAATGTTATTTATTTTAATTTTGGAATA
Organism: Nelumbo lutea; assembly: GCF_056320005.1. Taxonomy (NCBI): domain Eukaryota; kingdom Viridiplantae; phylum Streptophyta; class Magnoliopsida; order Proteales; family Nelumbonaceae; genus Nelumbo; species Nelumbo lutea. The sequence goes on from NC_142684.1 coordinate 104,841,464, forward strand.
TTTCATGTATTGTTTTTTTTTAATTCCTTTTATATTAGGGATGACCCAAATTAACCTATGGGTCAACCCTAACCCGAACATTTAGGGTTAGGGTCTAGCATTGGTCGATTCAACCCGACTTAAAATTGACCGAAAGTGTTTTGACCCAAACCGACCCGACCCGACCCATAAACCAAATTGCTAGGTCTAGATGTATGCATTGTTTTAGTGCACATTCACTTTTGGAGTCGAGAAGATTGATTATTGGTCATTTGATTTAAAAATTATGATAACTTGTTGAAACCTCCTAAAGTTTGGTAATTGCAATTACATCATCTAAACTTTTTGACATAATTGCAAGTAAATCCCCTTTGTTAGAATCCTTTAACAAGAGGTACAAATGTGTCAAAGATGCCCATGCAATTAGGGGTAGGGACTCACGGTTTGGTTAACCAAACCGTGGGGTTTTTTCTTGAACTAAACCGACCTGATCGATTTTTTTTTAATCTGAACCAAGATGTAACCAGTTAACTGGTCTATTAATTAACCGTGGATCAGTTAATCGTGGTTTGGTTTTTCAGTTTTTTTTTGCACTCAAATTCAAAAAAAAAAAATTAACTGAACAAGAATGACAGAGGGGTGAGCGTGCGAGGGCGAAGTGGTGGCCAATGATTCGCCAATGTCGGACTAGTTAGTGGTTGTTGTCACCTGAAGTGAAAGCTTAAGAGATGGCAGAGCCGCGAAGATGAGAGATGAGAGAGACAAAGACAATCAAACAAAGCTTGGGAGTGGGAAATAATAAATTTGAAAATTTTGAAAATCCATTACTTAGACATCTCAGTTTTCGAAGAAGGGGAAAATTGAAAAGGAGAGAGTGTGCGCCCAGATTTATTCACTCGGCCTCTGCGAGTGTGCACCATTTGAAAATTTTGAAAATCCATTACTTACTAATTAGGCATCTCATTTTTCAAAGAAGGGGAAAATCGAAAAAGCCATTGTGCGCACAGGTTTATTCACTTGGCCTCGGCGAGTTTTTCAGTTTTTTAAGAATATTGAACCAAAACCGAACTAACCGGTTCGGTTTCGGTTAACCATTTAAAAAATCCGATGGTTAACTAAACCAACCAATATATATATATATATATATATATATATATATAATATTTATATAATATTATATATATATATATTTATTATATTATTTTTTTTATTTTTCAAAAAGGTTCGACAGTCTGAGAGACTTTTAATTTCAACCTCCCTTTGAACCAATTGAAAGTTCGGTAGTCTGCCAGAGTGCCAGACTACCAGTCTCACTCTCTTCGAAACTTTGCCAGTCTCCTAGTCTACCACTACTAGACTCTCTTTGAAACTCGGAACCACTTAAGCCTTTTTGTCTCTTTGATGTTTGAAATTCGAAACCAAACCTTCTCAGCTTCTCTCACTCTCTGTCTTTTCTTGTTTCTCTAGTCTCTCCGTTATCTTTTCATTCTCTCTTACTCTTCTAATCTTCTTCGACTCTTAGTATTTCTCAGACTATCGTGTGGCCCATGACAACCACCAGCACCACGTTGGTAGTTTTGAAGCATCTAAAGCATCTGTCGACTGCCTGTGGGCGGTGGTTTTAAAGCATGTGGGATCTCTCTCTCTCTCTCTCTCTCTCTCCCCCCCTCTCTACGGTTCTGCCAACAACCACCAACACCAACCAGTCCAACACCGACAGCAACCATCGACATTTTTAGGGTTTTTTTATTTTATGTACATAAAAAACCAAAAATTCGAACCACAATTAACCGATCCACTGGTTAATCGGTGAACCAATTGCATCTGTTCGGTTTCAGTTTTGATATTTAAAAATCCAATCAGGTCGGTTCGGTTTGAAAAAATACCCCACGGTAACTGAACCGTGAGCACCCCTACCTGCAATTACTATTGAGGTTGGTTTCTATGGTAAAAATAATACAAACCTTATTAACAACGAAAAAAAAAGGTTTAAAATTGCTTAAGCAATTGATATGAAGGGAAAATTTGAAAAATAAATCAATTTTACAAAAGAGATTGGAAGTGCTTTGGGTAGTGATTGATATGAAGAGTAATTTTGGAAAATAAACATTTTGGTCGAAAGTAATTGCATAGGTATTTTGGACAATATTCGTGCTTCTTATTAGAGGATTCTAATTGAGGAGGCCTACTTTAAACTATGTCAAAAATTTAAGGGGAGGTGATTACAATTACCGAACTTCAAGGGAGGTTTTAGCAATGGTCAAAAATTTTAGGGTACGTTTTATCAATTTACCAAAAAAATTATGAATCTTAATTACCATCTATCAATGGCATTAAGTATGCTACTATTTGTAAAATGACAAACATTTTAAAGTACCCCTAAGTTTTAAAAAATTGACTCCACCCCTACTATTTAGAAATTGTCATAAAGTGCTCTTAAATGTTCTAGTAAATTACAATCACCATTAACTAATAACAAAATGATGAAAGTGACTATTTTAACCTTCATTCTTCTTTAATTTTTTTTCAAATAGAAACTGTTTACATAAAATATTGATGACTGTAATACAAGAAGAGATGGTCTAATTTATTTTACGTATAATAGTATTTGTGTACGTGCTTTGCACGTGACAAATTTTGTGATGATGATAGTATATAATATATTTTTATTTTTGCACTTTTTTTTTATTTCTACATCTATAAAAATTATTCTTATTTATCACATTTATTATGGTTCATTAATATAAAGATATGTCCAAATAAAGTTCTAGCAATTGTAACCAGAGTTCATAAAAATCTTATTATTCTTATTTATCATTAATAAACTTCTTATTATTCTTATTTATTATTGTTTATTAATAAAATTAATAATTTTTATCAGTTACATTGGTCAAAATTTTATTTGAATTCTCATTACCTTTGCAAGAATTAACTTCTATATGATAAATCTAACTTCAGTTCCTTCAATCGCTGAAAACCTTACAATGAACTGCTATAAAAAAATCACTTAGTCTTTCAGATATCTTGCCATCCAATGCTGTGGATTTTAAGGTAATTGAAATGAAAAATTAAACCACCATATGATGGGAATAAAGAAGAGAATTAATGATTAAGAACAGAACCAATGAAAATAGGTTAAAATATTTAAGAAAACAAGAAAATAGTTTAAAAAATAAATTGCTCATCCATTAGCAAGTTGAAAATCTCTTCATAGTGGTTAATGTGGCTCAACATTGTCTATTGAGAACATAAGATGTACTTTCAGTTTTTTTTTATTTAAATAAATGAAAAGGTGAATTGCTAAAACCTCCCATAAATTTTTTTATCATTTCTAAACCCCTCCCCCTAAAGTTTGGCAACTTGAATCACCTCCCATGAACTTTTTGATACATTTGCTAGTAAACCCTCTATTAGAATCTTCTAACAAAAACACAAAATGCCTGAAACACCCATATAGTTACTTTTGACCAAAATATTTATTTTCCAAATTTTTTCTTCATATCAAATAATACCCCAATCCATTCTAATCTCTTTTTTCAGAATTGATGTATTTTCCAAATTTGTCTTAAAGGTAAAATTGCAACTTTAAACTCTCTTTTTTTTTTTTTGTTGTTGTTCATAACACTTATATTGTTTTATATATATAAACCAACCTCAATAATAATTATTAGAGGATTTTACAAAGGGGGTCTAATTGCAACTGTGTCAAGAAATTTAGGGGACATGATCGTAATTACTAAACTTAAGGGGAGGGTTGGGCAATGGTCAAAAATTTCAATGGTGGTTTCAGCAATTATCATGGTTGGTTTTCTAATTATTGAACAAAAATAGGGATTTTTGTGTATTTTCCCTGACTAACATTAAATGGGAATGTTAAATAACATTTTTGTGGTTGACTTGTTTTACAATTGTGAACAAAAAGAATGAAGTTTTATGTCTTTTTTTTATAATAAGCATTAAATGAGAAAACAAAATTACGTATTTATCACTATTCCTTTGATTCAAACCTTAGAGATGGGATATTTTAGTGTATGCACAGAGAACACCTCTTCAAATTGGCAATAAGAAGAGTCCACCTCTTCAAATTCACCATACCATTTATCATCACCTTTTTTTTTTTTTTTTTTGCAACTTTCAAAGATATTTCTGTGTTTCAACGATATCAGCAACCATCCTTTTCCTATTCGTCTTTCTTTCAGAAATCCAAACAACCTCTATTTTCGTTTAGTTGGAATCATGATTTTGGCAATTGGAAGTGAATTCCTACAAATGTGATCTCTAGGAATGTATCAGGTAAATAGCTTCTGAGTTTAATTTTCTCTAAATTGCATCAAATTCTGGTGAGAGTCATGAGACGTGAGGTAAAGTCATTTCATGTTGCGGTAAACTTTATACATTGTTTCGACTTTCAGTTTAGCTAACTCTCTTTTATACACTGATTGAGGTCATAATTTCTAGCGACTCCTCAAACACAGCCACCAAGGACCTTGAAGAAAGGGGTGCAAATGTATCGGAACATCCGAAGCCCAATCCTATATTGTTGGATTCGAATAACCCCATCTCGGATATTCAGATCGGATAATAGGATCTGATCATAAATTGGATCGGATTCGGATCGCCCTATCCGATCTTATATATATGATATTTATTTATTTATATTGTATTTTTGTAAATTTATTATATTATTTATTTTTTATAAAAAATGTATATATAAGATCAAAATAGTTCAAAATATATCTGTATATTTGTTTTTTTATTTAAATTGTTATATTTAATTTTTCTTTTAATAATTTATTAATTAAAAAAAATCAAATCGGATTGGATCAAATCCAAAAATCCGACTTCCTCAATGGATTCGAATTCAGATAATTTTTTATCATATCAGGATCTAATCGGATCTACAATTAATAGTATCATATCGAATTTGGATATACCCTAATTCGAATCTGATCTGATTCATTTGCATCCATACCTAAAGATGTTGTTAGAAATATTAAGGCTCCATTAGGAGGAGTACAAATACATAATATGTAGGGTGTAAAATCTTGTATTTTGTATGATTTTTTATGTATTTGTATTGTACATATTCGCATTTGTACTCTTCCCAAACCGAGCCGGTTCAATTTGGAAGGAATACAGATACAAATATGTAAAGTGCAAAACCTTGTATTTTGTATGTATTTGTATTTGTTCTCTTCCCAAACTGAGCCTAAGTGATCGACTATAGCCCCAAAAAGTCAAAAGACCTTCCACGGATATCTTTTTGTGCAAGGTTCAAGCTACCGAGCTTGGAAATGTTGGAACCAAAACCACGGTTTTGAAAACCAAACTGAACCATATTCTCAGATTTGTTGACCTAAGAACCAGTCATGATTTCAGGTCTGGTTTTAGACCTTAAATCCATCCAATCAGGGTTCGAACCGGATAGTAGGACCATTTGACCCAGAACCAGTGGCCAAAGCAATCTGTTTTAGGGTTGGCCTTTAAAACCATGAGAAAAACCATTTGTAATAGTTCCAATGAGTTAATTGCATGAGTAGGGGTGGCAAATGGGTAGGTTGGGTAAGGGTTGAATATCAATCCACCCATATTGACCCACCAACCCACCATGACCCATAATCAATGCTTCTTAAAGGGTTATAGCCCACAAACCCATCATCTCTCAAGGCCGCCACATGACAGAAATGAGTCCACCAACCCATATACCCGAAAATAACATTTTTGAGAGAATAATCTCTACCAAGGCTACCACATAGCAAAAACGGGTCGAATTGACTTGTATACCCGAAAATACAAAAGTTATGCAGAAAAATACAAAAAACTTTGTAGAAAATACAAAAATTTTGCAAAAACTCACTAGAAAATTTGCAGAAAATGAAAAAATGGCAAAAATATTGCAGAAAATTTAGAAAAAAATATCAGAAATTGCAGAACTTATGTAGAAAAATTCAAAAAAAATGTAGAAAATGCCAGAAAATTGCATAAACACATGAAAACACTAGAAAAATGCAGAAATTATGTTGACAAATTTCAGGAAATTTAGAAAATTTGCAAAAAAATGCAAAACAATGCAGAAAATGCATGAAAACACCAGAAAAAAATACATAAATTATGCAGAAAATACCAAAAAATGCAGAAAAATGCAGAAAAATACAAAATTTTTTCAAATTTTGAATAAAAATACTAGTGATTTGCTAAAAATAGGGAGAATACCAAAATTTATAAAAAAATGCATAAAATAGCAAACAGATCAGTTCTTAGGACAATCAGATCTACATGTTCGGGAGGCTTATATCTCTTGCATTCAAAACTACGCCTCACACCTCTAGGCAGTGGAACGCCTCGATTCATGCCTCCGTGTTTTTTTTTGATATCTTGTGAAGGAATACAAAATGAGAGGTAACCAATAACCACCTACACATTTCCCCTTATCCTTCTTAATCTCCCATGCTTCCTTCCTCCCAACCCCATCTTCGTCTAGTCCTTCCATCTAGGGGTGTCATTTGGACTGGATTTGGTCCAATCTGGTCCAGTCCAATGCAAGTCCATTACAAATGGACCTGATCCAATCCAGTCCAATGAATATTTTGGACCATTTTGGACTGGTCAAGAGATTGTCCAATTTCCAATCTTTTCAAGTTCCTATTAATTTAGATTGGTTTCAACTCAAACCTGGTCCATTGACGCATATGTTCTTATCTTCTATCAATGGACCAGATATTGGCTCAATCCAATATAAATTCGTTATGGATGGACCAGGTCCAATCCAATATGTCATATTGGTCCGTCTAGTCCGTCCAAATTCAATATGTCTCCAATCCATCCAAATGGATTTTGATTTGAATGGATTCTCTTCAGCATAATTAAGATTCTCTTCAACATAATCCAGCCCCACCTAATTAAGATTCTCTTCAACATAACAATGTTGACCCTTAATTTCTTCTAGAAAATACCAAATCAAGTCATGTTACATACCAAAAGGGCTCTCTTCTTCCTTACAAAACTCCATCTAAATGTGCTTTGCACAAAGCAGCCATTGAACCAAGTAGTTCAGAATTCCAAAGATAAAAGGGGGAGGTGAATGCAATTACCAAAGTTTAGGGGAGGTTTCAGCAACAACTATAAATTTTAGAGGAGGTTTCAGCAATTTACCCAAAAAACAAACCCAATAGAGAACTATGTACCAAAAGCAAAAATAGAATAGCAAATGCATGAGAAACAAAGCATATAAGCACTCCTTAAGAACTGAAGTTATTCACAAAAAGGCAATTTTAGATGGGAAACTAGTTGATAAGATCTCCGGCTGGTTGCAGCAGAGACATGAAAGTTACTAATATTAGAAGAAATGGAAGTTACTAATATTATACCCGTTATTGACTTCTTGTACAATCCACCTTCGTAAGTGGAACGCAGCTGAGAATTAACTTTCCTTTTTCCTTTCCATCTTCGAGTGCTCCTCTTCTTACTTTCCATCTGTCTAACTTTCTAAAATCTAAAAATAGAAACCGACAAAACTTAAATTCATATTTCAGTTAGGATGTGACTCTAACTCTAACGATTTCTATTTCTTTTCGATCACTACATAATCCTAATTCTACGAGGAGTTTAGAAAGAAAAACGAATTAGCAGTACTAACCTTATAAATAACAATTCTGAGTGACACCAACGTACATTGGAAATTGAGCGGCAGCAGAAGAACGATTCTCAGAGTGATATCAACGTACATTCGAAATTGAGAAGCAGAAAAATATGAACGTAACTTCAGAGCCGGTGCAGCAGAAGATGGACCAGGAGAATATTCTTGAAAAGCGCCAACAGAAAGGCATCCTTCTGCATCAGCGACTGAACCGGAGGATTTTTGACGAGAAGAGTGGCATGATAAAGAAAAGATATCAGAAGAAGAACAAGATCGGTCTCGAATTCCTGAAGGTGTTGGTTGATATAGAAATGGAAGAATTGGCACAAGAGAGGAGGATGGAGAAGGGGGAGAAAAATAACGAGTTGATTATGGATGCTGTTTCAGGACTAGCACCACCATTACCGCCTCCTCTACTACTAAATCCTCGACCGGCCGGAGAAGTAAAAATGCCGGAGGCGTTGCTGAACGTGATCGAGAGCCATGGAGGTACAAGTATCGTGTGGGTGATAGAAAAAACACTTTACAAGACTGATTTGAGCAGGGGGCATAACCGTTTGACAATGCCCGGTAAGCAAATGAAGGAGGAGTTTCTGACGAAAGAGGAGAGGGAGAGACTAAGAAAGGAGACGAATGGAGGGATGAAGGTGGTGGTTGTGGATCCGGAGTGCAGATTCTGGACACTAAATTTTACTCGGTGGAACTCTTTCGGCAGTAGTTACTCTTATGTGCTGAATGGAGCGTGGAACGACCTCGTTGCTCTGCAAGAATGGCGCCCCAAGGTTCACTCATTGCAAATCTGGTCTTTTCGTCTCCCACAACCCGCCCAAGGCTCAAATCTTTGTTTCGTTCTTAATGTGGTTCCCACTAAGCTAAGCCAATAAGATTGATCGATAGAAGAAGAAGAAGAAGAAACGGATCGTGTAGACTATGTAATTTTTAAGAGTTTATCCATTGTAATTGTAAAGAATTATATACAGTGCGAATGTTTTACTATTCTATTATTAGTGAATTTTAAATTTAGAAAATCAAACATTACTTATTTGAGAAACAAGCATTAAGGCTTCATTTGGGAGTACTTCATGGGTTTCTATGCTTAATGCTTTTCCTGTTGGAGAAGCCAGAAACTACTCAATAAAATAATTTGGCAAAATGATTTTTTGCATAAAAATTCAGTTTAAAAAGAAAAAAACCTCCTTTTTTTTGCATAATAGGATAAATCGGATCGGATTTGGATCCCCTATCCGATGATCCTGTATATGTTATTTATTTATTTATAAATATATTATTTATATTGCATTTTTGTAAATTTATTATATTTTTTATTTTTGTAAAAAACATGTATATATATTATCAAAATAGTTCCAAAGATACTTGTATTTTCTGCTTTTCTTTATTTAAATTGTTATTTTTTATTTTTCTTTTTACAATTTATTAATTAAAAAATAAATAAATTGGATTGGATCAAATCCAAAAAATCCAACTTCCTCATCGGATTCGAATTCAGATCCATGTTTATCAGATCCGGGTCTGATTGGATCTACAATTAATAGTGTCATATCGGATTCCGATATAACCTGATTTGAATCCGATCTATTTGCATCCATACCTAAATATGTTCTTAAAGTATTAAGTGATAGACCATAGCCCCAAAATGTCAAAAGACCTTCCACGAATCTCATTTTGTGTAAGGTTTGTTGATGCTTGGGTTGGCCGAGGACAACACTATCAATTCGCTCCTAAGCCCGAGTAGGATCGAGGTACCCACGGTCTGAAGCCTAAGATGGCCAAGGACTAAGGACCGAGGTGGTGCAGATCCGAGGTCCGAGGTCCGCGGTGTCTTGCGTCCAAGGTAGCCGAGGGCCAAGGGGTCGATTCTGCAAGAAGAAAGGTGTCAAAGGCCTCGGGTGAATACCCGAGGCGAGGACTCCAATGGTCAAATTAGTACCAAGGAATGGAGTGGACGAGGTCTGCGAGCACCCAAACGACATCACTAGAAAGTAATAGATCTCAAAGGCTAGTGGGGGAGCTCAAGTATTCGATCCCTTACCTGGAGGGGAGTCACCTCATAGTTATACTTGAAACTGCCTGGAGGAAGGTGAGCTAGGACGGCAGGGATTGAGTCCGTACACGGGGCACATGGCCGTCCTAGGCTGCCAAGTGACCCCGCGCCATTGGTTCCTAGGTTTCCGCCGAGCTGGCAGCATGCGTTCATTGATTGACTCCGCTCTAACGTGCGCTGCCCAACACATGTAGGCCACTGAAAGGTCAATGCCATCTACGCCTACATCAAGGTTCAAGCTACCAAGCTTGGGAATTCTGGTGCCAATACCACGGTTTTGAAAACCAAACTGAACCATATTCTTGAACTTGTTGACTCGAGAACCAGTCATGATTTCGGGTCTGGTTTTAGACCTTAAAACCATGTTCAAACCATATTGTCACACCGCTTGAACCAAAACCAGTGACCAAAGCAGTTATGCTTTTGGGTTGGTTAATAAAACCATGAGCAAAACCATTTGTAATAGTCCCAATTAGTTAATTGCATGAGAGGTTGATGGAGACAAGAGACTTGTGAATTCTTGAAGGAATAATGCTAACGGACGCTAATGGCAAGAGGGGATTCAATCAATTATCAAAAAAATCGGAGGTACTTTAAAGCAATTTCTAAATGGTAGGGGAAGATAATCAATTTCCTAAAACTTAGGGATACTTTAAGAGATTTGCTCCTTGCAAAATAGTATTTATGCGATCAACAATATCACAATTGAACTTTTGAGCCAATGTTTAAAAAACTGACTTGAAATCGGAACTGCTTTGGCCACCGGTTTCTAGGTGAGTGGTTCGATCATCCGGTTTGAACGGATGACCCATTCTGATTCAAAAAGTAAAAAATAATTAAAACAATTAAAATAAAAAACAGTCAAGACCGTTGTACAAGTCAATGGGTTGCTAACCAAGTGGGTGTTTGGTATCATGGTCTAACCACAATATATTGAGTTTTAAAATGCATCAAGTTGTTTTGAGGAGTTCAGTTGGCCTCTAGTGTGGATCGATGTACCTTATGTCGTTGTAGGTAGGGTTGTAATTAGGCTCATCAATGATACTCGAAAACCCGAGGCCCAATCTGACATCCAATTCGATTATCTCAAATTCGAAAGATGTATTTATGTAATCAAATCATATTTGGATTTGACCCCATCCAGTCCAATTAAAATCCAAATACAATTATATTTATTAATTTTAAGATATAAAGTTTATATAATTATATTTAAAATTCTAAAAATATATTCTATATATTATATTATATATGAGTTTATATACAAAATAGGTTTAGTTTGTTATATTTATATTAATTTATTATATAAAAGTTGGAAAAATAAATAAATTTTTAATTCTTTTACATTTTAGAAAATTTATAGCGAAGTCGGATTAAATCCGAATATGATTCAAGTTTGTTAGGATTCAAATTCGAATCCGAGTCTTTAAATCTGGTCAGAATTTGGATCAGATTCAGATGTAAGTTCTCATCAATAATATAGGATGTGGATTTTGTTGCATTGGATCCAAGTCCGACCTAATTACAACCCTAGCTATAATCGGATCAGACTATTGAAAACTTGCATTCGAATCCGGTTCAAGATCCAATCGTATAGGAAGACCTCATATTTGAATTCAAATCCTAACAAATTCTGATCGGATTTGGATTTAATTCAACTTTGGTTTAATTTGTTACAATACCAAAACAATTAAAATTTTGATTAGTTTTTAACTTTTATATATAATATAAAAGTAATGTAAATATAGCATACTAAATTCATTATATATAAATTCATATACAATATAATATGTAGAATATATTTTATAATTTTAAATATAATTTTATAAAATTTATATATTATAATCAATAAATATGACAATATAATCGGATTCGGACTCTAATCGGATTTGGGTTAGAAACATTTATCTCTACCAAGCACAAAAGCATATTTAAACCAGGAAAAAAATTCCAGTCAGCATTTTCAACAGCAGGTAGTTATTGACAGGACATAATAGAATGCAAGTAGAATCATCTTCAATAAATGTTTTCTTCTCTCTTTTTGTCTTTTTCGTTTTGGAGCTCTGTTTTGTGGGAAGCCTTCTTGTTCTGATGTTCACAATGTAGACTTGGATTTTCTGCTTAATGCCTATTTAATGAAATTTACAGTTGCTTAGCAAAAAAAAAAAAAAAAGATATGCTTTCTTCTCTTACAAATTCTTTGTTATATGAACTATGAACTCTGATATGGATAAAAAAAACTGTTGCTATGGTGACATTTATGACAGCTACATACCAGGTTACCTAATGAAGACAAATAGACAACACAAAGAGTTAGAACTACTGTAGAGATCATCACAAGCAACTATTTATTTCTGTATTATTTTCTCAATAAGAGAGATGTAAGTCAGAGGTAGACCAGATGATGGAGTGGAGCAGATCCAATCAATAGAATGACAAACTATAAAAACTCCGAAAATATGGAGAGAGAGAGAGAGAGAGAAGAATCTCTTTTTTTCAGTTTTGAGTTGAGAAGGTTTAAGAGACATAATTAAGTTTATAACCTGGCATAACCCAAGCAGTTCTCATACCAGTGTATGCAAATCACTTGTACCGTACCTACTTTCTACTATTGGAAGGATTCACCCTTTTAACCACACTATGATACAAACAACTAGTTTAATGCTAAAATTAAAGAATGTTATATGGGAAGGTTAAGTTTCAAATATGGCATAAGAGAAACAGTTTTCAAAATCAGAGTATATACGATGTGGAAGGCTAAGTTTAAAACATAACATAAGAGAAAATGATGTTAATATCAGAGCATATGCACCACAACATCATGTGTTGCACACCATTACCGTGTTCAAGTTCCAGGATAAACTTGATATGGATCATTATAGTTTGTCATCTGTGAAAAAGCACATCTCACTTATGTCAATTTGACATGGGAAAAAATAGCCAAAAGGAGACTGATTAGTAACTCACTGCCACGGTAAAAAAAAGGAAGGGGAAGGATATTATTTTCTTCTAATGTAACATACTCTTGAGAAGAAACCACTGTTTTGACACCAATAATCATGCAAACATACAACCATACTGTCAAAGAAAAAAGAATTACCATCACATCATTACAACAAATAAAAGCAAAGAATACTTGAATCAGTACATGTGTTCTGTGAAGGAAGAGGTGAATTTCTTGAACATTCTTTCAGATGTAAAGTACAACAAGTAAGTTGAAGGAAGCGTTTACATAAAATGTCTATCAAACTTGAATTTCATTTCCAGTTGTGATGACAAGCAAAAAAAGAAGCTCGATGACCGCTGCATGTAGTGTGAGCTTTTCTTCACAACTCTAGCCCACAACTTATTCAATAATTCCAAAGTCTACACAATGTGTTAATAATCCTTACAGAAGTATTACATTCTATTCCTGAAAGACTAGTAAGAAACTATTCACATTTTCCATGTAAGAAAGTTAAGGGGAGGTGATTGCAATTACCAAATTAGTAATTTACTAAAAAAAACAATAAAAAGAAAAAGAAAAAATAGCTATTTACCAAACGCAAAAACAGAATAGCAAATGTCATTATTTTGGCTGTGTTTGGTTGCAATGCAAATTTATTTGTATTAATACAAATGAATGGGAGTGCAAATGTAAAAAATGCAAATTTATTTGCATTACAACCAAACACAGTCTTAAGAAATGAAGATATTCACCCAAAGACAATTTTAGATGGGAGACTAGTTGGTAAGGACTCCCGCTGGTTGCAGCGGAGACATGGAAGTTACTAAAATTAGAAGAAATGGAAGTCACTAATATTATACCCGTTTCTTGACTTCTTGCACAATCCATCTTCGTAAGTGGAACGCGGCTGAGAATTAACTTTCCTTTTTCCTTTCCATCTTCGAGTGCTCCTCTTCTTACTTTCCATCTGTCTAACTTTCTAAAATCTAAAAATAGAAACCGACAAAACTTAAATTAATATTTCAGTTAGGATGGGACTCTAACTCTAACGATTTTTATTTCTTTTCGATCACTACATAATCATAATTCTACGAGGAGTTTAAAAGAAAAACGAATTAGCATATAAATAACAATTATGAATGACATGGTGATTGTTATCTTTGAATTGTGCCTCTTGATCATACCCGATCGAATCGTGATTGTTGATCTCATCAACGGTCATTAATGCATCAAAACCAAAGCAACCCGTCGCGAGCCACACAGATGTGAGCATAGTGCACCTCTAAAGCATCTCAAATCCCTATACTCTCCTATATTAATTCTAAGAAGTGAAAATCAGCTCCTATTGAAATACTGAAAACAAACATTGTAATTATTCAATGTGGGACAAGTTCAAAATTGGGGTTTTTTTTTTTTTTTTTGTAAGAGAAAAACTGATTTCTCAACCAAGTGTGCATGTGCAATTTCTCATGTAATTGACCAATCAAATCCATTGGATTTAATCTCTTATGAGATTAAAATCCAATAAAGCATCATTCTGCATCAGCGACTGAACCTGAGGATTTTTGACGAGAAGAGTGGCATGATAAAGAAAAGATATCAGAACAAGAACAAGATGGGTCTCGAATTCCTGAAGGTGTTGGTTGATATAGAAATGGAAGAATCGGCACAAGAGAGGAGGATGGAGAAGGGGGAGAAAAATAACGAATTGATTATGGATGCTGTTTCAGGACCAGCATCACCATTACCGCCTCCTCTACCGCTAAATCCACGACCGGCCGGAGAAGTAAAAATGCCGGAGAAGTTGCTGAGCGTGATCGAGAGCCATGGAGGTACAAGTATCGTGTGGGTGATAGAAAAAACACTTCACAAGACTGATTTGAGCAGGGGGCATAACCGTTTGACAATGCCCGGTAAGCAAATGAAGGAGGAGTTTCTGACGAAAGAGGAGAGGGAGAGACTAAGAAAGGAGACGAATGGAGGGATGAAGGTGGTGGTTGTGGATCCGGAGTGCAGATTCTGGACACTAAATTTTACTCGGTGGAACTCTTTCGGCAGTAGTTACTCTTATGTGCTGAATGGAGCGTGGAACGACCTCGTTGCTCTGCAAGAATGGCGCCCCAAGGTTCACTCATTGCAAATCTGGTCTTTTCGTCTCCCACAACCCGCCCAAGGCTCAAATCTTTGTTTCGTTCTTAATGTGGTTCCCACTAAGCTAAGCCAATAAGATTGATCGATAGAAGAAGAAGAAGAAGAAACGGATCGTGTAGACTATGTAATTTTTAAGAGTTTATCCATTGTAATTGTAAAGAATTATATACAGTGCGAATGTTTTACTATTCTATTATTAGTGAATTTTAAATTTAGAAAATCAAACATTACTTATTTGAGAAACAAGCGTTAAGGCTTCATTTGGGAGTGCTTCATGGGTTTTCTATGCTTAATGCTTTTCCCATTGGAGAAGCCAGAAACTATTCAATAAATTAATTTGGCAAAACGATTTTTTGAATCATTACCGATGTTCAAACAACCGGATCGGACCAGATGAACCAATTGAACCATGCTAGGTCCTCGCTGGTTTGGTCATATATACATTAAAAATCAGAATTCATGAAAAAAACGCCCTATTAAGTAGTTTAACCGGTGAACCTGCTCTAGATTTATAAAACTTTTTGAGGGAAAAGAGCAGGACGGGATGAGAAACGGAAAATGGGTGGAAATTTCCTACCTTCCATTGCTTGGTTGCAAAAGGGAAAATAATGGAAAATCAACTAAAATTCTAATTATTGATTAATTATGTTGTTAGTGATATTTTTAGTATTTTAAATTTTACTCTTAATTAAATATTAACAATTCATTAACTAATTTTATAATTAAGTAATGTTGTTAATTAGTTAAGTAATTATTAATTAAGAACTAATACTTTAATTTTTATTTTAAATTACATTTCTTCTTAATTAATTAATATTCTTATTTCATTATTATTTTTATTTAATTATTTAACATTTTTATTATTCATTTATCCATTAATTACTTAATTAATTAATAAATGTTTTGTTATAAATTGTAGATTAATTATTATTTAGTTCTTAATACAATTTTTTATTTAGTATTTTATTATAAATTATATAAAATTAATAATTAATTAATTAATCCTTTGATCTTTATCAGTTCATATAGAATTATTAATATTTCATTTTATTAATACATATGCTTTATTTAATAACTTTAATATTTTATTATTAATTATTAGTACTTTTGTTGATTAATGATTTATTTTAATTAATTTATTATTTTTTAAATAAATTATTAAAAATAAAATAATTATTGCATTATTCACTAATTAGTTAATTAATTATTATTTATTTTGTTGTTAATTATTAATTAATAATATTCTTATGATTTAGTATTTTATTAACAATTATTAATTTTTAAATAATTAACAATTATAATATTTTAATTTTATTAGCTTATATTTTATCATTAATGCTTTATTTTATTAATATTTATCACTTAATTCATAACTTTAACATTTTTTCTTAAATAATTGTTAAACATTAAATTATTTTTCTTAGAAATGCTATAAGGTATGTGTTTTTTTATTGTTAAACAAGTTTCCCCTCCATTCCCACTTATTTCCTACCAAAATTGTGGGATTATTAGGGCTGTTCATAAGAAGGCCCAACCCGACCAAACCGACCAACTCGGTCCGACCCAACCCGAGTCGGCCGGATTTTTATCAACACGGGTCGGTTTCGGGTTGTGCAAATTCCTAAACCAATGATTCAGGTCGGTTTCGGTTTTCACACAAGAAAACCGAAACCGAACCGACTTAGTTCCTAGTTTAAACATGAAGTTCCAAAGCCCATTAGGCCACATAGTTTTTGAATGGTTGCAAGAAACTTTGGATTAGTGAATAGTGATTAATGAACAACTTTTGTGATTAACTTTTCATTTAAATTTTATCATAGGAGATGGCCGAAAAGACTTGGTTTGGGTTGGGTTGGGTCATGGGTCATGGGTAAACCCGCTGACCTAATTGCCATGTCTAATTGTGATGTTTTATATATTGTTAGAAGTATTTGTTCTTTAATCTTTCACTATTTAGTCTTTATTCTTTACCATTTATTTGTTTGATTTGTTAAATGTTCAACTTTTTTTTTATATTGGGAACTTTAATGTTAATTCTTTTAATTTTGGAATTTTTCATGTATTATTTTTTTATTTTTAAAATTCCTTTTATATTAGGGATGACCCGAATTAACCTATGGGTCAACCCTAACCTGAATATTTAGGGTTAGGGACTAGCATTGGTCGATTCAAACCGACTTGAAATTGACCTAAAGTGTTTGGACCCAACCCAACCAAACCCACAAACCTAATTGCTAGGTCTAGATGTTTGTATTGTTTTAGTGCACATGCACTTTTGGAGTCGAGAGAAGATTGATTATTGGTCATTTGATTTAAAAATTATGATAACTTGTTGGAACCTCCTAAAGTTTGGTAATTGCAATTACCTCATCTGAACTTTTTGACATAATTGCAAGTAGATTCCCTTTGTTAGAATCCTTTAACAAGAGGCACAAATGTGTCAAAGATGCCCATGCAATTAGGGGTAGGGGCAACCGTGGGGTTTTTTCTTGAATTGAACTGACCTGATGGTTTTTTTTTTTTTTAATCTGAATTGAAACCAAGCTGATGTAACCGGTTAACTGGTGGATCAGTTAACCGCGGTTTGGTTTTTTGACTTTTTTTGCACTCAAATTAAAAAAGAAAAAAGAAAAACTAAACAAGCATGGCAGAGGGGCGAGCCTATGAGGGTGAAGTGGTAGCCAATGATTCGCCGGTGTCGAACTAGTTGGTGGTTGTTGTTGCCTGAAGTGAAAACCTGAGAGATGGCAGAGCCACGAAGATGAGAGATGAGAGAGGCAGAGACAGTCAAACAAAGCTTGGGAGTGGGAAATAATAAATTTGAAAATTTTGAAAATCCATTACTTAGACATCTTAGTTTTTGAAGAAGGGGAAAACTAAAAAGGAGAGTGTGCGCCCAGGTTTATTCACTCTGCCTCAACGAGTGTGTACCATTTGAAAATTTGAAAATCCATTACTTACTACTTAGGCATCTCATTTTTCAAAGAAGGGGAAAATCGAAAAAGCCAATGTGCGCATAGGTTTATTCACTTGGCCTCAGCAAGTGTGCACCAGCCTGTTGGGTGTTGGGACTTGGGAAAGGGGAAAATTGAAAATATATGTGTGTTACATGTAAGATAAAAGTGGGAAAGGCGGAAAGGCCATAGGATTATATATATTATTGTATATATACCGGTCAGTTCGGTTAACCGCCTGTTTTTTTATAAGGTTAATCGAAACTGAACCAAAATTTTTAGTTTTTTAAGAATATCGAACCGAAACTGAACTAACCGGTTTGGTTTCAGTTAACCATTTAAAAAAAACTGATGGTTAACCGAACCGACCGATATATATAATATTTATATAATATAATATATGCATTTTATTATATTTTTTATTTTTCAAAATGGTTCGGTAGTCTGAGAGACTTTGAATTGCATCCTCCCTTTGAACCAATTGAAAGTTTGGTAGTCTGCCAGAGTGCCAGACTACCAGTCTCACTCTCTTCGAAACTTTGCCAGTCTCCCAATTTACCACTACCAGACTCTTTTCGAAACTCGGAACCACTCAAGCCTTTTTGTCTCTTTGATGTTTGATATTCGAAACCAAACCTTCTCAGCTTCTCTCACTCTTTGTCTTTTCTTTTGTCTCTCTAGTCTCTCCGTTCTCTTCTGATTCTCTCTTACTCTTCTAATCTTCTTCGACTCTAAGTATTTCTCAGACTGTCGCACAGCATGTGACAACCACCAACACCACGTTGGTTGTTTTGAAGCATCTAAAGCATTTTTGGACTGCCAGTGGGCAGTGGTTTTAAATGTATGTATTGTTAGGTCTAGATGTATCTATTGTTTTAGTGCACATGCACTTTTGGAGTCGAGATGATTGATTATTGGTCATTTGATTTAAAAATTATGGTAACTTGTTGAAACCTCCTAAAGTTTGGTAATTGCAATTACCTCATCTGAACTTTTTGACATAATTGCAAGTAGATCCCCTTTGTTAGAATCCTTTAACAAGAGGCACAAATGTGTCAAAGATGCCCATGCCATTAGGGGTAGGGGCTCACGGTTCGGTTAACCAAACTGTGGGGTTTTTTCTTGAACTGAACCGACCTGATTGATTTTTTTAAAATATGAACTGAAACCAAACCGATGTAATCAGTTAACCAGTGGATTGGTTAACCATGGTTTGTTTGTTTTTTTTTGCACTCAAATTAAAAAAAAAAAAAAAAAGACTAAGCAAGCATGGTAGAGGGGCGAGCCTGCGAGGGCGAAGTGGTGGCAGATGATTTGCCTATTTGAACCAGTTGGTGGTTGTTGTCACCTGAAGTGAAAGCCTAAGAGGTGGCAGAGCCACGAAGATGAGAAATGAGAGAGGCAGAGACAGTCAAACATAGCTTGGAAGTGGGAAATAATAAATTTGAAAATTTTGAAAATCCATTACTTAGACATCTCAGTTTTCGAATAAGGGGAAAGCTAAAAAGGAGAGTGTGACCCAGGTTCATTCACTAAGCCTCGGGAAGTGTGCACCATTTGAAATTTTTGAAAATCCTTTACTTACTACTTAGGCATCTCATTTTTCGAAGAAGGGGAAAGGCGGAAGGCCATAGGCGCGTGCCTATGGCTGCCGATTTTTTTAAAAAGTAAAATATAAATATAATATTATATATTATATACATTATTGTATATATACTGGTCGGTTCAGTTAACTGCCGGTTTTTTTATAAGGTTAAACGAAACTGAACCAAAATTTTTAGTTTTTTAATATTATATATAATATTATATATATATTATAATATTATATTTTTTATTTTTCAAAAAGGTTCGATAGTCTGAGAGACTTTCAATTTCAGCCTCTCTTTGAACCAATTCAAAGTTCGACAGTTTGCCAGAGTGCCAGACTGCCACTCTGCCAAACTACCAGTCTCACTCTCTTCGAAACTTTGCCAATCTCCCAATCTACCACTACTAGACTCTCTTCGAAATTCTGAACCACTCAAGCCTTTTTGTCTCTTTGATGTTTGAAATTCATAACCAAACCTTCTTAGCTTCTCTCAGTCTCTATCTTTTCTCTTGTCTCACCAGTCTCTTCGTTCTCTTCTTAGTCTCTCTTACTCTTCTAATCATCTTCAACTCTTAGTATTTCTCAAACTACCACACAGCCCACGCCAACCACCAGCACCAATGGCATTCAGGGTCGTTGGTAGTTTTGAAGCATCTGAAGCATCAGTCGACTGTCAGTGGGCGGTGGTTTTGAAGCAGTTGGGATCTCTCTCTCTCTCTCTCTCTCTCTCTCTCTCTCTCTCTCTCTCTCTCTCTCTCTCTCTCTCTCTCTCTCTCTCTCTCTACGGCTCCGCCAGCAACCACCAGCACCAACCAGTCCGACACCGAAAACAACCACCAACATTTTTAGGGTTTTTCTATTATACGTGCATAAAAAACCAAAAAATCAAACTGCAGTTAACCAAACTAGTGAACCAATTGCGTTGGTTCGGTTTCGGTTTGGATATTTAAAAAACCAATCAGGCCAATTTGGTTTGAAAAAATACCCCATGCTTTGATTAACCGAACCGTGAGCACCCCTACATGCAATTACTATTGAGGCTGGTTTCTATAGTAAAAATAATACAAACCTTATGAACAACAAAAAAAAAAAAAAGGTATAAAATTGCTCAAGCAATTGTTATGAAGGGAAAATTTGAAAAATAAATCAATTTTAGAAAAGAGATTGGAAGTGCTTTGGGTAGTGATTGATATGAAGAGAAATTTTGGAAAATAAACATTTTGGTTGAAAGTAATTGCTTAGGTATTTTGGACATTATTCATGCTTCTTATTAGAGGATTCTAACTGAGGTGGCCTACTTGCAACTATGCCAAAAATTTAAGGGGAGGTGATTACAATTACCGAACTTTAGGGGAGGTTTCAGTAATGGTCAAAAACATCAAGGTACGTTTTATCAATTTACCGAAAAATTATGAATCTTCCATCTATGGCATTAAGTATGCTACTATTTGTAAAATGACAAATATTTTAAAGTACCCCAAAGTTTTAAAAAATTGACTCCACCCCTACTATTTAGAAATTGTCATAAAGTGCTCTTAAATGTTCTAGTAAATTACAATCATCATTAACTAATAACGAAAAGATGAAAAATACTATTTTAACCTTTATTCTTCTTTAATTTTTCCAAATAGAAATTGTTACATGAAATAGAGATGATTGTAATACAAGAAGAGATGGTCTAGTTTATTTTACGCATACTAGTATTTGTGTATGTGCTTTGCACGTGACAAATTTTGTGATGATGATAGTATATAATATATTTATTTTTGCAATTTTTTTATATTTCTACATCTATAAAAATTATTCTTGTTTATCACAATTATCATGGTTCATTAATATAAAGATATGTCCAAATAAAATTCTAGCTATTGTAACCAGAGTTCACAAAATTCTTATTATTCTTATTTATCATTAAAAAACTTCTTATTATTCTTATTTATTATTATTTATTAAAAATTAATAATTTTTATTAGTTACATTCGTGAGAATTTTATTTGAATTCTCATTACCTTTGCAAGAATTAACTTCTATATGATAAATCCAACTTCAGCTCCATCCAACCAGGGTTCGAACTAGATAGTCAGACCATTTGACCCAGAACCAGTGGCCAAAGCAATCTGTTTTAGGGTTAGCTTTTAAAACCATGAGCAAAACCATTTGTAATAGTTCCAATGAGTTAATTGCATGAGTAGGGGTGGCAAATGGGTGAGTTGGGTAAGGGTTGAATATCAATCCACCCATATTGACCCACCAACTCACCATGACCCATAATCAATGCTTCTTAAAGGGTCATAACCCACAAACCCATCATCTCTCAAGGCCGCCATGTGACAGAAACGAGTCGGCCAACCCATACACTCGAAAATAACATTTTTGAGAGAATAATCTCTACCGAGGCTACCACATTGCAAAAACGAGTCGAGCTGACTTGTATACCCAAAAATACAAAAGTTATGCAGAAAAAATACCAAAAACTTTGTAGAAAATACAAAAATTTTGCAAAAACTTACTAGAAAATTTGCAGAAAATGAAAAAAACTGACAGAAATATTGCAGAAAATTTAGAAAAAATATCAGAAATTGCAGAACTTATGTAGAAAAATTCAGAAAAAAATGTAGAAAATACCAGAAAATTGCAGAAACACATGAAAACACTAGAAATTGCAGAAATTATGTAGACAAATTTCAGGAAATTCAGAAAAATAACAGAAATTTTGCAAAAAAATGCAGAAAATACCAGAAATTTCAGAAAATATAAAAAAGTGGAAAAAATACATAAATTATGGAAAAAATGCAAAAAAATGCAAAAAAAATAATAGAAAATTGCAGAAAATAAAAAAATACCAGAAATTGCAGAAATGTAGAAAAATACCCAAAATTTTCAAAAAAATGCAGAAAAATACTAGAGATTTGCAAAAAATGGAGAAAATACCAAAATTTATAAAAAAATGCATAAAATAGCAAACAAATCGGTTCTTTGGACAATCAGATCTACATGTTCGGGAGGCTTATGTCTCTTGCGTTCAAAACTACGCCTCACACCTTTAGGTAGTGGAATGCCTCGCATCATGCCTCTGTGTTTTTTTTTTCTTTTGATATCTTGTAAAGGGCTACAAAATGAGAGGTAACCCATAACCAACTAAATATTTCCCCTTATCCTTCTTAATCTCCCATGCTTCCTTCCTCCCAACCCCATCTCCCTCTAGTTAGTAGCATTCACTCTTTAATCTTTACTATTTAATATTTATTATTTATCGTTTATTTCTTTGAATTGTTAAATGTTCAACTTTTTTTATTTTATATTGGGAACTTTAGTGTTAATTACTTTAATTTTGGCATTTTTCATGTATTGTTATCTTTACTTTTAAAATTTCAGTTATATTAGGGATGACCCAAATTGACCTATGGGTCAACCCTAACCCGAACATTTAGGGTTAGGGTCTAGCATTGGTTGACTCAACCCGATCTGAAATTGACCAAAAGTGTTTTGACCCAACATGACCTGACCCACCCAACCCAATTGCCAGGTCTAGATATATGTATTGTTTTAGTGCATAGGCACTTTTGGAGTTGAGAAGATTGATTATTGGTATTTGATTTAAAAATTATAATAACTTTTTGAAACCTCCAGAAGTTTGGTAACTGCAATTACCTCCTCTAAACTTTTTGACAGTTGCAAGTAGGGGTGATTATGGGTTAGGACAGGCCGGGCTTTGCACTTATGATAAGGGCTATAGCTTAGGCTTGGGCCAGACCCAACTCAGGGTTCCAAGCCTATAACATAAGCCCTAGCCCAGGTCTACACGGGCCTGGGCCTGGGTCGGGCCCGATTCTGGGCCAATGTCTTTCATATATAAAACACTACATATCTATGATATAAATTATACATGTAAAGTTATAATATTTATATATAAAATATATAATATGTTATAAAATAACATGCACACATTATACACAAAATGTGTAAGTTTAAATATATGTCGGTCGGATTGTGCTTGAGCCGAGATTGAAGTATTAAGCCCAACCCCGGCCCTAAAATTTGCGGGCCTGATGTGGGCCTGGAACCGGGCCAGGCCTGAACACAAAACCCAGGTCCAAGTACAAAATTTCCGGGCCGGGCAGAGACATGCTGAAATGATCACCCCCTAGTTGCAAGTAGATCCCCTTTGTTAAAATACTTTAACAAGAGGCACAAATGTGTCAAAGATTCCCATGCAGTTACTATTGAGGTTGGTTTCTACAGTAAAAACAATACAAAACTTATGAACAACAAAAAAGAAGGGTTTAAAATTGCATAAGCAATTGATGTGAAGGAAAATTTTGAAAAATAAATCAATCTCAGAAAAAGAGATTGGAAGTGCTTTGGGTAGTGTTGATATGAAGAGAAATTTTAGAAAATAAACATTTTGCTCAAAAGTAATTGCACAAGTATTTTGGACATTTTTTGTGCCTCTTGCTAGAGTATTCTAACTAACAGAACCTACTTGCAACCATGTCAAAAAGTTAAGGGGAGGTGGTTACAATTACCAAACTTCAGGGGAGGTTTCAACAATGGTAAAAAACTTTTTTTTTTTTTTTTTTTTTTTTTTGGGGGGGGGGGGGGGGGGGGGGTTACCAATTTATCGAAAAAATTATGAATCTTACATATATATTTCTACATCTATAAAAATTATTTCTACACTTATATTTTCATTTTTTTTGTAATTTTTTATATCTCTACATCCATAAAAATTATTCTTATTTATCACATTTATAATGGTTCATTAATATAAAGATATGTCTAGATAAAATTCTTGCAATGGTAACGATAATTAATAAAAATCTTATTATTCTTATTTATTATTGTTCATTAATAAAATTAATATATTTTATCAGTTACATTCATCAAAATTCTATTTGAATTCTTGTTATCTTTGCAAGAATTAACTTCTATATAATAAATCCAACTTTAGCTCCTTCAACCGTTGAAAACCTTACAATGAACTGCCATAAAAAAAAATCAGTTACTCTTGTAGATATCTTGCCATCCAATGTTGTGGATTTTAAGGTAATAGAAATGAAAAGTTAACCCACAATATGGTGGGAATAAAGAAGAGAAAATCATCTGCTACCTTAATGATCAAAAACTGAACCAATGGAAATAGGTTAAAAATATTTAAAAAAACATGAAAATAGTTTAAAGAATAAATAGCTCATCATGGGACAAAAATGCCCCTTTTAATAATGGATTTTTATGGCTAAAATTGTCATTGCCTTATTTACATGAGAAACAAAAGAACATGGGTAAATGCACTTATGAGTAAGTGTTTCCCATGAAAAACTTACCCAGGTAGTTGATTTACCTAGGTAAGTAGCTTACCGAAAAGAGAAAGGGGCCTAAATCGCATCAAATTCTGGTGAGGTAAAGTTGTTTCATGTTGCGGTAAACTTTGAACATTGTTTCGACTTTTAGTTCAGCTACTTTTCCTTTATACGCTGATTGAGGTCGTAACTTCTAGTGACTCCTCAAACA
This sequence comes from Nelumbo lutea, assembly GCF_056320005.1. Lineage (NCBI taxonomy): Eukaryota > Viridiplantae > Streptophyta > Magnoliopsida > Proteales > Nelumbonaceae > Nelumbo > Nelumbo lutea. The sequence goes on from NC_142684.1 coordinate 104,866,289, forward strand.
CAGCCACTAAGGAAGCGAAAGAAAGGGGTGCGAATGGATCGGATCATCCGAGGCCCAATCCTATATTCTTGGATTCAGATAGTTCCCATCCCGGATCTTCGAATCAGATAATAGGATCCAATTAGAAATCGGATTGGATTTGGATCCCCCTATCTAATCATGTATATGTTATTTATTTATTTATAAACATATTATTTATATTGCATTTTTGTAAATTTATTATATTATTTATTTTTATAAAAAAACATGTATACATATTATCAAAATAGTTCAAAAGATACTTGTATTTTCTATTTTTCTTTATTTAAATTGTTTTGTTATATTTTTCTTTTAAAATTTTATTAATCAAAATCCAAAAAATCAGACTTCCCCATCGGATTCGAATTTAAATCCATGTTTATCAGATCCGGATTTGATTGGATCTACAATTAATAGTGTCATATCAGATTCAGGTATAACCTAATTCAAATCCGATCTATTTGCATCCATACCTAAATATGTTCTTAAAATATTAAGTGATCGACTATAGCCCCAAAAAGTCAAAAGACCTTCCACGAATCTCATTTTGTGTAAGGTCGTTGATGCTTGGGTTGGCCTAGGACAACACTACCAATTCACTCCTAAGTCCGAGTAGGACCGAGGTACCCGAGGTCTGAAGCGTAAGATGGCCGAGGACTAAGGACCAAGGTGGTGAAGATCCGAGGTCCGAGGTCCGAGGTCCGAGGTCCGAGGTCCGAGGTCCGCGGTCCGCGGTGTCTTGCATTTGAGGTAGCCGAGGACCAAGGGGTCGATTCTGCAAGAAGAAAGGTGTTAGAACACCCCCCAAGTCAACGGTTTTTATCCCAAGAACGGTTTTAGGGTGAAATAGAACCGGTGTCTTGCATTTGAGGTGGCTTTTTCTGGTTCTATGCTTGATTTGGTTCTCTGAACATTGCTAAATACTAAATTTATACCTTTATAAAATCCCTATTTCAATATGTGACTTTTTAATACCCGAAAAGTCCAAAGCACAACCTTTAAATGCTAAGTCACAAGGAAAACCTTTTCTTCCTCTTCATGGGATATCTACCGCCTAGCAAGAAAAAGCTAAATTGGGAAGTGATCATGAGATCCAGACTATGCCAACACATTTCACCATAACACTGGGACCGACCATGTATGAGAATCAGTTCTAGTATGGATTAACAGTAAACAACAAGCTTACAATCTATGAAAAGTGAATTTTCATGAAAGCGGTAAGATCTGGATCAGTTCTAGTATGGATTGCAGTATGGAATCTGAAAAGGAAAATGCATAGTATAGCATCATTGACCAGCCAGAATTTTAAAATTTGGACGTATCCAAGACAAGGGAAAATCTATGATCAGGAAAAGATATGGTATGGAAAGAGTTTTGACCAATCCAAGCTCATCCATGAATTTTGATAAATAACACTTTATTTGTTATCACATTTATGATTCCACTTTGTTAGTTAGTTGTTTTTCAGATATCATATCTTTTTCATATCATAATCAAACCCATGTTTGTTTTGCCCAACCATCTAAACAGTAATTTTGCTTTCCCTTTTTTCCCTTGTTCCTTCTCCCTATAATCAAAATCCTAACCAGTCCTATACTCCAATTCACCCATTAATTTGTCATATTAAACCAAACAAAGAAAATAAAGTTTAAATTTGAATCAACCCCAGCCCACTAGGAAATCAAGGCTCTCACTAGAAGACAGCTTCAATGGTTGCCCTCATCTGATCATCTTTTCTAAAATTACCCAAAACACCTTAATTGGCATACGTAGATCAGGCTAATAAGGAACTCAATACAATTTCAAATTTTTCCAAGAAAGAACGTTGAAAATTAGATTCTCTCTCTAATTGAAGTCATAACCTCCATAGACTGAAATCGGCTTCAATGCTCATAAGACCATGCTCACACCGTTCACACAGTCCCTTGCAGCCTTGCATTGGAAATATCTCCTCATGAAAAATACAAGTACAGAGATACTCCCAGTGCAAGGCTGCAAGGGATTGTGTGTATGGTGTGAGCACTGAAGCCAATCTCCGGCAGACTTCGCAACATGACTCTTACAGCCCACCTCACTCTTGGACACTTTAACATTCCAATGCGGCAATATTCTAGGCTCTTCACGTTCTATATGGTATGAAGACCCTGGGGTGGATTTGCCGAGGTTGTGGCACGGTAGGGCCATCAATTGGACTAGATTTGGTCCAATCCAATGTTGGTCCATTCACAAATGGATTGGACCCAATCCGGTCCAAACCCATACAAACCAAGTCCAATTTAAGGCTGTCAATGGATTGAGTCCAGTGGAATCGGAATCAACCCAACAAGAAATACTAAGGGCTCGGGACCAACCCAGACCAAATAGGGTCTGTAATTTTTAGACTCCGAACCGAACTGATAGGCTCTTAAGACAATCGGGTCTGCATGTTCGGGAGGCTTATGTTTCATGTGTTCTGAACTACACCTCACACCTCTAGGTAATAGAATGCCTCGCATCATGCCTCTGTTTTTTTTTCTTTTTGATATCTTTTGAAGGGCTACAAAATGAGGGGTAGCCCATAACCCCTCCCCCTCAAACCCAGGTGCAGGCGAGATTCGATCCAAGTCTCAGCTACAACCAGCAGGAGACCTTACCAACCAGCTGGTTGGCACCTTGCATCACGTTTTAGAACATTGATCCGTACCGAACCAAGCAAGCAGCCATAAGATAATGCAGTTCTAATTTGCAAGTTTGGCATTCATGCGACGTGTTTATTTTAAAAGTTCCATTGATTTGGAACCAAATCATGTGTATATCACAAACCTAAATCAGCCAGACATAACCAGAACTGCAGTTTTAAATATGTGATTAGTCAATATCAATTCATAAGCATTTCGCATTGTTTCAGTGTTTCTTTTAAACATAAGTTGGAAAGAGCATTGCACCATTATCCTTGAAATCAGTTGACAGGTCTGCTGTTACAGAGACCCAAAACAGGTCTAAAACTTCCAAGGCCATTGTTTCTGATGAACATGCTTCTGAGCAACAGGAACATACAGGAAGTTCAGGAAAACGAAAACAGAGTAGATGGGATCCCCAGCCTGAGAATGAGGGGGAAGCAGATGGTCATATGACTAGTAAAAAGAGGAAAATGAAGTGGGATGGTGATGATTCTCAGATAAAAATGCTGGGCCCAACTCATCTCCCGAACTTTGTGAAGGAGTCTAATTCATAAGCTATCAATGATCCTGAAATTCAGAAGTTGAAGACGAGGCTTATAGAGATAAATAGGAAGTTGCAAGGATCAGAGATCAATGATGACAGGCCAGATGAATATGACAAGCATATATTTCTTCCCAAGTTGACTGCAATATGACAGACCTCATGCGTCTCCAACAATCTTACCCCCTTTTCATTGATATCAAGAATCAAATAGTCCAGCAATCTTAGGAGCTGTACTCAAGTAGTAAAGGAGAGAAGAGAAACTCTGAAATGCAGTGAATATCGAACTGAACTGCTCAGTCGACAGTACTATTATTTATATTATGATGTAGTACAATGATACAGGAATTTACTTGAATGCCCCTGATTAGTGATGGGACACCCAGACAACTTAAAACATTAAACAGGATTAGGCCCATTAGCATAGGCCCAGTACAGGACAACTAAAACTTAAGTATAGGCTAATAAGAACTCTTATCAGCCGAATACTCATACATACAAAGACTTCAATCCAACAGAGGATTCCACCTAACTCCACATAAAGCAAAACAATGTTCCCAAATTCCTAAGGAAACTATGCAGGAGATTGATTGGGGGTAGGTATTTGAACAATGGGTATTAAATAGGCAACACAACTAGGGCAACAATATTGAAGCATATTTATAAGTGTTGATCTTCTGATGAATCACCTATCAACTTCTAAATGTATATCACCATATCCTCAGTTTGCAAAGATTTTCCAACAATTATATGGATGTTCACACATTTTCTTCAAAGAATTTGATGTCCAACGGGCACTAGTAGGCTCTTTTCAGAGACCAGTCACCACAAATTCTTGGCAAATATGATATTTATAACTGAACAGTTCATTTGTACTTAAAAGTCCCTTGCAATTCCACTTCCACATCTTCAATAATATGCACTGTAAAGTTCTCTATATTCTATGAACGAAACATTTATTTCTACCAAGCACAAAAGCATATTTAAACCAGGAAAAAAATTCCAGTCTAAGAATTTTCAGCAGCAGGAAGTTATTGACAGGACATAAAAGAATGCAAGTAGAATCATCTTCAATAAATGATTTCTTCTTTCCTTTTGCCTTTTTTTTTGTTTTGGAGCTCTGTTTTATTGGAAGCCTCCTTGTTCCGATGTTCACAATGTAGACTTGGATTTTCTGCTTGATGCCTATTTAATGAAATTTACAGTTGCTTAGCAAAAATGAAATTTACTCCTACCACTGTCAAGACATATTGGTTCAATGTATCTTACTTTCTTACAATATTGGATTATTATAGTTTGTCATGTGTGAAAAAGCACATCTCCCTTATGTCAAATTTACATGGAAAAAATAGCCAAAAGGAGACTGATTAGTAACTCACAGTCACGGTAAAAAAAAAAAGGAAGGGGAAGGATATTATTTTCTTCTAGTGTAACATACTCTTGAGAAGATATCACTGTTTTGACACCAATAATCATGCAAACACACAACTATACTGTCAAAGAAAAAAGAATTACCATCACATCATTACTTAAAATAAAAGCAAAGAATACTTGAATCAGTACATGTGTTCTGTGAAGGAAGAGGTGAATTTCTTGAACATTCTTTCAGATGTAAAGTACAACAAGTAAGTTGAAGGAAGTGTTTACATAAAACGTCTATCAAACTTGAATTTCATTTCCAGTTGTTATGACAAGCAAAAAAAGAAGCTCGATGACTGCTGCATGTAGTGTGAGCTTTTCTTCACAACTCTAGCACACAACTCATTCAATAATTCCAAAGTCTACACAATGTGTTAATAATCCTTACAGAAGTATTACATTCTATTCCTGAAAAACTAGTAAGAAACTATTCATATTTTCCATGTCAAATGTATTGATACATAGTTCTAGAACAGTTTTAAGAGGCACAATCATCAAGGCACCCAAAGGGCTACACCACGGCTCATGTATGTTCCAAAGGCATCACACTTCTGCTTGCCTTTCAGTAGGACAAATTTTGATAGTGTTCCATCAGCATGAACAAAGCAATATAATGAACCCCATTTAGGGCTAAGGGCTGACAATTGTCTGTTATGGTGGTTCTCTCTACACATCGGGAAATAGAACTAATCATTTTTCTACCTCACTGCCGCAACTTAAATATTCTCAAGGATAAGCAGATTTTCTTTTTCGTTGCCTAATTTTGAAGAGTTACTATGCTTGGATAACATAGAGAGGTCCTATTTTAGGGTTCATATTGCAACTTTCAACAGATAAAAGCTGAATAGTTTTTAAAACTATTTACCAGAGGTAGAACACGCATAAATACAAACAGTTACCAGAGGGTGTTTTAGAACAGATACAAAGCACTCTCTACCAAAGATATCAATTTTAAAAGATACATTTTGTACTGGAAATCTTGCTATAATAATATTTTATTCAAGTGACAGTGTGTTAGCTATTCCTCGACCTGCCAAAACCAGTTGATGCACATAATTTTAAGAAAGTCGGTACAAGCTGAATCCAACTAATAAGTAAATGCAGAGCAAGCACCAAGTATGCATATTAAAAGAGGGGACATCATCATTATCAAAGGTACCCCACCCAAAAGCTGTTATGGATGCATTCCTCGGGAAGACGTACCGTCGCCACCGGCAGCAACAGGCACCTGACCCACCGCCAGCAGCAGTAGTGATTCAATGATTCTCATCCTACCCAGGTCGGCAACAGCAGCCTTATCTAGATTAGATTAGATCATCTTGCTTGTTCTTATCTTATCTTGTTAGTAGCTTATCAGATTAGGATTAGCTTATCTTATCCTTAGCAAGATAGAACTAGAAGTCTCCCTATTCAGCAAGGAGACACCCTTTGATTAGGAATCTTGTAATCTCCTATTTAAGGAGACCCCATTATTGAATGAGGATATCAAATTTCCAGTCAAGAAAGAGAGTAAAAGGAGAGTTTGGTGATCTCTTGGACAAATCACCCTCTAGGACGCCAAGATAGGTTCAGCTAGGAAGGGAAGGAACAAGGGAAAACAGGAGTTTTTCCCCGTGGACCGACCCGTGACGTGATCCTATTCCCGGGCCCATAACAACTTGGTATCAGAGCCAACCGTCATGGGAGATCTGGAGCAGCTATCATCCAGGGTCCACGAACTGGAGCATAGGCTCGTGGAAACCAGCGTGGAGGTCCGTGAGGTCAAAGACGATGTCCCGGAGCTGCAGCGCTTTCTGGAATTGTATTTCTCTAACAAGGAGAGGAATCCAGAAGGGGTTGTAACCACAAACAGCCGCCGACCAGACTTGATGGAGTCGTCCGGCGAACAGCAGGTCGTCACCCCGGTAGCCGCAGTCATCCCCAAGTACAGCAGGCTGGAATTCCCGTCGTACAACGGCAACGGAGACCCCTTATGCTGGCTGTATCGCTGCAAGCAGTTTTTTCGGAATCAACGGACAAATGACCGGGATAAGGTAAATTGTTCTATATTGCTAGAAGAGGATCGTGTTAAAGCAGAAATAGAACGTGCTAAGGCACCAGTAGATTTCACTACATTGGAGCTCCACAATTTGATGTATGAGAAAATTCATTTTGTGAAAGCCATAAAGGTGCGCAAAGATTTCAAGTCAAAGTATCCGGATATTGAACTTGTGCCTGAGGAAGAGTTTTTCAGTTCAGCCCCTCAAGATATTAAAGGATTTGTACTATCAAAAGACAGTGCACATGACCTGATGCTAAAGCGTCTTAATTTTGAGCTTTTCCAGCAAAAAGAACTCTGCAAACTTCATGAGAAACTGGAGCAACACAAGAAAAGCATTATGGAGACCATTGCACACCGAAAGAAGTTCCTTTCAAGTCTCCCGAAATCTCTGAAGAAAGCATCCTTGCCTGTCCAACACCAACTAGGGGTTTTGCATACAAAGAAATTAAAGCAACATAATTTAGCAGAATTACTGCCACCTCCACTCTATGTGATTTACTCACAATTGTTGGCTCAGAAGGAGGCATTTGGGGAGAGTATTGAATTGGAAATTATAGGAAGCATGAAGGATGCTCAAGCCTTTTCCCACCAACAAGCAATTAAGGACAATGGTGTTTCTACAGATATAGAAATGAAAAAGTTGGAGGATGATGCGCCTGATGAGGAAGAAGAGGGCCAAAGAAGGAGAAAGCGGCCAAAGAAGGTTACTGGAAAAGAGAACCTTGACCAATCAGGAATCTATTGATCTCATCCTCTTAAAATCATCCTTCATATACATGATGATGAGGTTTCAAATCCCAAGCCTGCAAAACCGGTTACTCTGAGGTTTGAATACTTATTGAAGTTGAATGTTGTATGTGTTGGGATTGATGGCTCTCAAGAAGGACCTCAAAACAACATCTTATGCAACTTGTTTCCTGATGATACTGGTACTGAGCTTCCCCATCAATCAGCTAAGCTCTTTGTTGGTGCTGCTGTTGAAGTCTTGGTAGAATGGTGTAATTTACCGAAGCCATATGGCTCCCGTTGGCAGAGTTCCACGCCACATATCCAGAGTTCGAGCTTGAGGACAAGCTCGTAGTCCAGGAGGGGAGTAATGTTATGAACGCATTCCTCGAAAAGACATACCATCGCCACCGGCAACAACAGGCACCTGACCCACCGCCAGCAGCAGTAGTGATTCAATGATTCTCATCCTACCTAGTTCGGAAACAGCAGCCTTATCTAGATTAGATTAGATCATCTTGCTTGTTCTTATCTTATTCTATTGCTCTTATCTTATCTTGTTAGTAGCTTATCAGATTAGGATTAGCTTATCTTATCCTTAGCAAGATAGAACTAGAAGTCTCCCTATTCAGCAAAGACACCCTTTGATTATGACTCTTGTAATCTCCTATTTAAGGAGACCCCATTATTGAATGAGGATATCAAATTTCCAGTCAAGAAAGAGAGTAAAATGAGAGTTTGGTGATCTCTTGGACAAATCACCCTCTAGGACACCAAGATAGGTTCAGCTAGGAAGGGAGGGAACAAGGAAAAACAGGAGCTTTTCCCCGTGGACCGAACCGTGACGCGATCCTATTCCCGGGCCCATAACAAAAGCACTCACAAATAACCATAGTGAGACAAGCTGAGGACCATTGGGTGTTTACATCTGAGCAGAAACGGCAAGGATTGTTGACAATGCAGAAAACATAATCACAATGAACTAGATAGTAGCCAACAAATAATCCATCAACTTTGAATGTGATGAACAGATGAGCTCATCCAACTTGGACTGTTCAACCTGGACTGGATTGGACTGGTCCAATTCAGTGTCTTATTGGACTGTCCAACCTGTTCAAATTGGTTTTAATTCAGATTGTGTCCAACCCAAACTTAGTCCAATGAAACCCTTACTCTTATCTTCTGTCAATGGACTGGATATTGGTTCAACCCAACCCAGTCCAATATAAATCCATTACGAATGGACCATGTCCAATCCAATCCAAATTTTATAAGCAAATATTCTATAAAAAATATAAGAAAAAATAAAACCTGTGAAGCAAAATTTTCCAACCTAGAAACAAATCATTTTCCCAGACAAATTAGATAAACACCAACATTTTGCAAATTAATAAGCTAATTATATATCACAGAATTGCACCATACAAACATTGCCAGAATATTTTTTGCTTCCAAGTAGAGGGGCACAAAAAGTTTGTCTTGAACAAACCCACCACCTCAATTGGTGCACACAAATACTTATCCAACAAAGAAAAGAAATGCTGCCAAACCTGCTGTGCAAACAGGCAATGCAACAGGAGTTTGATTAGTAGACTCCCCACTCTTCAAACAAAACACACACACATGAAGTGAAAGATACCAATTTTTCCACTTCCTTTGGAGCCTTTCAAAGGGGCTAATTATTTTGATGGCAGCTTGCCAACAAAACATCTTTACTTTTGGAGGAATTGGACTGGACCACAGCTCTCTAGCAGGAAAGGGTTGAGAATCAACATAGGAAAATAAAGATTTAAAGAAAGAAACAGAAGAGTAAGAACCTTTAACATCAGGAGTTCAAATCCTCTCATCAAAACCTTCAGAGGAAATCTGGACATTTTGGAGAAGTTCAAGCACAGAAATTAACTCATCAGTTTCAAAGTCTCTCAAAGGCCTTCTCAAACCTAAATCCCAGGATGGCCCAAGCCCTTCCCCGGAAACCAATTCAGAAATTGCTTTGTGTTTGAACGTGGATATGTTGTAAATTCTAGGGAAGGAAAGACAGAGAGGAGAATCCCCCCACCACAAGTCTTCCCAGGATGGCCCAAGGCCTTCTCAAACCTAAATCCTGAGATAGCATCATATCTAACGTGTTGAAGAAAATTGGGGAGTCAAATTAATTTTTTGAGGACCTTTAGCATTTCCGCCCCTCCTGTCTCCGAAACCATTTTGGTGCTGTCCATAAATGCTTTTAATAACCAAATGCCATAGAGCCTCACTTTCTTTAGGGAACCTCCACAACCATTTGCCTAACAAAGCTTTGTTCTTCTCTACCAACTAACCCAACCCAAAACCACCTCCCTCACTTGGCTTAAAAACCTCCTTCCAGTTCAGAAGATGGTTTTTGTGGTCAATCCCTCCTTAATCCCAAAGGAAATTCCTCATTAATCTCTCAATTTCTTGCACTACTTTAACAGGGGCTTTAAAGACTGAAAAGTAATAAGTTGGCAAGTCGGAAAGAATAGACTTTATTAAGGTAACCCTACCCGCTTTTGAGAAATAATTCTTTTTCCAAGAAGCTAACCTTTTCATAACTCTCTCTGAAACCCCCTCCCGAAAACTCCTCTCCATCGGGATCCCCACCAAATCATCACCCCTTACCTGCTCACTCCACCACTCTTCCATTGTCTTAATAAAATATGGATGAGTAAGTCACATATTTTCAAATATAGAAGGGGTGGGACCAGCCAAAAAATTCTTCATTCCTATTCTAATTGGTCAGTGATTTGAGGTTACTCTTGGCAAGGCCCTGGGCATCAGCACTCCCTATTGTTCTTCCCACTCTGTATTGAACACAAATCTATCCAACTTTGAACAAATGAGGCTTGTAAGTTGGACCAAGTGAAGATAGTTTGTTGAATTGGGATCTATTTTAGCACACAATTATCAATAAACTCATTAAATCTTCTCATAGTTGTAGAGACCACCTGATAGGGATTGTTTGTCTCATTTGTAAATCTTATCACATTAAAATCCCCTCCTAGACACTAGGGCCCATCTCACAAATCCTTAAGTCAAAAAGCTCTTCCCATGACGGACCTCTTTCTCTATACCTATTTGTCCCATAAGTGTTTGATAAAACCCACATAAACCCATCTCCCACATTCTTAAATTTAAAAGAAACTGAAAATTGGCCAATTATTTCTTCTTGAGATTCCAATAGCTCATTTCTCCACATTGTAACTATACCTCCATAAGCTACCCAACAAGGCACCGCAAACCAGCTCATACTTCCAGAAATCCACACTTTTAACCCACCTAGCCATTTCAGCCACATTTGTTTCTTGTAACATTACTGCACCTGGCATTTCCCTTCAAAGCAGATCCATTATAATTCTTCTCTTCCTAGCACTCCCCAAGCCACTCGCATTCTAGATTATGATCCTTCATTGTAAACTCAAGAAAAAGACCAACTACCAGTACGACCCCTCTCCCTAATTCTGTCCCTTCCTTCTTTCCCTTCCCGCAGTAAATTCAATATCACCTTCTACATCAGATCTCAATCATTCCATCTCCAACATCTTTTTCTTCCTAGATTTCCCCATCTCTCCATTGTACACACTAAAATTCCTTACTTCCTTCAATTTCAAACCCATTGTCCAACAATTTCACCTACACTTTTCCCCTTATCCTTCCTAATCTCCTATGCTTCCTTCCTCCCAACCCCATCTCCGTCTAGTCCTTCCACCCCCACCTAATTAAGATTCTTTTTAACATAACAATCTTGACCCTTAAGTTCTTCTAGACAATAGCAAACCAATTTCCAAATCCTTTCCCCTTGCCCCTCACAGTCATTCTGCTCTACCTTTCTCTCCTCCACCCATTTCTCTAAACAATATTCTCCTTCTGGACAAGTTGCAGGCAATGATTGGGTATCTATTATTTCTGCAAACACAGGGAGACTATCAGTAGCCTTGACCAAATTGACGATCATACCTGGAGTGTTTGGTTCAAAAAATTGCTGAGGTTGGGAACAACTGGATTGGAATGCAACCCCAAAAGATCTCCTCCAACCAGATTTGAGCACAGAGCTGAACCATGATGAGTACATGTTTGACTCTATGCAGTTATTGGGGTACCATCACTTTGCCTAGGAAAAGGGCTCTCTTCTTCCATTCAAAACTCAATTTAAAAGTGCTTTGCACAAAGCAGCAATTGACCCGAATAGTTCGGAAATCCAAAGATGAAAAGGCAGACCTAGGATTCAAAGTGTTATTTTATATCCAACCTTCAGTTTCTTGGCATTAACCAGTGGACTCGAGACAGTGACTGCACCACACTCCACATGAAAGCAAGTTGCATCTAAATCCAATTCAACACCTGGAACCTCCAGTAGAGCTTTACACTTTCATAAGGTGTTAAAATAATTGTGCAGTTCAGATTCAGACTCCTCAGTAACTCTGCTGCTTTCCTCCAATCTTTTGATGGTCTATTTATTTCCACTACAAGTCTCTTCTCCCAATCCTCCTTCAGTGCAGTGAAGACCATCCTGCCTTCACAAGTAGCTCCGCCTACGGCCACCACCCCACCTCTGTCCTTTCAAGGTCTCAACTCCTTCTATGATATCAGTGTTCTTGGGCCTTGTGAGTTACTATAACAAAATGAGAAATTCCTATACAGTCTTCAATACCTCCTTCCCGCCCTCCCCACTCTTTCCTTCAGGAAAACAGACCAGTTGACCACAAAATCACTTAATACAGCTATTAAGTGATTATACACAAAAACAAAAGTATGTAAACCAAAACAACATTAATAATATTGACCAGAAAAGCAATATTCATCAGTCCACTACAGCAAAAAATAAAGTAAAAGTAAATTACTGAAGCCTCCCCTGAAGTTTCTTACCATTGTTGTACGGAAGAGAAAAGGGTTTGGGACTATTCATCTTTTGTCAACATTTGGATGGTTAATAAAGAAAATTAGATGATACTCAAAGAGCATTTATGCCTTCTCAAATGCCACTTAACAGCTAGTTAACAGTTGTCTAACAGCAGGTACAGGATTGGCAAGTTTTGAAAATTCGGGTATTGAATTGTCGCATTTTAAAGTTTGGGAACCAAAGTGGCACTAGGCCCAAAGTACAAGGTACTAATCGGGAATTTTCCCAATATTCTTTTAGAGGAGCTCTACTTGCAACTAAGTCAGAAAGTTAAGGGGAGGTGATTGTAATTACCAAATCAGCAATTTACCAAAAACAACAACAAAAAGAAAAAAAAAAAAAAAAACAGCAATTTATCAAACGCAAAAATAGAATAGAAAATGGCATTAATTAATTTGGCTGTGTTTGGTTGCAATGCAAATTTATTTGTATTAGTACAAATAAATGGGAGTGCAAATGTAAAAATGCAAATTCTTGTTTAATTTTGTTTTGAATTTGACTTTATTATGCTTTATATCTTAATTTACTTCATTTGTACTGCAATCAAACAAAATAAGCTAAAATTTAAAACAAAAATAGGTCAGAATTTACACTCAAATAATTTGCACAGTCATAGTTTTGCACCAGTGCAAATTCATTTGCATTACAACCAAACACAGTCTTAAGAACTGAAGATATTCACCAAAAGACAATTTTAGATGGGGACTAATGCTGGTTGCAGCGGAGACATGGAAGTTACTAAAATTAGAAGAAATGGAAGTTACTAATATTATACCCGTTTCTTGACTTCTTGCACAATCCATCTTCGTAAGTGGAACGCGGCTGAGAATTAACTTTCCTTTTTCCTTTCCATCTTCGAGTGCTCCTCTTCTTACTTTCCATCTGTCTAACTTTCTAAAATCTAAAAATAGAAACTGAGAAAATTTAATATTTCAGTTAGGATGGGACTCTAACTCTAACGATTTCTATTTCTTTTCGATCACTACATAATCCTAATTCTACGAGGAGTTTAGAAAGAAAAACAAATTAGCAGTACTAACCTTATAAATAACAATTCTGAGTGACACCAACGTACATTGGAAATTGAGCGGCAGCAGAAGAACGATTCTCAGAGTGATATCAACGTACATTCGAAATTGAGAAGCAGAAAAATATGAACGTAACTTCAGAGCCGGTGCAGCAGAAGATGGACCAGGAGAATATTCTTGAAAAGCGCCAACAGAAAGGCATCCTTCTTCATCAGCGACTGAACCGGAGGATTTTTGACGAGAAGAGTGGCATGATAAAGAAAAGATATCAGAAGAAGAACAAGATCGGTCTCGAATTCCTGAAGGTGTTGGTTGATATAGAAATGGAAGAATTGGCACAAGAGAGGAGGATGGAGAAGGGGGAGAAAAATAACGAGTTGATTATGGATGCTGTTTCAGGACTAGCACCACCATTACCGCCTCCTCTACTACTAAATCCTCGACCGGCCGGAGAAGTAAAAATGCCGGAGGCGTTGCTGAACGTGATCGAGAGCCATGGAGGTACAAGTATCGTGTGGGTGATAGAAAAAACACTTTACAAGACTGATTTGAGCAGGGGGCATAACCGTTTGACAATGCCCGGTAAGCAAATGAAGGAGGAGTTTCTGACGAAAGAGGAGAGGGAGAGACTAAGAAAGGAGACGAATGGAGGGATGAAGGTGGTGGTTGTGGATCCGGAGTGCAGATTCTGGACACTAAATTTTACTCGGTGGAACTCTTTCGGCAGTAGTTACTCTTATGTGCTGAATGGAGCGTGGAACGACCTCGTTGCTCTGCAAGAATGGCGCCCCAAGGTTCACTCATTGCAAATCTGGTCTTTTCGTCTCCCACAACCCGCCCAAGGCTCAAATCTTTGTTTCGTTCTTAATGTGGTTCCCACTAAGCTAAGCCAATAAGATTGATCGATAGAAGAAGAAGAAGAAGAAACGGATCGTGTAGACTATGTAATTTTTAAGAGTTTATCCATTGTAATTGTAAAGAATTATATACAGTGCGAATGTTTTACTATTCTATTATTAGTGAATTTTAAATTTAGAAAATCAAACATTACTTATTTGAGAATCAAGCATTAAGGCTTCATTTGGGATTACTTCATGGGTTTATATGCCTAATGCTTTTCTTGTTGGAAAAGCCAGAAACTACTCAATAAAATAATTTGGCAAAATGTGTTTATATGTAAATTTTGGGCCCAATATTAAATTGAATGAAAATGAGTTATTGGCCCACTAAGAAAAGAATAACAGAATTTCGGCCCATTATAAATCAAAGTGAATAATAACGAGCACCTACCACGTGGAGGCTTGAACTTTGAGACAAATCCCACCGTTGAGTGGTAATTATAGAGGTTTTCTTAAACTCTCAAATCTTGTTAGAGAGGTTCCCTCTAATCAATTTGGTGGGACCCACATTTAAGTGGCAATTAATATGAAAAGAATGATGGCGAAGATATATTTCTTTGTAAGTGGATTTAATCCCTGGCATGCCAATCTCATATGGTAAAGCTACACATGGTGTGTAATCAGCCAATTGCCATTCCAAACCCCGACCTTTAGGCGGTAGCAAAATGATAAATCAGCGAGAAATCTTCTCAAACTCATGTGGCGAGTTTGGATTAAATTGTATTGATATTTAAAGGTTCTTAAGCGACAAAATAAAAGGAGAAATGACAGTTGGCTAATTGATATGATATGAAGAATCACTAATTGGCTAATTGATATGGTATTTCCTTTTATCTTATGTGGCCCCTCCACCAAATCATAAAAAATTGATCCTATGGCCTAACTTGTGGGGACCAATTATATCTCCCACTTCCTTTGTCTCTTGACCTCCCTCCCTTATCTCTCACTCTCAAAGTCATCTTTCGATCTCCCACTCCCTCTATCTCTCCCACTCTCTCAGCTATGGTTTGTAGCCAAATCAAAATCCCCACTCTCTCTCTCTCTCTCTCTCTCTCTCTCTCTCTCTCTCTCTCTCTCTCTCTCTCTCTCTCTTAATTTATCATTCATCCTTAGTCTTTCTCCAACTCAATCTTCCATTCTTTTTTTTTTATTTTTCTTACAAACTTATAAAATATTAGTCAAACCGTATAAAAGAACTAAAGGGACCAACCTTTTGTATAATCGAGTTATAAATTTCTATCAAATTGGTGTAAATTTCATAGCTAAGAGTTTATTGTGAATTTTTACAAATTGGTGTAATGATTTTTGAACCATACCGAATTAGTCTCATTTCTTTTATACGATTTGATTAATACTATATAAGTATGTAAGAAAAAAAAATGACGAGAGAGGGAGAGGGAGAGAAAGAGAATGAAAGAGATTGAGAGAGAATGATAGGTAGAGAGAATATGAGAAATTGATAGAAAGAACGCAAATATAGAAATCAAAAACCATTATTATTTATTTTCAAATAACACAATCATTGAGTAGAGAGAAACGACTGTGAGAATGAGAGAGAGAGAGTGTGTGTGTAGGACAAACTAAAACACTTTTTTTTATTTTTTAATCGTCTAACATTAAAGGGAAATTTGGGTATAAGCTTTTTGTTGTGTCCACATGGATTAAGTCCCATGTTGACAACAACCACATAAGCTTTTCAATGACATGGCGAGGGTTTTTATAATTTGAAATGTAGAGCCAGTTGTTAGAGTTTTGTTGGTTTTTGGACCAACCTATAACATAATTTTAAATGTATAACCAATAATTCTAACTATAACCTAATCCGAAAGCAAAGCTAATTTTTTATCTAGATGGTGGGTCAATGATCCAATTTTTCAAAGAAACCTATAATGTCATAATTGAGTATTAAATATTTAAAAATATATATATAGAACACCAAAAATGAAAATGTACAGAATTTTTTGTCAAAAACATTTGAGAACATTTCTAATGTTATATATTCATCATATTAAATAAAAAATTGTTAAAATAAAAGTTATTTTTATTTATGATAGAAATAGAATATAAAATTTAATAATAATAATAATAATAATACTTGTTATTTTCTATAAGCATTTAAGTGTACTTTTAAGAGGAAATTCCCGATAGGTACCTTGTACTTTAGGCTGAGTGCAAATTTAGTATCCAAACTTTAAAACGCGACAAATCTAATACCTGAACTTTCATTTTGCAACAATTTATTACCTAGAGTTAATTCACAGTTAAGTTTCATGGGAAAGACACAAATGCCCTTTTAAGTATCATCTAATTTTCTTTATCAACCTTTTGTTAATAGGTGATCCATGAGTTGCTAAGCCCGTTCCCTCAGCCATGTCCAACAGCCCATTTGGAACCGGAACAAGGGCTTGACTGTCCCTCAACCATGTCCACCGCCCTGTTTGCCATATCCAAAGCCAATTGAATTCCACCCATTATTGCCTCAAGGCATGAATATCCCTGACCCTGAGCCACCAAGAAAATCGTCGAGGAGAAAAGCCAAGAGAAGAACCATGAGGTCCTCTTCCATGCCTGTTACTTCCTCTGTTTCCATCAGTTGCAGTTGTCGTGCCACTAGAATAGAATTCTTAGAGCTGTCTCTCTCTCTCTATAATTTGCCAGTTGCTACCACTAATAGCTAGCTAATGGTTGGTCTCATTTAGAGAAATCTGACCCTTCTGCTGGTTTGATCTTAGCGTCCTAGCTACTACTCTGCTCCTACCAAAAAACTCCTAGTCCTCTACCAAATCAAATTCTCTTTCCTGGAAAGGTGAGGCTAACGAGAAGTGAATTAAGAGCTGATTTGGATGGGCCCATCTTTGTTCATTTGCTTTCTTGTTGAAGCCAATTGGAGAAGGTGTCAAGGGCCATCATGTCCGCTCTGTAATGCTTCTGAGTAAATTCAAGCAATGTCGGCCATGTGAAGTCTGGGTACATGGCCGACGTTGAGGAAATATTCTGTCTTGAGTAAAACATGTCAAAAGAGGGATATATATATAAAGACAGAGATGGATGAAATGGGTGGTTTTGTGTTTATCATAGAACTACTGATATAGAGAAGAGTCTTGCTCGACCCAACATCCATGCCGACTTTGCAGAGATAGATAGTAGGGGGGTGGTTTTATTGACAACCAGTAGGAAAACTGGAATAGAAAACGGAAGGTGGTTTTCCTATAGGGCTGAGAATTAGAGTGGGAAGCAACGAACGAGAGCAACAGAGGTGGGAGCTAGCGAGCATTGGGTATTTTATAGAGAGCATTTGATGGTGACGCATTTTTTAAGCTTCATGGCTTTTAATGAGAGACGGAGACCTCTGGGTTTTTTAGCCTCACTGAAGAGGAAAAAATAATGATGTCTTTCTCATCACCCCATTTGGATCGTCTGTCATGAGTAAATTCAAGCAACGTAGGAAATATTCTTCCATGGTTTTGTGTGGTTGTTGGTGGGCTGAATAGCTGAAGGAGAGGGTTTCTTTCTAGGAGAGTTTGAAGGAGAAGCGGCCAGTAAAGCTACTAGCATATCCACAGCTCTCGCCGGACTTCCTATAAGCCCTCTGCTTTTCATGGAGTGGCATGTTGAAGAAATCCCTGAAATGGGAAGGACCTACTCCGAGGCTCATCCCTAAGAGCTCCATGATCCCAAGAGAGAGAGAAAGAGTACTCATAGCCTCGCAGTATTCCTGGTACACTCTCCTGTGCAAACCGAACCAACGCAATGATAGTTGATTGCATTGCAAACGTAACCTCCGATGGCCCTCCACCACAGAAAGATGAGAAAAAGGTGCAGCCCACCAATAACCACACAAAACCGTGGAACAATATTTCCTCAACGTCCTCGGTGAAGGTTTAGGGAATCTGGGTAACAATAAATTCCTCTGTTTTTTTTCCTTGAATATTTCTCAAACTCTGTTGCTTAGTTAATTCGTGTACGTGTTTTCTTGCTCTCCTCTTCCGCAGTTCCTGTTCTGCCTCCGTTGTAGTTCGTTTTCTTTCTCTTGATTAGGAGCGTCAAGCAAGTGCCATTGTGGCGGTTACGGTGGTGAATTGAGAACACCACCCCTCCTGGCCATGGTAATTTTGACAAGATGATGAATAATATGTTTTATTTTCTTGATGATGAACAGTATTTTATTTACAATGATAATTTTGACATTTTAAAAAGTCTTAATCACATGATATAGGGTACTAATTTGCACTGACGGTCTATTTAATGGCCGGATTGTCGCATTTTGAAAGTGCAGATACTAATTTGCACTTGGCCTAAAGTATAGGGTATCTATCAGGAATTTTCCCTATTTTTAATCATATTGTTACTTTTGTTAATTTTCAATTTCTATCCAAATTAGCTATGCTATATCTAAAATTCAATTAATTAATATGAAAAAAAAAATTCCTCACGTGCAATACATGTGCTTAATTACTAATACTATAAAGTATGTGATTTTTATTGTTAAACAAGTTTCTCCTTCATTCCCACTTATTTCCTACCAAAATTGTGGGACCCTACACCCCAAGAATTGGGATCTAGAGTCCCACTTTTTTCCCATCACATCTCATGATATCCCACAAACAAAATAGAGCCAAAATTTAATCCATTTCTTTATTTCTGGTTGTTTATATTTTTTTAGTGTATATATACCTAGCAGAAAGTTGACCCAACCCATGAACACAACCCAACCCAACCCAAAGAAAACAAGGTTAGGGTCTCATATTTAGCTACGTACCAAAAGCAAAAACAGAATAGCAAATGCATTAGAGACAAATCATATAAGCACTCCTTAAGAAATGAAGCTATTCACCAAAAGGCAATTTTAGATGGGAGACTAGCTCGTAAGGTCTCCTGCTGGTTGCAGCGGAGACATGGAAGTTATACTAATATTAAACCCGTTTCTTGACTTCTGGCACTTTCCATCTTTGTAAGTGGAATGCGGCTGAGAATTAACTTTCCTTTCTCCTTTCCATCTTCGGATGCTCCTCTTCTTACTTTCCATCTGTCTAACTTTCTAAAATCTAAAAATAGAAACCGACAAAACTTAAATTCATATTTCAGTTAGGATGGGACTCTAACTCTAACGATTTCTATTTCTTTTCGATCACTACATAATCCTAATTCTACGAGGAGTTTAGAAAGAAAAACGAATTAGCAGTACTAACCTTATAAATAACAATTCTGAGTGACACCAACGTACATTGGAAATTGAGCGGCAGCAGAAGAACGATTCTCAGAGTGATATCAACGTACATTCGAAATTGAGAAGCAGAAAAATATGAACGTAACTTCAGAGCGGGTGCAGCAGAAGATGGACCAGGAGAATATTCTTGAAAAGCGCCAACAGAAAGGCATCCTTCTGCATCAGCGACTGAACCGGAGGATTTTTGACGAGAAGAGTGGCATGATAAAGAAAAGATATCAGAAGAAGAACAAGATCGGTCTCGAATTCCTGAAGGTGTTGGTTGATATAGAAATGGAAGAATTGGCACAAGAGAGGAGGATGGAGAAGGGGGAGAAAAATAACGAGTTGATTATGGATGCTGTTTCAGGACTAGCACCACCATTACCGCCTCCTCTACTACTAAATCCTCGACCGGCCGGAGAAGTAAAAATGCCGGAGAAGTTGCTGAGCGTGATCGAGAGCCATGGAGGTACAAGTATCGTGTGGGTGATAGAAAAAACACTTTACAAGACTGATTTGAGCAGGGGACATAACCGTTTGACAATGCCCGGTAAGCAAATGAAGGAGGAGTTTCTGACGAAAGAGGAGAGGGAGAGACTAAGAAAGGAGACGAATGGAGGGATGAAGGTGGTGGTTGTGGATCCGGAGTGCAGATTATGGACACTAAATTTTACTCGGTGGAACTCTTTCGGCAGTAGTTACTCTTATGTGCTGAATGGAGCGTGGAACGACCTCGTTGCTCTGCAAGAATGGCGCCCCAAGGTTCACTCATTGCAAGTCTGGTCTTTTCGTCTCCCACAACCCGCCCAAGGCTCAAATCTTTGCTTCGCTCTTAATGTGGTTCCCACTAAATAGAAGAAGAAGAAAAGAAGAAGAAGAAGAAGAAACAGATCGTGTAGACTATGTAATTTTTAAGAGTTTATCCATTGTAATTGTAAAGAATTATATACAGTGCAAATGTTTTACTATTCTCTTATTAGTGAATTTTAAATTTAGAAGATCAAACATTACTTATTTGAGAAACAAGCATTAAGGCTTCAGTTGGAGTGCTTCATGGGTTTTCTTTGCTTAATGCTTTTCCCGTTGGTGAAGCCAGAAACTAGTCAATAAATTAATTTGGCAAAATTATTTTGTGCATAAAAATCCAGTTTTAAAAGAAAAAAAAAAAAAAAACTCCTTTTATTTTTTTTTGTTACGTTTAAAAAAAAAAACTATGTTGAACAAAAAAAGTTGATCATTAATTACCGATGTTTAGAAAACCGGACCGGACCATATGAACCAGTTGAACCAGGCTAGGTCCTCGCTGGTTTGGTCATATATACATTGAAAATCAGAATTCGTGAAAAAACAACCCGATTAAGTAGTTTAACCGGTGAACCTGTTCAAGATTTATAAAACTGCTTGAGGGAAAATAGCAGGATGGAATGAGAAAGGGCAAATGGGTGGAAATTTCCTACCTTCCATTGTTTGGTTGCTAAAGGGAAAATAATGGAAAAATCAACTAAAATTATAATTATTAATTAATTAGGTTGTTAGTGATACTTTTAGTATTTTAAATTTTGCTCTTAATTAATTATTAATAGTTCACTAATTAATTTTATAATTAATTAATATTATTAATTCGTTAAGTAATTATTAATTAAGAACTAATACTTTAGTTTTTATTTTAAATTATATTTGTTCATAATTAATTAATATTTCTATTTCATTATTAACTTTATTTAATTATTTAACATTTTTATTATTAATTATCCATTAATTACTTAATTAATTAATAATTTATTTGTAATAAATTATAGATTAATTATTATTTAGTTCTTAATAAAATTTTGTTATTTAGTATTGATTTAGCGATTTTTGGTCACGTATCAATATGTTTGGCTAAGCACCTTGTCATTTGATTTGCTTCCAAGTGGCCGACTCAGAGACCGAAATGGAGTTGCCTAGGTGTCGAGATGCCTGTGAGGTGCTAAGCTGCCTGTGAGGTGCTGGGCTGACCAGGTGACGAGTTGCCTGTGAGGCGTCGGGCTGACCAAGTGCAGGGCTGCCTCTGAGGTGTCGAGCTGACCAGGTGGCGATCTGCATGTGAGGCCCCAGGCTGACCAGGTGGCGAGCTGCCTTGAGGTGTCGAGCTACCTAACTGGCGAGCTAGATTGATGAGTTTCGTTACTCTTTAAAGACCTGCAAGGAACCAAATGTCAAAAGACCCGGGGTGGCTAACCCAGTGAGGTCGCTTCGATGCTTAAGTCAGAACTCTCATAGTAGACTACGAGTTAAAAATCACAAAGTATGAGAGCTAAAATTTTCTTACTTGTTTGCCACCCCCTTTGCTTCTATGTTGGTGCCTTTATGTAGGCATTGTTTGGCGTGGGCTTCATGCACCATATCCGAGATTTCTGCGAGGTCGTCTAAGCGGTTCAAGATTCCTAGAAGTAACTACCATGCACGTTGACCACCCTCCAGATCGTTCGGCACGTGGGCCAACTTCCAAGGATCGTGGGAGTGTTTGAATATGCATGCCGAATTCGTCGGCGAGCACGTCATGTAAGTCGCCAGGTCACGCCTGTGCCAGGCTGCCAGGTCGCGCCTGGACTAGACTACCAGGTCGGTGCCTGTGCCAGGCCTCCAGGCCGCACCTGAGACAGGCTGCCAAGTCGCGCCTAGGCCAAGCCTCCAGACCGTGCTTGGGCCGTCAAGAGGGACACCATCAACTTGGCTAAGGCAAGTTGTTGCAAAAGTGGTTTCGGGTGTCACCTATTTGTTCCGAGGAGCCATGTGTCACAATATCATTGGAGGGCCAAATTCGCTCGCATCAAGTATTTTATTATTAATTATATAAATTTAATATTTAATTAATTAATGTTTTGATCTTTATCAGTTCATATAGAATTATTAATATTTCATCTTCTTAATACATATGCTTTATTTAATAACTTTAATATTTCTTTATTAATTATTAGTATTTTTGTTGATTAAAGATTTATTTTAATTTATTTAATTTTTTATTATTAAATTATTAAAAATAAAATAATTATTGCATTATTCACTAATTAGTTAATTAATTATTATTTATTTTGTTGTTAATTATTAATTAATGATATTCTTATGATTTAGTATTTTATTATCAATTATTAATTTTTAAAATTAACAATTATAATATTTTAATTTTTATTAGCTTATATTTTATCATTAATGTTTTATTTCATTAATATTTATCACTTAATTCATAATTTTGACATTTTTCTTAAATAATTGTTAAACATTAAATTATTTTTCTAAGAAATACTATAAGGTATGTGTTTTTTATTGTTAAACAAGTTTCCCCTCCACTCCCACTTATTTCCTACCAAAATTGCGGGATCCTACACCCCAAGAATTGGGATCTATTGTCCCACTTTTTCCCATCACATCTCATGACACCAAACAGAACCTAAATTTAATCCATTTCTTTATTTATGCTTGTCTATGTTCTTTAATGTATGTATACCTAGCAAAAAGTTGACCCAACCAACCCGACCCAACCCAACCCAACCCAAAAAAACAAGGTTAGGGTCTCATATGTAGCTACTTGAATTACCCAACTTGACCCAACCCGAAAAGACTAGGTTTGGGTTGGGTTGGGTCATGGGTCAACCCACTGACCAGATTGCCATGTCTAATTGTGATGTTTTATATATTGTTAGAAGTATTTGCTCTTTAATCTTTACTATTTAGTCTTTATTCTTTACCGTTTATTTCTTTGAATTGTTAAATGTTCAACTTTTGTGCTCCTTGTAAGGCTCAGGGCCTCTAAGGGAGAGCTCAGGCTCCTTTTCCAGGAGCTCGGGTCGTGGGCACGCTGCCATGCCGAGCTGGCACTCCTGCCAGGTCACTCTCGGTTGCTTCCACGTGTTGCGCGGCCAAGGGGTCGGGCCAAATCTCCCTCCATCAATTGCCCCCCACTCCCCGTGCCCGGGGTCCTGACCCGGCGTGGGGAGTTCACGAGATGACGGATGGATTTGCCTCGTGATGCTTTGGCCCTGGTTTAGAGCTTCTCCGGTCTTACTTGCCTGTGCTTTCGGCCTGATCAGGGTCAGTTCGGTTCGACCAGGGGTCAATCCCGGGTCGCCTGCAGCTCACACGCAGACGTCAAACGATTATAAATTTTTGGACGTCAAAAATTCATGCTAAACTGATTTCACCTCGGGGGGGGGGGGGGGGGGGGCACAGTCGGTTTTGCTGGGAGTCGTTAGATGGTTTTGATCTTGGCCGTTGATGCGCGAATACAATGGCGATAAATAGTGGGGGGCCCCTGGTCACTTTCCTTCGCCATTCTTCAGCATTTGTTCCTTGAGCTCGCACCCAAGGCTGTCAGCTCGCGTCATTCTTCGTAGTCCGGTAGCTTTTCCCCGGTGAGTCCTCAGCCTTCTTTTCGATTCTTTTCCTTTCAATGTCTAGCTCGGGTAGTTTAGATAGTCTTCTAGGGGGTCAGATGCTGGGTCCATGAACCGAGCTACTGCCCCTGACAGCCTTATTGAGCCTGAGGCGGGGCCCGAGGTAGAGTTTGAGCCTGTAGGCCGAGTCACCTCGGGTAGCTTTGCATCCACCTCCCGTCGAGGTCGGATGCCAGATAAGTTCGGGCCTTCCGCCATGATGCCCGAGAGACTTTGGTCCCTAATTGCTTAGTATAACCTACCCGGGGAGTATACTTACATTTTACCCTCGGGCAACTTCCCTTGGGAGCACGGTCCGGATGAGATCATGATATTCCGGGAGCAGTTTGTTGTCGGATTGTGCCTTCCTTTCCATCCCCTTATCGTCGAGGTCATGAATCACTTCGGCGTTACTGTCGGTCAGCTCCACCCGAACTCCATTCGTAACCTTGTTGGGACCATCTCCCTTTGTTGCGAACATTGTCTTCCATTGGACCTGGAAATCTTTTCCGCCATTCTTATGCTCAAGAAGAAAGCAGGTCCCTTGCCCGGCTGTAGGCGGGCCTACTACTTGTCTCCTCGTCCGAGGTTCAAGCTTTTGCATGATCTTCCGAATACAATCCTGGCATGGAAGCGGGACTACTTCGTGGTTCGAAGTGCTACAGGGTGGTCATTTCCTACCGAGTGGGGGTTGGTTGTTCTTGATCTAGGTGCCACGTTAGATAAAGATACAGCGAAGGGTCTCTAGGATTGGGCCCGGCTTGGGCTCAAATGCCAAGACTACCTAGCGGAGGCCAAGCTTATTCAGGCTGGTCTAAGTTTGGGTAGGTTTCTTGCTTAGAGGCTTGCTTTTGCTTTGTTTTTATTCTCGTCTTTCGACGTCGAGCTCCTTTTGCAGGTGTCATGGAGGCAGATAAGATTCGAGGTGTGAGCTTGTTTCATGGTATGAAGAGGAGGAAGCGAGCTGCTAAGCGTGTCCTTGCCGATCCTTCCCGGGTTGCAGAGCCTGAGGCACCGAGCCCTCCGAGAATGGAACCTCCTGGGGAGCCCGAGGTGGCCCCTCCAGTTCAGGAAGCGGCAGGGGTACCTTATGCCAATACTGCTTATACTCGGTCTGTGCCTTCCAGCTCAGGAAGTTAGGATGGGGTTGGGAGCGTGTTGAAGCCGAGCTACGCTCTCCGAAAAAGTAAGAAGGATGTTTGCCGTGAGGAGGTCGCGGCATGGGTCGATCTTCCTCCGAGTAACATAGGCGCGCGTGCTGCTTCTCACGCCATGGTGGTAAGTCGAAGTAGTTTTTTTTTGTTTTTTTTCCTCTACTCTCGTCTTGCCGGGCTGATTTGTTCTCATTTTGGCAGGTGAACTCCTCTATCCACAGTCTAACACTCCAGGTGGAGAGGGGCTTAAAGCGAGTGCAAGCTGCCGAAGAGGCTTCCCACGCTGCGCAAGTCGAGCTAACGAGATCTTAGAGGGACAACAATGCCTTAAGACTGGTGGTGAAACACATGGCGAACCTGAAACTGGACCTGGAGCATCAAGTCGAGTACCTTCAAGATGATATCAGGGAGAAGACTGAGATCTTCTCTCAGGCCATCAAGGAGGCGAAGGTGAAGGCCTTTGACGATTACATCGCTTCGCCGCGCTTTGACGACATGATGGTAGACTCGTACAGAAGGGGTTTCAAGTTCAGCCAATGGATGATAAAGAATACATACCCCGAGCTCGACATTAGTGTCATCACCACATCGCGCATCACTTAGGAAGTGGCTACAGCAGCTGATCATGATGCGGATTCCGAAGATGAAGCAGGACCTTCGAGTATTGTCGAAGTCTCTTCCGAAGGCGAGGAAGATGTACCTCCGGGCCTGTGAGCTCGTCGCTGTTGTTTTTTTTTTTCCGAATGAAATGTAAGCAAAATTATTTTACAATGAATAGTCCCCTTTTTTGGTTAACTGTTGGACTGTCATTTTCTCTTTTCGCCGAACTGACTATGTTGCCGAACTGGTAGACTTAGGCCCCGAGGCAAGTTAACATAGTAAGGCTATGCGCCAATTTGTTCTCTGCCTGGGTTAGTTAACATAGGCTAGAATTGGATCCTAGGCTATGCACCTCGGGATCCATACTCGTGTAGCCTACTTTGGTGTTAACACTTGGCCTTCGTTGATGAGGTGCTGAGGTCATCATCAACTCGGTGCTATCACTTGGTCTTCACTTGCCCATGCCGAAGAGATGACTGGGTCTTATGGTGCCAAGGTCCACTTAGTTTTGTAATTTATAGGTAATATCGCCTTAAGTTGATGATGTTTCATGCCCAGGGTATCTGCTTACCCTCCAGAGTTTCAAGCTCGTATGCTCCCCGGAGTGTTCTCTTTACTCGGTATGGTCCTTCACAGTTCAGACCGAGTTTGCCAACGTCGGGCTCAAGTACCATGATCTTGCGGAAAACAAAGTCGTCGACGTGGAAGTTTCTCCTTTTGACTCTGGAATTATAGTACCGAGCTACCCTTTGCTAGTATGCTGCAGTCCTGATGTATGCGAAGTCCCTTACTTCATCAAGTAAAACGAGGTTGGTATGTAGCTCATCTTCGTTTGTCTTATCATCGTATGCTTCTAGTCGCAGCGTAGGTACTTCGCTTTCCACCGGGATTACCGCTTCAGTGTCGTAGGTGAGGTTAAAGGGAGTCTCTCTCGTGGTGGTTTTTTCTATAGTTCGGTAAGCCCATAAAACACTGGGTAGTTCATCCGCCCACAACCCTTTAGCTCGGTCTAGTCGCGCTTTCAGTCCGCGGAGGATAGCTCTTTTCATGACTTCTGCCTGACCGTTTGCTTGCGGGTGTGTGACCGACGTGAAGTTCTGTCGAATCCCCATGTCTTGGCACCATTCCTGGAATTTGATATCCTCGAACTATTTGCCATTGTCGGAAATCAGTACCCGAGGTAACCCAAAGCGACATACTATGCTTTTCCAAAAGAAGTTATGGACATTTCGAGCTGTGATTGTCGCGAGAGGTTCTGCTTCTACCCATTTTGTGAAGTAATCTACCACCACTACTAGGAACTTCCTCCCACCTGTAGCTGGCGGGAATGGCCAAAGTAGGTCAATGCCTCATTGTGCGAAGGGCCATGGACTGGTGAGATACTTGAGATCGGCAGCGGGCTGATGGTGGATATTGGCATGCTTTTGGCACTTATCGCATTTTCTAACGAGCTCAATGGCCTCTGCTTTCATTGTTGGCCAATAGTACCCCTGTCGAAGTGCCTTCTGGGCGAGGGCCCTGCCACCTAAGTGTCCATCGCACAGACCCTCATGAGTGTCACGGAGTACGAGCTCAGTTTCGATAGGTCGCAAGCAACGCAGGTAAGGGAGCGTGTAAGATCGTCGGCACAACCGTTAGTCTATTATGACGTATTTGGCTGCCTGGTGCTACACACTTCTGGCTGCATTGTGATCTGCAGGGAGGGTCCCGTGTAGCAAGAAGCTCACAAGGGGGTCAATCCAGCTCCGCTCTGCTTTAACGACGGGAAGGACCTCCTCTGCCCCCCCCCCCCCCGAGAATGCTAGGCCGAGGCAGGTCCACTATGAACATGGTTCTCATGGAGATGCCGCTGGTGCTGGCTAATTTGGACTGGGCGTCGGCCTCCGCATTCTCTAACTTAGGGATTTGCTTGATGAAGGGTGACTAGAAGTTGAGCAGGACTCCTCTAACTTTGGCTAAGTAGGCGACCATGGTTGGTTCGCGTGCTTCGTACTCACCAGTGACTTGGTTGACCACGAGCTGAGAGTCAC
Organism: Nelumbo lutea; assembly: GCF_056320005.1. Lineage (NCBI taxonomy): Eukaryota > Viridiplantae > Streptophyta > Magnoliopsida > Proteales > Nelumbonaceae > Nelumbo > Nelumbo lutea. The sequence goes on from NC_142684.1 coordinate 104,893,941, forward strand.
TACAGATAACAATGTGCTTTGCTTTTACCTCTCTAGTGAGAGCTAATCCGGCTACCAACGCCTTGTATTTCGCTTTATTATTGGATGTCGCGAACTCAAAGCGTAGCGCGTACTCCAATTTCGTGCCTCTTGGGCCGTGCAAAACTATTCCGACTCCGTTGCCCTGTTGGTTCGAGGAGTAATCTACGTGAAGGATCCAGGGCTCCTCGTCCCAATTCGCGATCGGTCCAACTAGGAGAGGTGTCACACTGGCTGCTACCTCACGAAGCTCAGACTCCACTGGCCTTAGAGTTTTGGGCTCTCCCGAGCTAGGGGCCTCGTGCTCAGCCGACCTGGGAACCTCAGAGCCGAACGTGCACTTGGCGATGAAATCTGCCAAGGCTTGGGCCTTAATAGCGGTTTGTGGCTTGTACTGGAGGTCGTAGTCGCTGAGCTCAATGGCCCACTTCGTCAACCAACCAAAGACCTCAGGCCTTCGTAAGACTTGCCTCAAGTTTTTGTTAGTGAGGACGATAATAGTATGAGCCTAGAAGTACGGGCGGAGTTTTCAGGCTACAATTACTAGTGCATATGCTAGCTTTTCTATCTGCTGGTATCTTGTCTTGGCTCCCTGCAAAATCTTACTAACGTAATAGATGGGTCGCTGGACCCAATTTACTTCCTTTATTAGTACCGAATTGACCACTTCGCCACTTGCCAAGAGGTACAGTTCTAAGACATTACCCTCTTCGGGTCGGGTTAAGATCGGCACGCTAGCAAGGTATTTCTTGAGCTCATCAAACGTGAGTTGGTAGCCTTGGGTCCATTCGAACCCTTTGTTCTTGATTACCTTAAAGAAAGGCAAGCAACAATCTGCTGATTTGGACATAAATCGGCTCAAGGCTACTATTCAGCCATTCAGTCTTTGATTTATTTCGACTTTCGGGGTGGTCTCATATCTAAGATGGCCTTGATATTATCCGGGTTGGCCTCAATGCCGCGCCGGTTAACAATGTATCCTAGGAACTTCCCTGAGGTGACACCGAAAACACACTTGTTCGGATTAAGTTTCATGTTAAACTATCTCAGGACTTGAAATACAGAATGCAAGTCTTGTATTAATTCGTGTGAGAATTGAGTCTTGACGACCATGTTGTCTACATAACATTCTACTTTTCTGCCAATTAATGGTTCAAACAGTTTATTTACAAGCCTTTGAAAGGTAGCCCCAGCGTTTTTCAATTCGAAGGTGATGAAGGAAGTCTTTTCCTCGTCGGCCGCCATCCTGATCTGGTTGTAGCCCGAATAGGTGTCTAAGAAGCTCAGCAACTTGTGCCCTGAGGTCGCGTCTATCAAACAGTCGATTCTGGGCAGTGGTAAGCAGTCTTTTGGGCAGGCTCGATTTAGGTCGGTATAGTCAACGCGCATGCGCCACTTGCCGTTGGCCTTCTTTACCAGAACGGGGTTGACTACCCAACTCGAGTAATGGACTTCTCTTATGAAGTTGGTTGCGAGGAGTTTCGCGACCTCCTCGTCGATTGCTTTCCAATGCTCCGGGGCTAGGTTATGTTTCTTCTGTCTAACGGGCCTAACTACAGGATCAGTATTAAGTCTGTGAGTCATAAGGTCAGGGTCTATGCCAGGCCACTCGGACGCGGACCATGCAAAAACATCTAAATTTTGGAGTAAGAAACTTACTAGCTCGGATCGCAGAGGTTCTTGGACAGAGGCACCGATTTGTAGCGTCCGGGTTGGGTCTGTTGTTGAGGTCGGGACAGCAATTGTTTCTTCCGTAGGAGCATATCGTTCTTCACCTTGCTCCGTAGGCCGCTCCAATTCGAGGTCGTCGGCCATCTTGGTCTTTCCCTTTAGGGTGGCAACATAGCACTTGCGGGACTCGAGCTGGTCGCCCCTCACTACCCCACAACGAAGTCTGTAGGGAACTTTATTGCCAAATAATAAGTGGAGACCACCGCCCATAGGACATGGGTGATCGGCCGCCCTATTATGGCATTGTATAGGGAGGGGGTCGCGACCACCAATAAGTCATGGTTGAGTCTGACTGCGCAGGGCCATGTGCCGACTTCCACATGTATTATTACTTTCCCAAGGGGCCCAACTTCTTCCCCACTGAAGCCCACCAAAGGAGTGTTCGCAGGGCTCAAGTTGTCACCCTACAACTGAAGCTGGTCGAACGCAGATTTGAAGAGAATATTTGTTGAGCTGCTAGAGTCAACCAGCACATGCCTGACCTCGAAGTCATTAATCCTCAGCTTGATCACGAGCGCATCGTCGTGGGGGTAATGGACCCCTCGCACATCGTCCTCCATGAAGAAAATGGGTTCTCCCATCTTCGGTCTCTTCAGTGGATTCTGCTCTTCTCGGGCGGCTTCGCGAACTGATGCACGTGCTACTGCCGAAGTACAACCTGCAATGACCGAACCTCCCACTATTACGTGGATGGTGCCCCGAATTGTTCTTCCTTCAGGAGGTTGTCTCTGCGACTGCTCGGCCGGCCTGCTGCTGGACTTGGGAGCATCCTTGCCGTGCTACCCTTGCCAATCTGCCTTATTATTATTATTACCTTGTACAAAGTTCCTTAAATATCCGCGACGGATGAGCTCTTCTATCTCGTCATGAAGATTGTTACAATTCTCAGTGCTATGACCGTGACCTCTATGAAAACTACAATACAAATTCTTATTTCTTTTGTTAGGGTTGCCCCTCAGACGAGGTGGCCACTTCACGTACGGGGCATCCTTGATCGCCATTAGGATCTCGGCCCGCTTCGCATTCGGTGGGGTATAATCAGCTCGCTCGGTCGCAGGAGCCCAGAATGGCTAAGTCGGCTTTGCACCTTGAGGTGGATCCTTCTTTCGGTTGTCCCCTTGGATGGAGGGCTCCTCTCTTTTTCTTTTTTCGGGCGTGCCCTCGCCCTTCTGATTGACTTCCTCCTCCGTGGCTATGAACTTGTCCGCGAGCTTGAGGAAGGCAGTAATGGTTTCTAGTTGGTTAACAACCATGTGGCACTTGAACTCTTTATGGGTCACACCCTTCTTGGTCGCGGCAAGCCGCACCGCGGGATCTAGGCGCGGTATCTGCATGCACGCGTCATTGAACCACTTTATGTAGCTTTGGATGGACTCTCCCTCTCTCTAAACTATTCCGATGAGGCTTTCCTCAGTCCGTGGACGCCGCTTGCTCGTGATAAAATGGGACGTGAAGGTTTGTGCGAATTGTGCTCAACTTCTTATTGAATCGGGCGCAAGATTCCGATACCACGTGCGAATCACTCCTCTGAAGTTGGTGCATCTCTCCCAAAAGTACCCAAAACACGTTAATTGGCATACGTCGATCAGGCTAAAAAGGCACTCAATACAATTACAATTATTTTTCAAGAAAGAACGTTGAAAATCAGATTCTCTCTCTAATTGAAGTCAGAACCTCCGTAGACTGAAGTCATAAACTCCTAAGGAAACTATGCAGGAGATTGATAGGAGTTAGGTATTTGAACCATGGGTATTAAATAGGCAACACACGGGCAACAATATTGAAGCATATTTACAAGTGTTGATCTTATGATGAATCACTTATCAGCTTCTAAATGTATATCACCATATCCTCAGTTTGCAAAGATTTACCAACAATTATATGGTTGTTCACACATTTTCTTCAAAGAATTTGATGTCCAACGGGCACTAGTAGGCTCTTTTCAGAGACCAGTCACTACAAATTCTTGGCAAATATGATGTTTCTAACTGAACAGTTCATTTGTACTTAAAAGTCCCTTGCAATTCCACTTCCATATATTCAATAATATGTACTGTAAAGTTCTATATTCTATGAACGAAACATTTATCTCTACCAAGCACAAAAGCATATTTAAACCAGGAAAAAAATTCCAGTCTAAGCATTTTCAGCAGCATGTAGTTATTGACAGGACATAATAGAATGCAAGTAGAATCATCTTCAATAAATGATTTCTTCTCTCTTTTTGTCTTTTTTATTTTGGAGCTATGTTTTGTTGGAAGCCTCCTTGTTCTGATATTTAACCAGTGAACCTGTGAACCTGTTCTAGATTTATAAAACTGCTTGAGGGAAAATAGCAGGATGGGATGAGAAAGGGCAAATGGGTGGAAATTTCCTACGTTCCATTGTTTTGTTGCAAAAGGGAAAATAATGAAAAAATCAAATAAAATAATAATTATTAATTAATTAATTTGTTAGTGATATTTTTATTATTTTAAATTTTACTATTAATTAATTATTAATATTTTATTAATTAATTAATATTGATAGTTAGTTAAGTAATTATTAATTAATAATTAATGCTTTCATTTTTATTTTAAATTATTTTATTAATATTTATTCTTAATTAATTAATACCTTTATTTAATTATTTACCATTTTTATTATTCATTTATCAACTAATTACTTAATTATTTTTTAATTATTTTTCTATTACTTGTAGATTAATTATTAATTAGTTCCTAATACAAGTTCGTTATATTGTATTTTATTATTAATTATATAAAATTAATTATTTATTATTTATTAATATTTTAATCTTTATCAATTGATATAGAATTATTAATATTTCATTTTCTTAATAAATATGCTTTATTTAATAACTTTAATATTTTATTATTAATTATTAGTATTTTTATTGATTAATGATTTATTTTAATGTATTTATTATTTTTTAATTAAATTATTAATAATAAAATAATTATTGCATTATTCACTAATTGTTAATTAATTATTACTTATTTTGTAGTTAATTATTAATTAATGATATTTTATGATTAGGTATTTTATTATCAATTATTAGTTTTTAAATATTTATCAATTATAATACTTTAATTTTTATTAGTTTATATTTTATCATTAATGTTTTATTTTCTTAATACTTATCACTTATTTCATAATTTTAACATTTTTTCTTGAATAATTGTTAAGTATTAAACTATTTTTCTTAGAAATACTTTAAGGTGTGTGTTTTTTATTGTTAAACAAGTTTCCCCACCATTCCCACTTATTTCCTACCAAAATTGTGGGGTCCTACACCCCAAGAATTGGGATCTATTGTCCTTCCTTCTTTTTCGCGTCATATCTCATGACATCCCACAAACCAAATAGAGCCTAAATTTAATCCATTACTTTGTTTATCCTTGTTTATACTCTGAAATGCATCTATACCTAGCAAAAAGTTGACCCAACCCATGAACCCAACCCAAAAAAACAAGGTTTGGGTCTCATATTTAGCTACTTCAATTTGAAAATGACCCGACTTGACCCAACCCGAAAAAACAAGGTTTGGGTTGGGTTGTATCATGGGTCAATCCACTAACCCAATTTCCATGTCTAATTGTGATTTTTATATATTGTTAGAAGTATTCACTCTTTAATCTTTTCTATTTAGTCTTTATTCTTTATCGTTTATTTATTTGAATTGTTAAATGTTCAACTTTTTTATTTTATATTAGGAGCTTTATTGTTAATTCTTTTAATTTTGAAATTTTTCATGTATTGTTTTCTTAATTTTTTAAATTCTAGTTATAACATGGATGACCCGAATTGACCTATGGGTCAACCCTAACCCAAACATTAAGGGTTAGGGTCAAGCATTGGTCGATTAAACCCGACTTGAAATTGACCTAAAGTGTTTTGACCCAGCCCGACCTGACCCACCTAACCTAATTGCCAGGTCTAAATGTATGTATTGTTTTAGTGCACATTCACTTTTGAAGTTGAGAAGATTGATTATTGGTCATTTGATTTAAATTATGATAACTTGTTGAAACCTCCTGAATTTGATAATTACAATTACATCCTCTAAAGGTTTCTACAGTAAAAATAATACAAACCTTATGAACAACAAAAAAAGAAGGGTTTAAAATAGCATAAGCAATTGAAATGAAGGGCAATTTTGAAAAACAAACCAATTTCAGAAAAGAGATTGGAACTGCTTTGGATAGTGATTGATATGAAGAGAAATTTTGAAAAATAAAAATTTTGGTCAAAAGTAATTGCATAGGTACTTTGAACATTGTTTGTGCCTCTTGTTAGAGGATTCTTACTCAGGGGGCCTACTTGCAACTATGTCAAAAAGTTAAGGAGAGGTGATTACAATTACCAAACTTCATGTGAAATTTCATCAATGGTCAAAAACTTTAGGGGAGGTTTTATCAATTTACTGAAAAAAATTATGAATCTTACAATCTATCTATGGCATTAAGTGTGCTATTATTTCTTAAATGACAAATATATTTAAGTACCCTTAAGTTTTAAGAAGACTCACTCCACCCCTACTGTTTAGAAATTGTCATAAAGTGCTCTTAATTGGTCTAGTAAATTACAATCATGAGTAACTAATAACAAAAAGATGGAAAAGACTATTTTAACCTTCATTCTTCATTAATTTTTCCAAATAGAAATTTTTTACATATAATAGACATGAATACAAGAAGAGATGGTCTAATTTATTTTATAGTATTTGTGTACGTGCTTTGCACATGACAAATTTTGTGATCATGATAGTATATAATATATTTTTCATTTTTGCAATTATTTATATTTCTACATCTATAAAAATTATTCTTATTTATCACATTTATTATGGTTCATTAATATAACGATATGTCCAAATAAAATTCTTACAATGGTAATGAGAGTTAATAAAATTCTTATTATTCTTATTTAATATTAATAAAACTCTTATTATTCTTATTTATTTTTAATAAAATTATTATTCTTATTTATTTTTAATAAAATTCTTATTATTATTATTTATTATTGTTCATTAATAAAATTAACTTTCTTTATCAATTACATACGTTAGAATCTTATTTGAATTCTCATTACCTTTGCAAGAATTAACTTCTATTTGATAAATCAACTTCAACTCCCTCAGCCGTTGAAAATCTTACAATGAGCTGCTATAAAAAAAAATAAAAAAAAATAAAAAACACTTACTCTTGTAGATATCTTGACATCCAATGTTGTGGATTTTAAGGTAACGGAAATGAAAATCAACCCACCATATGATGGGAATAAAGAAGAGATTTAATGATCAAGAACTGAACCAATGAAGATTGGTTAAAAATATTTGAAAAACAAGAAAATAATTCAAATAATAAATTGCTCATACATTTGTAAGTTGAAAATCTCTTCACGGTGGCTAATGTGGCTCAACATTAGCTATTTAGAACATAAGATGTACTTTTAGTTTTTTTTTATTTAAATAAATGAAAGGGTGAATTGCTAAAACCTCTTGTAAAATTTTTACCATTTCTGAACCCCCCCCCCCTAAAGTTTGGTAAATGCAATCACCTCCCTTGAACTTTTTGACACATTTTAAAGTTAACACTTTGTTAGAATCTTCTAACAAAAAGTACAAAAAGTACAAAAATGTCCAAAATACCCATATAGTTACTTTTGACCAAAATGTTCATTTTTCAAACTTTTTCTTCATATCAATTACTACCCCAATCCCTTCTAATCTCTTTTTTGGAATTGATGTATTTTCCAAACTTGCCCCACATATCAATTGTTCAAGGTAAAATTGTGACTTCAAGCTCTGTTTTTTTTTTTTTTTGTTTATAACATTTATATTGTTTTTTATGTATAAACCAACCTTAATAATAACTACATGGGTAATTTTCATGCCTCTTGTTAGAGATTTTACAAAGGGGTTCTAATTGCAACTGTGTCAAGAAGTTTAGGGAGGTGATTGTAATTACCAAAATTCAGGGGAGGTTTGGGCAATGGTCAAAAGCTTCAATGGTGGTTTCAGCAATTATCATGGTTCGTTTTCCAACTATTGAACAAAAAGAAGGATTTTTGTGTATTTTCCCTAACAAACATTAAATGGGAATGTTAAATAACATTTTTGTGGTTGACATATTTTACAATTGTCAACAAAAAGAATGGAGTTTTGTGTCGTTTTTGTAATAAGCATTAAATGAGAAAACAAAATTGCATATTTACCACTATTCCATTGATTCAAACCTTAGAGATGGGGTTTTGTAGTGTATGCATAGAGAACACCAAAGAAAAATTTTAGACAAAATGGCGATAGGAAGAGTCCACCTCTTCAAATTCATCATACCATTTATCATCACCTTTAAAATCTTTTCTTTTGGCAACTTTCAAAGATATTTGTGTGCTTCAACAACATCAACAACCCAGTAGTAATATAAAGATGAGGGTTTTTATTTGTTTCTATTAACCCTTTTCCTATGATGATTGTTCTTCATCTTTCTTTCAGAAATCCAAACAACCACTATTTTCGATTAGTTGGAATCATGATCTTGTCAATTGGAAGTGAATTCCTTCAAATGTGATTTCTAGGAATGTCTTTTACTGAAATCGTGTTAGATTCCAATCAGGTAAAGAGTTTCTGAGTTTAATTTTCTCTAAATTGCATCAGATTCGGGTGAGGTAAAGTCGCTTCATGTTGCAGTAACTCTGTACATTGTTTTGACTTTCAGTTCAGCTAGTTCTCCTTTATACACTGATAGTGGTCATAACTTCTAGTAACTCCTCAAACACAAGGAACATGAAGAAAGGGGTGCAAATGGATCAAATCTTCCGAAGCCCAATCTTATATTCTTGCTCCAATGAGTTAATTGCATGAGAGGTTGATGGAGGCAAGGGACTTGTGAATTCTTTAAGGAATAATGCTAACGGATGCTAATGGCAAGAGAGGATTTAGTCAATTATCAAAAAACTGGAGGTACTTTAAAGCAATTTTTAAATAGGGAAGAGAATCAATTTCCTAACACTTGGGGATACTTTAAGAGATTTGCTCTTTGCAAAATAGTATTTATGTGATCAACAATATCACAATTGAACCTTTGTGCCAATGTTTTAAATAATCACCCGAAATCGGAACTGCTTTAGCCATCGGTTTCTAGGGGAGTGGTTCAATCATCCAATTCAAACAGATGGCCCATTCTGATTTAAAAATAAATAAAAAATAATTAAGATAAAAAGCAACCAAGACCATTGTCCAGGTCAACAGGTCAAGGTTTAAAATTTCGTCACGTATCAACCTGTATCGGTTTTTCGACTTACTAGCACAAGAGGTGGTCCTAAATTGAAGGTACCATCTCTTTTCGCCGTGCCAAAAACAGCATCAACCTCGTATTGGGCTGGTATCTGTCCATTTCTGTATGTTAAGGACGAGTATCGGCCGATACGCTACCGATACGGTAGTGTATCGGCCGATACGCGACGAATTCATTATTACAAATAGAATAGCCTTCGAAAGAGGGCTTCTAAACCCATTTCAGAAGCCCTCTTTCTTCCCCAAACCCTACAGAAACTTTCCTTACATTCCTAGAGACTCAAATCTAGAAAAAACTCATCAATACACCTACAAAATTGAAATATTCAACAAGTTTTTCAAGGTTGTTTAAAAAGTAGCGAAAATATGATGTTTTTTCAAAATTGTTTACATTTTCAGCCAATATTGTTGGGTTCTTTTTAGTTTGGATGCTTGAAAACATCTTTATGTATATTGATCTACTATTCTTGTGCAAACAATCCCACTTATTTTGCTGCCATATGTTAATCTTTGTAAATATTTGAAGAAATTCCAGAATAATAAAAAATCTGAAAAAAAATGAAATTTATAGGTTTTTCTTTTGATCTACCTCTAGAAATTGATTATGTTGTAGATCTATGAATGATCTACCATGTCCATAGGTCAATTGAATTTTTTTCTAAATAATTGTTTTTTTTTTTCAGAATAAATAAAATATATATAATTTTAATTTCTTTAATTTTAAGTGATCTAACCCTATAGGATGAGTATGTTGTAGATCTACGGACGATCTACCATGTCCATAGGCCTATTGAATTTTTTTATAAATAATAGAGTTTTTATATATTTTTTTAATTTTTAGAATAAATAAAATATTTATAATATCTTTAATTTTATGTAACTTATAATTTCTTTAATTTTATATGATCTAACCCTATAGGTTGAGTATGTTGTAGATCCATGGATGATCTACCATTTCCATAGATCAATTGAATTTTTTTATAAATAATTGATTTTTTATATATTTGTTTTTAATTTTTGGAATAAAAAAATATTTATAATACCTTTTGATGGTGCGCAATCCGGCCGGTCCTAGTTGTCAACGATCTTGCCTGGCTAGAACAGAAGGAGCCTGAAACGGAGAAAAAAGCGAGTATCTCCAGGGAGGGACCCGGTGAGAATGCTCTGAAGCTCAAGTTAGTATCCTCAAAGGCAAGATAATAAACTAGATGGCGCAAAGTTCACATACCTCCTTCTTGGGGGGAAGAGAGCCTTTTATAACCACTTCGCGCACTCACTCCCAAGCTCCTGTCAGGTCGGGCATCATTACCTCTGCGCTTCTGTCAATTCGGGTGTCGTCACCTCTGTTGGGGCAAACAACCGCCACTGCTCTCTTTGTCGGAGCCATCTCTATGACTGGAGGTAACGGTGGCAGGTAGTCGTTGAAGTGCTGTTGTCGAGCGTCAAATCCTAAGTTAGTCAGGTGCACCACCTCAGGATACGTATTCCTTTGGTATCAGGTACAGTTGTTCAGTTCGGCGGCCTGGAGCCGAAGTGCTGGAATGGTGTGTGAGTAAGTCTTGAGTTCAGGTAGAGGTGTGGCCTGAACTGCCCTGGGGCGGGCCAGTTCGGGTTTTTTACCTCTTGCGCTCCTGGTAAGGCTCGGGGTCAAAGGAGGAGTTTGGGCTCCTTTTGGGGAGCTCGGACTGCTGGTTCCTCCTCTCAGAGCTCGCGCCTCGAGCGTACTGTCGTGTCGAGCTATTGCTTTTGCCACGTGTTGGGTGGTCAAGAAGACGAGCCATATCTTCCTTCATCAATTGCCCCCCACTCCTCGCGCTAAAGAGCTTGCCCTGGCGCAGGGAGTTCGCGAGGTGGTGGATGGATTTGACCCGTACTTCGAACCAATTGACTGATAGTTCGAAGTGTGCGTTCGTCAGGAGATTTCTGAGTTTCTCGAGCGCCAAAAGGTCAGGAAACGCGCCAACACGTCTGTTAATGTTGAAAGACGTGTCAGCGCACGTTTATTTCAAAAATGCACTACTGAGAGACGTGACAGCGGGCGTTACTTCAAATTTGAAAAAATGCGTCATTGCCGCCTTAAACGCCGGGAGATGTGTGCCGACGCTAATTCCATTTCAAAAGATGTGCGGCCAGTCATGTCTCAATCTCAGGAGACATGCGATAAGCGCGATTGCGGGCCGTTGGATTTGCCTCGATCAGAGCTGTTGATTTTTGGTTACTGTGGGTATAAATAGTGGGGGACCCCAGTCGCTTTTCACTTGTCATTCTCCAGCGTTTTGCTTCTTAAGCTCGGGTTGAAGTTTTAGCTCGCATCCAAGTTTTTAGCTCCCGTTCAAGTTCCCGTAATCTGTTTGCCTTTTTTGAGTGAGTATACTTTCCTGGAATCCTTTTCTTCCTGATGTCTAGCTCGGATAGCTCAGACAGTTCTTCGAGGGGGTCAGATGCAAGTTCTACAAACCGAGCTACATCCCCCGACAGCCCTAGTGAACCCGAGGTAGAGCTCGAGGAAGAGTTAGAACCCATAGGCCGAGTCGCCTCGGGTAGTTTGGCATCCGCCTCCCGTTGAGGTCAGACGTTAGACAAGTTTGGGCCCTTGACCATGACGCCTGAGGGGCTTCATTCCCTTATTACCTAGTTCAACTTGCCTAAGGAGTACATTTACTTTATACCCTCGGGCAATTTCCCTTGGAACACAGTCCCGATGAGATCGTGATATTCTAGGAGCAGCTCGTCGCTAGGTTGCGTCTGTCTTTCCACCCCCTCATTGTCGAGGTTATGAACCACTTCGACGTTACTGTCAGCCAGTTTCACCCAAATTCTATTCGTAACTTGGTGGGGACTATCTCCCTATTTTGCGAACAGATCTTGCCTTTAGACCTGGAGATCTTTTCTTCCATTCTAATGCTTAAGAAGCAAGCAGGTCCCCTTCCCGGGCGTAGGTGGGCGTATTACCTATCTCCTCGCTCGGGGTTTAAGCTTTTACACGATCTTCCCAACAAAGTCTCGACGTAGAAACGGGACTACTACGGGGTGCGAAATGCATTGGGATGGTCGTTTAAAACCGGGTGGGGGATGGCTGCCCCTGCTGCCGGTGTTACGCTTGATAAGGAGACGGCGAAGGGCCTCCGGGAATGGGCACGGCTTGTGCTAAAATGCCACCATTATCTAACGGCGGCCAAGCTCATCGAGGTCGGTCTGAGTTCGGGTAGGTTCCTTACTCAGAGGCTTGCCTTTTGTTTTGCTTTGTTCTTTCATTTTCTTGATGTCGAGCTCTTTTTGCAAGTGCAATGGACGCAGAGAAGACTCGTGGTGGAAACATATTTTATGTCATGAAGAGGAGGAAGTGAGTCGCCAAACAAACTCGTGCCGAGCTGCCCCGAGATGCGGAGTCCGAGGTACTGGACTACCCGTCAATGGATCCGCCCAGGGAGCCCGAGATGGCCCCTCTAGTATAGGAAGCGGTCGGGGCCCCTTACGCCGAGGCTGCTTATACGGGGGCTCCAGCTTACATCGAGTCTACTTATACGCGAGCTCGGCCTTCAGGCTCGGGAGGCCAAGGCGAGTTTAGGAGTGTGTTGTTGCCGAACCACGCTCTTCAAAAAAGTAGGGAGGCCGTTTACCCTGAGGAGGTCGCGGCATGGATCGAGCTTCCTTTGAACCAGGTAGCTTGTCGTGTTGCCACTCATGCCATGGTGGTAAGTCAGCGATTTCTTGTCGGGCTCATTGTCATTATCTTTCTTGCTATTGCTCTTTTGAACATTCGTTATTTTTCCTTTTGGTAGGTGACTTCTTCTATCCATGCCTTGGCGGCCCAAGTGGAAAGGTGCTCAAGGCGGGCACGAGTAGCCGAAGAGGCTTCCCGCACTGCCGAGGCGGCTTCTCAAGCTGATGAGGCAGATTCTCGTGCTGCACAAGCTAGGCTAGCGAGGTCTCACAGAGATACCGAGGCCATGGGAGTGGTGGTGAAGCATATGGCGGACCTAAGGCTAGACTTGCAGCATCAGGTTGAATACCTTCAAGAGGATATTAGGGAGAGGATAGAGATCTTTTCTTAGGGCATCGAGGATGCCAAGAAGAAGGCCGTTGGTGAATACTTCGCCTCGTTGCACTTCGACGAGGCTAGACTGAGCCGGTGGATGATCCGGAATACGTACCCCAAGTTGATATTAGCGGCATAACTACTTCGCGCATTACTCAGGAGATGGCCAACGCTGCTGACGGTGAGCCAGATTCTGAGGACGAGGCAGGACCTTCGGGCATCGTTAAAGTGTCTTCTGATGATGAAGAAGTACCTCCGGGCCTGTGAGCTCGCTTCTGTTTTTTTTTTTTTTTTTGGAAATGTACACAGTATTTTGCAATGGAATGATTTTCTTTTGGCTAAGTGTTGGTCACTCTTTCTTCCAAACTGGCCGTATTGCCGAACTGACCATATGCTGATGCCCCTATTAGTTTGTTGTTGGCACTTTGCCTGAGCTTTGGCATTTTTTGCCTTTGCTTGCCCATGCCGAGGTCCTTGTAAGCTCGGCATCCTAGCCCTTAGGCTCTAGAAGCGACTTAGTGCACTTCGCTTGGTGATCTATAGGTAGTATCATCTCAAGTTAACGACATTCCATGCTCGGGGTACTTGTTTGCCCTCTAAAGTTTCGAACACGTATGCCCCCCCGAGCGCTCTCTTTACTCGGTAGGGCCCTTCCCAATTCGGTCCAAGTTTGCCCACGCCAAGCCCGGGTTCCATGATCTTACAAAGGACTAGGTCACCGATGCGAAAGTTCTACTTTTTTACTCTGGCATTGTAGTACTGAGCTACTCTTTGTTGGTATGCTGTGGTCTGGATGTACGTGAGGTCTCTTACCTCATCCAGTAGGTCGAGGTTGGTAGGTAACTCATCTCCGTTTGTTTGATCGTCGTACACTTCTAGTCACAGTGTAGGTAATTCGATCTCCTTCGGGATTACCGCTTTAGTGTCGTAGGTGAGGTTGAAGGGGGTCTCTCCCGTGGCGATTTTTTTCATAGTTCGGTGAACCCATAGAACACTTGGTAGCTCATCCGCTCACAACCCTTTAGCTCTGTCTAGTCACACTTTCAGGCTGTAGAGGATAGATCTGTTCATTACTTATGTTTGACTGTTTGCCTACAGGTGCGCGACCGATGTGAAGTTCTACCGAATCCCCATACCTTATCTTCAAACTGCTTGCCATTGCCGAAGATCAGTACCCAAGGTAACCCGAAGCAACATACTATGTTCTTCCAAAAGAAGTTCTATACGTTTCAAGCTGTAACTGTTGCAAGAGGTTCAGCTTCTCTCCACTTTGTAAAGTAATCTATCGCCACCACTAGGAACTTCCTCCCACCTGTTGCTGGTGGGAATGGCCCCAGGAGGTCAATGCCCCATTGCCCAAAGGACCATGGGTTGGTGAGATACTTGAGGTCGGCGGCAGGCTGATGGTGTATATTGGCATGCTTTTGACATTTATCGCATTTTCTGACGAGCTCAACGGCCTCTGCCTTCATCATTGGCCAGTAGTACCCTTGTCGAAGTGCCTTCTAGGCAAGGGCCCTGCCTCCCAAGTGTCCGCCGCACAGACCTTCATGAGTGTCACGGAGTACAAGCTCGGCTTCAGTAGGTCGCAAGCAACGCAAGTAGGGGAGCGTGTAGGACCGTTGATATAGCTGTTCGTCTATTATGACATATTTGGATGCCTAGTGTTGTACCCTTCTGGCTGCATTGCGGTCCGCAGGGAGGGTTCCATCAAGCAAGAAGCTTGCGAGTGGGTTGATCCAGCTTGGCTCTGCTTCAAGGACAGGAGCGACCTCCTCTACCCCATCGTGAATGCTAGGCCGAGGTAAGTCCTCTATGTACACGGTTCTCATGGCATTGTGGCTAATACTGGCTAACCGGGACAAGGCATTGGCCTCAGTGTTCTATGACCTCGGGATTTGCTTGATGAAGTGTGACTAGAAGTTGAGTAGAGCCTCCTTTACTTTTTCCATGTATGCGATCATAGTTAGCTCGCGTGCTTCGTATTCGCCCGTAACTTGGTTGACCACAAGCTGGGAATCGCTGCAGATAACTATATGTTTTGCTCTTACCTTTTGCGCTAGGTTCAGCCCGGCTATCAATGCCTCATACTTCGCCTCATTGTTGGATGCCGCAAACTCAAAGCGTAGTGCATATTCCAATTAATTCGTGCCACATGGGCCGCGCAGAACTATTCCAGCTCCGCTGCCCTGTTGGTTTGAGGAGCCATCTACATGAAGGATCCAGGGCTCCTCATCCCAGTTCGCATTTGGCCTAATTAGGAGAGATGCCACCTTGGCTGCTACTTCACGGGGTTTAAACTCTATTGGCTTGGGAGCTCCGGGCTCACCCAAACTGGGGATCTCAGACTCAACTGGCCTAGGGACTTTGAGGCTGAATGTGCACTCAGCGATAAAATCTGCTAAGGCTTGGGCCTTAATAGCAGTTCGTGGCTTATACTGGAGGTCGTACTTGCTGAGCTCGATGTCCCACTTCGTCAGCCGACCGGAAACCTCGGGCTTGAGTAAGACTTGCCTCAGAGGTTTGTTAGTCAAGATGATGACAGTGTGAGCCTGGAAATATGGGTGGAGTTTCCGAGCTGCAATTATCAGTGCATATGCCAACTTTTCTATCTGCAGGTATCTCGTCTCTACTCCCTACAGAATTTTACTAAGATAATAGATAGGTCGTTGGACCCGATCTACTTCTTTTATTAGTACCGAACTGACCACCTCGTCACTTGCCGAGAGGTACAGTTCTAAGACCTTGCCCTCCTCAGGCCTGGTTAAGATCGGCACACTAGCGAGGTAGTTTTTTAGCTCATCAAATGCGAATTGGCAATCTCGGGTCCATTCAAACCCTTTGCCTTTAATTTCTTTAAAGAAAGGCAGGCAGTGGTCTGCCGACTTGGACATAAAGCGGCTCAGGGCTGCTATGTGGCCATTTAGCCTATGAACCTCTTTTACTTTTCAGGGTGGTCTCATATCTAGGATGGCCTTTATCTTGTCTGGGTTGGCCTCAATACTGCGATGGTTGACGATGTACCCTAAGAACTTACCCAAGGTGACATCGAAGACACAATTGTTTGGGTTTAGTTTCATGCTAAATTGACACAGAATTTGGAAGACAGAATCGAAGTCTTGTATTAATTCATGCAAAAACTGTGTCTTGACGACAATGTCGCCTACATAACATTCTATCTTCGTGCCAATTAAGAGCTGAAACAGCTTATTCACGAGTCTTTGAAAGGTCACCCCAGCATTCTTCAGTCTGAAGGGCAATACCTTGTAGCAGTACAGGCCGAACTTGGTTATGAAGGTGGTTTTTTCCTCATCGGACAGGTCCATCCTGACTTGGTTGTAGCCCGAGTAGGCGTCCTAGAAGCTTAGCAACTCATGTCCCGAGGTCGCGTCCACTAGGCGGTCAATTCTGGGGAGGGGGAAGCAATCTTTTAGGCAGGCTCGATTCATGTCGGTGTAGTCGATGCACATGATCCACTTGCCGTTTGCCTTTTTTACCAGCACTGGGTTGGCTACCCAGCTTGAGTAGTGAACTTCCCTTATGAAGTATGTTGCAATGAGCTTTTCGACCTCCTCGTCGATCGCCCTCCAGCGTTCTGGGGCTAAGTTGCGTTTCTTCTGTCTAATGGGTCTAACTACAGGGTCAGTTTTAAGTTTGTGAGTTATAAGGCTGGGGTTAATATCGGGCATATCGGAAGCAGACCATGCAAAAATATCTAAATTTTGAAGTAAGAAACTCACCAGTTTGGTTCGTAGAGGTTTCTAGACGGAAGTACCAATCTGTAGTGTCCGAGCTGGGTTCGCAGCTGAAGTTGGGATTGTGACCGTTTCTTCTATGGGCGCAGCTTGTTCGTCGCCTTGCTCCGTAGGTCGCTCCAGTTCGAGGTCATCGACCACCTTGGTTTTTCCCTTCAGGGCGGTAACATAGCACTTGCAGGACTCAAGCTGGTCGCCCCGTGCTACCCTCATACCAAAGTCTGTAGGAAACTTCATTGGCAAGTAATAGGTGGAGACCAATGCCCGTAGGACATGAGTGATTGGCCGCCCTATTATGGCATTGTATGGGGAGGGGGTTGCAACCACCAGGAAATCATGGTTGAATCTGATCGTACAGAGCCATGTGCCGACTTCCACAGGTACTGTTATTTTCCCAAGGGTCCTGACTTCTTCTCCGCTGAAGCCCACCAGAGAGTGTTTGCGGGCTTCAGTTCGCTTTTCTGCAACTGAAGCCGGTCAAAAGCCGACTTGAAGAGAATGTCTGCCGAGCTGCCTGAATCAACAAGCACGCGCCTAACTTCGAAGTCGCTAATCCTTGGTTTGATGACAAGTGCATCATCGGGGTAGTGGACCCCTCGCACATCGTCTTCCGTGAAGAAAATCGATTCCACCATCTTTGGTCTCTTTGGAGGGTTCTGCTCTTCTCGGGCAGCTTCGCGAACTGACGCTCGGGCTACTACTGAAGTGCAACCCGCGACTACCGAACCTCTCACTACTACGTGGATGGTTCCCCGAACTGGCCTCTCCTCCAGAGGTTGTCTTTGCGACGGTTCGGTCGGCCTGCCGCTAGACTTGGGAGCATCCTTATCGTGCTCTCCTTGCCGACCTGTCTTATTATTATTATTATTGCTATGCTGTACAAAATTTCTCAAGTACCCGCGACAGATGAGTACGTCTTTCTTGTCCCGAAGATTATTACAATGCTCGGTACTATGACTGTGGTCTCTATGGAAATTGCAGTACAAGTTTTTGTTTCTCTCGTTTGGGTTCCCTTTTAGGCGAGGTGGTCATTTTACGTATGGGGCGTCTTTGATCGTCATCAAAATCTCGGCCCGCTTCGTGTTTAAGAGTGTGTAATCCATCCGAGCTGCTAAGGGAGCTTGGAACGGCTTGCTCGGTTTTGTCTCCCGAGCTGGGTTTTTTCTTCTATCATCTGGGTTGGAGAGCTCGCCTTCCCTCTTCCTTTTCTCGATCCTACTTTTGGTCCTTTGGTTGATCTCTTCCTCTGTTCTCATGAACTTATCTACGAGCTTGAGGAATTCGGCTACGTCGTGGGTTGGCTAGCTATCATGTGTCATTTGAACTCCTTGTGTGTTACTCCTCTCTTGCCCGCCACGAGCTGCACCATGGGGTCTAGTCACGGTATCTGCAAACACGCGTCATTGAATCGCTTGATGTAGCCCCAGATGGACTCTCCTTCCCTCTGGACTACTCCGAAGATGCTTTCCTCAGTTCTAGGGCACTGCTTGCTGGTAACGAAGTGTGCGGTAAGACCTGCACGAACTGGGTCCAGCTTCTTATTAACCCAGGGGCCAATTCCTGTACCAGGTGCAGGCCACCTCCTTGATGGTGGTGGTGAAGGCCACGCACATGCACGATTCACTGGCCCTTGCTATGTGCATTTGGGACAGGAAGGCATTGACGTGGTCGTTGGGGTCGAAGGGCCCATCATACTTGTCTAAAGGGGGGAGTTTGAAGTCTCTGGGCATGGGAACTGCAAGGAATTTTGATGAGAGGGGGGAAGGAACTGAGAGAATAGGGGCAGCTTTTACATCGTCCGAGCTCGCCTCTTCTTTATCTCTGAGCTCAAGCAGGACACGGGTTTCAGTTCGGCGACTTCGTCGGCATCTTCGTTGCTGAGTGAGCCTGGTACTGGCGCTGCTGGCCTCTGTGTTGTCGAGCTCGATGGGCCTGGAATGTTGGTAGTCCGCCGCTAGGACGCTGAATTGATTCTCTATGGGGAGCTCGAATTGCTGGTTCCTCCTCTCGGAGCTCGCGCCTCGAGCATACTGCTATGCCGAGTTGTTTCTTTTGCCACCTGTTGGGTGGTCAAGAAGTCAGGCCAAATCTTCCTTCATGACTTTTAATTTTTTGTAACTTAACCCTATAGGCTGAATATGTTGTAGATCTATGGATGATCTACCATGTCCATAGATCAAATTCATTCAATTTTTCTGTTTCATATTTTCTTTTCTTAATTTTAATTTTAATTTTAGAATAAAACATAAAAAATAATTATTTGAATATAAATAAATAATTATTTAGTTTTTAGAAAATTAGAATGAAACATGCAAAATAATTATTTCCATAAATCCATTCAATTTTTCTGTTACATATTTACTTTTCCTAATTTTAATTTAATTTTTAGAATAAAACAAGCAAAATAATCATTTGAATAAAAATAAATAACTATTCAGTTTTTAAAAAATTAGAATGAAACATACAAGATAATTACTTGATATATTATGTCCAAAAATCCATTCAATTTTTCTGTTACATATTTACTTTTCTTAATTTTAATTTAATATTTAAAATAAAACATCCAAAATAATTATTTGAATAAAAATAAATAATTATTCAGTTATTAGAAAATTAGAATGAAACATGCAAAATAATTATTTAATCTATTTTTTTATAAATCCATTCAATTTTTCTGTTACATATTTACTTTTCTTAACTTTAATTTAATATTTAAAATAAAACATGCAAAATAATTACTTGATCTATTATGTCCATAAATCCATTCAATTTTTCTGTTACATATTTACTTTTCTTAATTTTAATTTAATATTTAGAATAAAACATCCAAAATAATTATTTGAATAAAAATAAATAATTATTTAGTTTTCAGAAAATTAGAATGAAACATGCAAAATAATTACTTGATCTATTATGTCCATAAATCCATTCAATTTTGCTATTACATATTTACTTTTCTTAATTTTAATTTATTTTTTAGAATAAAACAAGCAAATACATTGGAACTAAATTGAGTACTTTATTAAATAGTATGTTTTTATTCCTGTATATTGATTATAATATGTTTTTGTCATAAAACCCACTAAAAACATGTTATTTTTATTTATAAATAGTCCATTTATGTCTTATATTTAATGATACTGATGTTAATTTTTTATTTATTAGAGCATTTATAGCATTTCCATGTATTTTCATACATATCTTAATTTTTAGTCTATATCCATGTGTATCCCGATACGTCTCTTAAATTTGCATTTCCGATATGCATAGCATTTCTAATACCTTGAACCTTGCAACAAGTTGCTAGACAAATGGGTGTTTTATTATGCCCATAAAACTATAAGGATTGTTTTAATAAATGACCCTATTCAAATATATCGTTATGGGCACCCAAGCCCATTAAATCAGGCATGGAGCAAGTAATAAGTTGAGAACCAGGATACGAACCATCTGCAGTGAGGGAAAAAAAACGCAGTCTTATCACTGAGCTACCCTAAACTCAGAAGATTCCTGGCGAAGTGTGCAACCAGACAAATTAATTACCAGGGATAGAAAATGACCTCCACGGCTCCACCTACGATTTTTGCCGATATGAGAGTTGGTTTTGCTTCTCAAAACAAAATCATACATAGTGGCCAAAATGGCCAACACCCCTCGTGTCCAAACTCCAATAATTAAAGGGGTAAATCTTACAACCATTATACTATCTCTAACATATTAACGCAGATCCAAGATCCAGATTCCTCAATGCTTCCTCTGCAAATGGATAGTGAATGTTAGTCTCCCAATTTATAGACGGCTAAAGAAAACGAGGAACGAAATGGAAAAACGAGATGAGATGAACAAGAAATAAAATAACAATGACAATTACATTGTAGGCAGTAGTAACAAAAATAAGAGAGATACGATCAACGAATCCAAAGATGATAATGGTTTACTTGCCATGGTAATGGTTTCTTAGTTGGGTCAGAGATTTGCAAGCATTTATTTCTGTCATGTCGAGGTATCCTTAGCCAATCCTCAGCTTTCACTGGGGTGGTGAACCTCTGGATTACATGTTCAATGCCTAGTCCACATCGACTGCATACCAATTTGCATTCGAATTTCCCCCAAGTTATATTAGTATAAAGCTTGATTATCTAATTTAAAAAAACAAATGCCTCCAAAAGCACTTTCCCCAAAAATACTTATTTTTTGAATGAATTCCTCCTATTTTCCACCTCTATTGAGTTTTACCACCTTTATGATGAATCCTTGTCATCTAAAAAATACCTACTGCTTCATATTCTGGCTTCATACAATAAGCATTGTGCTAAAGTTAACTCCAATTGGATCAGGCAAATCAAGCATTATGTCATGCATGATAGCCACATTCTAGCTCTCCTTATGTCGCTGAATATACAAGTTATCATCTGATCCATTTACTTTTTCTTTGTTAGAATTTGGCAAACGATTCACTTGTTTGTTTTGCCATGATGCCCCATGGAATGGGGATTATGCATCCATGGAGAACCTTAGTTTTTAACTTCTTAGTTCCATGATTTGATTCAATTTTCCCAAAGATACAAAAAAAGCTCCTCTTTTTTGATGATAATGCCAAGTTATCAAGTTGGCTCATTTGTCTTTATGTTGATTATTACAGGCTTCTTGAATCTTCTCTTTCTCTTTTTCATTTGATTTGTGATCTTCACCATGGAGCTTCAGAGTCTGCCAACAGTCAAAAACCATAACCTTGGAAATGCAAGCAAAGCCAAACATGTTTTTTATAAGTAATGAAAATTTTATAAAATATTAAAAAGCAGTGTTACAATAAAAGCACTCAGAGGCATGTAGTGCAACCCCCATTATAGAATCGAAATTACAATTGAGCCACAAATAATAGCTCAGACTTATGCACCCCTTGTTTTACAAAATAACCAACCAACCCATTTGCAGACCTCCTTTCCTTGGATGATAATCGTCATATCTCTACTTAACCACCTAAATATTTTCATTGATTCCCTGTATTTCCAAGTCACTGTTATCAATTTAGAATCACCTTCAATTTGCAGTCTATTGTGGTAAGGGCAATTGTAGTAGACCCAAGATTCAAACTGCTACTTAAACTTCAACCTCCAAATTCTTGGCATTAGCCAATGGAGACCACCTCCAGAGTGTTTTAAAAGTGCAAGGTGCAAAAGAAACACAAGGGGAAATTTACGCCCAAGGCGCAAGGCGAGGCAAACACCTCTTTGAAGCGAGGCACAAAGATACAAAACTCGTCAAAAAATCAGAAAGATGTCAGAAAATTCAAAAAATGCAAAAAATATTAAAATATTAAACATAATACCAATAAAAAAATATAAACATAAATTTTAAAAGTTTTAAAAATCCTATTATTTAAAATTTTAAAAGTTTTGAATATGTAAAGCATATTCAAATGAAAATTTAAAAATAAAATCAAATATATAAAATATTTTAGCATGTAAAACCCACAATCTCTTCTTTTCGTCAATTGCATTATTTCAGATACCTAATGTGATGCAAAACATCTTGCATTCCTGATTCTACAAGCCGCCTTTGTACCAAGCCCCCTCAAGGCAAGACCAAACAAATCCATGTTAGGGTCTTAAATTCTTAATCCTCAAATAAAAAATAATGATTTTATAATTTTAATTGCCTTTTAAGAAGATCTTTTATTACGATGAATAATTGAACAACATTAGCAAATAGGGGGTTAATATGGACTTGTTTGGGCTTGCCTTAAGGGGCGTGGTCGGGGATCCAGCTGCTAGGTTCAAGAAAAAAAAATAAAAAGCGCAAAAATTTAAAAGGGCACACACCAGGGCTGATGCATAAGGCACATCCCTTTTGAAAGTGCTGTGCCTGGGGCCTAGGCGAGGTGCATACCTTAAATGCACCTCACCTAAGTGTCTAGGTGCGCCTTTTAAATCACTACTCGAGATAGTGACTGCAGTCACTGTACCAGACTCCAAATGAAAGCAAGTTGAATCTAAATGCAACTCAACACCTAGCATCTCTAATAGAGCTTTACACTTTTCATAAGGTGTCAAAATAATTGTGCAGCTCAGATTCAGATTCCTAAGTAACTCCTCCGCTACTTTCCTCCAAATTTTTGGTGATATATTTACTTTCACTACAAATCTCTTCTTCTAATCCTCCTTCAATGCAGTGAAGACCAACCTACCTTCACAGGTAGCTCCACCTATGGCCACCTCTCTCCTTTGAAGGCTTCAACTCCTCTGATATCAGTGTTCTTAGGCCCTCAGTTGCCACATTGAGAAATTCTTTTACAATCTTCAATACCTCCTTCCAGCCCCCCCCCCTTTCCTTCAGGAAAACAGACCAGTTGACCACAAAATCACTTAATTCAGCTATTAAGTGATTATACACAACAATATTCAAATAATATTGACCACAAAATCAATATTCATCACCCAACTAAAGCAAAATAATACAACAAAAACAAAGCCATTAAAGAACTATAGAGAACCATGTAAATAAAAACATTCAAATAATATTGACCAGAAAAACAACATTCATCAGCCCACTACAGAAAGTTAATACAAAAAAATAAGAAAAAAAAAAAAAACAAAGCCACTAAAGAACTATGTACCAAACGCAAAAACAGAATAGCAAATGCATGAGGAACAAATCATATAGGCACTCCTTAAGAATTGAAACTATTCAACAAAAGGCGATTTTAGATGGGAGAGGGAAAATGATGCTTTAAAATTATTCCTGTAAATTCAGCATACCTTACGCTTAAGCTTTTTCCTTCCACCGTTAAAATTACTGGATCCTATAGTGTGCTTATCACCATCATCCTCCAGAGGTAATGTTCCAATCTCATCAATAAATCCATCAGTCAAACCAAGTAACCTGGCATAAACAAATGAAAAAAACATGTCAGACCAACCAAAAAGAAATCTGGCATTAAAAATCCATGCACAACTTTCATTTTACAACATGTGATGCATGATAGAAGAGGAACAGTTACTAATATTGATTTAAATCTTATACCCATTTCTTGACTTCTTCAAATGCTTCTCTTTCTTCCTTTCCATCTTTGTAAGTGGAACCCGGGTGAAAAGTTCCTCCTCTTGCCGTGCACGATCCTCCATCTTTGCCTTAAATCTAATAAGCTCTCTACTTTCAACTCCAATAATTTCTCTAACCTGTATTACGATAGCTTGTAAGAGATGAACAAGTTAGCGAATACAACTTAATTGCATAACAAATGTAGTCAAACCAACCTCTTCGGGTCTCCCTTCAAAGTCATCCATCAATTCTCTGACGTAAGCACTCTGCTTAGCTTTCCGCAGAGTCTCCTTCTCCTTTCTCAGTGCTAATCTTTCCTGTTTTGCAATCCTATCATCCTCCTCCATAGTGGTAGGGGCAAACTTGGGTGGTCGATATACACCACTCTTATCCTATAGTTCATATTTAGGACTTAGAAACCAAAATTTTAAGTTGTAAACGTATTCAGTTTTTTTTCTCTTTTCTTTCTTCTTTTATTTATTTAACATCAACCCACCTCAGAATTCTGACTTGATTTGCTAACAAGCATGTCTGGATTCGGCCGGTACTTCAATAGATCTTCTGTATTCTGGGCATCATCTGTTTCCTTTTCTTTGAAACCTGCTTTCTGAACTGTACTTCCAACATCCTTCAAGAGCTTCTGAATTTGGTACTGGAGTTTCTTATCAATTGGACGAATCTGATCGACATCATATGGAGAAAATCAACTTATCAATTGATAGATGGATCGATAGAGATAGATATAGAGATGAATAGAGAGAGAGAGAGAGAGAGAGAGAGAGAGAGAGACCTTTTCCAGAAACAATCTCATCTCTACAAGGCTCCGAACAACAGGGTGTCCCTCAATTGAGAGTCCTTTTGCCTTCCGGAGCAAATAGTAAACAATAGACTGGCAATAGCTTAGAAGCAGCAAATGCTTTGCTTCAAGATAGCTTATACCATCTGTTGTTGGAAAATGGTTCTCTTTCACCTGATACACGAGATAGAACAATAATATAAGCCAGAAAAAAGAAGAAACATAAAAGTAATCAAAAAAGGCTAAAAAGATAATGAGAGATCATTGATAAATAAAAATCCGAAGTAGAGTTTGACAAACATCTTACTTTCACAGTTAGAGCTTGCACTTTACTCCTCACTGCATCCAATCCTTCCTTCATTTCTTTCATTAATGCAACTAACTGAGGAGATTCTCTGAAAGCAAGCATTATAATGTGCAATGAAATTCTGGTCGAGAGAGAAGTTTAATCTCCACCAGCATGTAATTGGAGAGCAATTTTTTAAAAGGTTAATAGAGAAGTAAAGGCAGTTCAGTTTAACTAATTACATGTTATAGAAACTAAATGTTTGTAAACACTAAATTAGGGCTGTCAATAGGTCATTTCTACCTGACAGACCCGAACAATCCGAACCAAGTATAATGGTTCTGGATCCATGAGTTGTACCGATGGGTCAGTCCTGATTATTATCGGTTCGGGACTGGTTTTGGCTGTCCCGAACCAATTATATAATGTACATTAAATATATAATATTTTATATGTAGCACTTCTAACCATATATGTCCAAATTGTTCATTTTGGTTAGGTTGGAGGAAACTTACCATTTGGATGGGTCAAGGGTCATTTCATTTTTGATTTCCCATTTTGACACCTCAAGTCTCGAGGAATGAACTGTTCAGTTCCCTAGGTCCCTATTCCCTAGCCTACCTTTCTTCCTCTCCAAGACAACCTAAACTTTTTCATCTCTTCTCCCGCTTCCCCCTTTCATTCAACTCAAACTCTCATCTCCCCTGTACTCTCTTCACTCAATCACTATCAATTCCTTTCACTCTCTAAACATCTTCAATCTTAAAGATTCAAACATGGAGGCAGATAGGCAGTGTCAGTAGTGGAAAAAACGACGGCGACAATAGTAGCGGTGGTAGAAGATAGACGTTGAAGCAACAACGACAGTAGTGGAAGCTGGAAGCAGTGGTAGACGACATTCCATTGTCTCTCAACTCAAAAGTTCTGTAACTCGTGTCTCTCAACTCAAAAGTTCTGTAACTCGCCTTATGATTCCGTATTTTTCCCTATTATAGATTTGTAATTCTATTGAAAAAATTACGTGATTGATGATTCCATAGTTTTTTCCCTGTTATAGAGTAGTTCTATCGAAAAAATTACAGGCATTAACAAGCTTTTGTTTATATAATCAGGCCTTATTGGAACATACCCGATTGTCCCGATTCCCATCGGTTCGGTACTGGTTCTGATTTTGTAGAACCGTTAGGATCTGGTTCAGTTCTGGTTTTGCCAGTTTTAGCAATCAGTTTGGGATGGTTCTACCTTGTCCCGGACCAGACCCAGACCATTGACAGCCCTACACTACATATTGCAGACATTATGTGTGATACACTGAATTATAGAAACTTCAATGGACTACATTAATCAAGCTGTTAAAGAAAAGGAGGAAAATAATAGCAAGGGATAATCTGGGTATGCTACAGCCTTACTTGTTTAATACATGATTGTAGCTTGATGAATTGTTTACTTCCATGGTTTTTAGCAACAATCAGAACCAGCACTTTAGCATGCCCCAGAACCTGTCAAGCGTGTAGAAATCAGTAACTTAAGATATCACCATTTAAATCAAAACATGTTTCTAAAATGAGTATAGTAGTAGCTCCACACTTATTGATGACCTACACTGCATTTGGGTACAATTCTAGTTCTCAAAATAAAAATAAACAAAATCAATTCCATAATTTCTAAATTTAAAATCTAAAGTTTCAAAATGACAGTCTTTTGGCAATATTATCCAAAATCAAGCAGAATCATGTCTAGAATTGCCACCATAATGGCATAATCAATTCTTTGAATACATCAACTATGAGATAAAAAATAAAATGTTAAACATATTTTAGCTCATGGTTAGTTAATGCATACACTGTTTATTATGAACATAAACTTTATTATGATCAAAAGGTAAGTGACAGAATACAAATGTCCCCTGCATGATTGTAGGAAAATCATCATCGTCATCAAAGCCTTAACCCATCCATACAGGTTCGGCTACATCAACCCTGTTTCACCATTCTGTTCTGTTCAGTGTCACATCCATTGTTATTTGTTAAACTATGTGCATGATTGTAGGATAATGATAGTCCAAAATGTAACAAAATAAAGTAAAACCACCAAAACCAATGTAGCAATTAGGGACAATTGCCTACAAGGCCACTTCAAAATTTGTAATAACAATACTGCCAACCCCTTTCTACAAACCAGTCCCTGTCACCTCTCCAAAGGGATGCTCATCACCCACTGAATCATTGGTCTTTGGATTGTGTTAACTATAATAATTGATGAGAGATTATGATAAATTGTTAAGTTCAAGTACCATCATATCGTAATAACTTTCAAAATAATAAAATAAATTGGTCAATACTTTAGCCCATGGTTAGTCCATCTATAACATTAACAGGCACATAAATGGGCACCACCATATTTTAGTCCCAACCATAGTACCATTCGGCCTGTTTTTGAAAGTTGGGTTCTATGTGGATCCATCTTTTGAGTTAGATATACTTCGGAGACCTATTTCCTTTCAAACTCTAGTGACAAGTTCAAACTCAAAACCATTATCCATTTAATTTATATTTGTGTGACAATATGTATTCAAAAGGGGGGAAGGGGGGGGAATGTATGAGCCAATCCATTTCTTCCCCAATTTCCATTGATCGGGACTTGAAAATTATAAATATATGATACAGAATAGAAACGAGGTTGCCGATTTATTACCCTACATCAAGGTGAGAAGAAAGGCCATTTGTTGCCCTTTGTCGAGGTGTGAGTGAGACTAAGAGAGATCACCTCACCCTTCACTGATCAGTCGGTCACCACTGTTTTGACTGTGTTAGTGATGAAGAATGTGTCAACAAGTCATAAGTCGGTAGAGATGAAGGATTCAAGAGATAAAGAGAAGTGAGGTGTGTTGTGTGTGTGATAGAATAGAGGAGAGAAAATGACTAAACTAGGAAAAAAATGCTAAACCAAGACAAAGGCATTAGGTTTTAAGGCAATATAGGGAATTTTGTCAAAAAATAAGTAGGATGTAGATTGGTTCAGTTTGGAGAAGCAGAGGTGGCAAATGGATGGGTTAGGTCGGGTGTGGGTTGAATACCAACCTACCCATATTGACCCATTTACCCACTATAAATCCTTCTTAGTGGGTCGCAACCCACCTTGACCCTCACCACACTTACCCACCAAGTATAAATGCTTGTTTGCTTCGGTTTTTTCTAGCATTCCTCTATCAAATGCAACAACCAAGCCATGCCAACCTGTATACCTGAAAATCAATTTTTTAAGAGAAACACTTTGTTCTCATGACTACCACGTGGCAGGTACAAGTCAGGTCAACCCGTATACTCAAACATTAATGTTAAGAGAAACACTCTGTTCTCATGAGTGCCACATGGCAGATACAGGTTGGGTCAACCAGTATGCCCAAAAAATCAAATTTAAGAAAAAAACCTTGCTCTCATGACTGCCACGTGGCAGAGACGGGTCGAGTGAACCCGTATACCCAAAAACCAATTTTAAGAGAAACACTTTGTTCTCATGACTGCAAAATGGCAGCTATAGGTCAGGCCGACCCTTATACATGAAAATTTGCAAAATGCAAAAAAAAAAAGGAAATGCAGAATTTTTTGCACAAAATGCAGAAAATTGCAGGAAAAAAAGAACAAAGATAATTTGCAAAAAATCACAGAAAATGCATGAGAATTACAGAAAAAGAAAATGCAGAAAATACAGAAAAGTTTCAGAAAAATACAGAAACTTTGCAGAAATGTAGGAAAATACAGAAATGCAGAAATTTTGCAAAGAATGCAGAAAAATACAAAGTTGCAAAAAAACCAGATGGCGTGTACATATGATTTCTATCACAGCCAAATGCTATTTAATAGTAAGAAACATAGTAAGAAACTAAGAATGTTTATGAAGTCACAGATCACAAGAGAAAAGAGACATTGGATGGAATAAGTGCTTCCTCCAAACCATTTTCTAAGGAAATGATGGTCATAGGGCCCAAGTGGATCATAATTAAAATGACTTCACAAAAAAAAAAAAAAAAGAAGACACTGCAATCAGACTTCTAGAACCATAGTCCTCTTTACCTACATTGGTTCTAATTTGGCATAAATTCCAACAATGAAACCAGGCAATCAGCCCCAGCAAAGTGTACTATAATTAATTGTTGATACAATGGTTTAGGCGTTTAGCCCTCTTATATTTTATCAAACCAAACACAGCCTAAAAGAATAAGAAAAAGAGAAGAAAGTTGTGGAAGGAGAGAAAACCCCTTGTACAAAATGATTGCATGGTCTTTTCAGTTTCCACCCCAATTCATGTGAACAATGCCCATGGATTGATAAAATGTCTATAGCCCAAAGGGCCAAATGCTTACAGGTGCGTGACATGCTAGATTTGCCACTTGGAAGAATATATTACAAGCTGGGGCAGCACAAAAAGTAGCTGGTGGGTTCAAAAAAACATGATAAAAGAGAGGGTTAAACCCATCCGATATCATTTACTTTGGCATATTCAATATCATCTTTTGACATGTCAATGGGAAATGGCAACCTCTATTGATGTAAAATAGAAAGTTCACAAACTGAGCAACAAAGCAAGCTCTGCATCCGAACTGCTATAAGATTTTTGAACTAGTACATTGAAATTGAACTAGAGGATTCCTACTGTTAGTATTGCACTCATAGAAGATACCCCATCTTGCAAAGGATGTAGAACCCAAGTAATGATTATATATTATATTTTCCGAAGGAAATGCAAAGTTATTTTCTGGAAACTAATCTGTGGTTTCATTTTCTTTCTTCCACCCATTGAAGAAAAGTAATGATTATGTAGTACATGTTCTGTGGAATTTATTTCTCTAGGAATCCATTTTCTCTTTACTGTCAAGCTTGGAAAAATTCTCTGGACCTTATTTAGAAGATATTCTAGTCACCAGTAGTTGTCAAGGCGACTACACGGTTTTTCATGGTCGCCTCACCCAAACGCCACAAGTTTTGCATATTAGGCACCCGCCCAGAGACTTAAGCAGGCACCTAGGCACCTAGGTGGGCGCCTACATTCATCTAAAAAACTATTTTTTTAATTTATTGTTTTGATATTTTATTGGATGTTTTGTTCTTTTAAAATAAATCTGGTTACATGATATCATTTTAGTATTATGACCAAGTATACAGCCTTTTTTCTTTATGTCATAAGGGCTTTTTTTGGTTCGATTGGAGAGGAGGAGAACCAAAGGCTTCAAGCCCCAGCCCAACTCCATCGCACCTCAGCTCCAGCACGTAAGTTCTTCTAATCTTCTTTCTCTTTTCCAGATTTCAGTCGAATCAGTCCTGAGTTCTCTCTTCTCACCTCAGACATTTTTTCATTTTTTTCCGAAAAAACAGGGGCTCCGCCTCTATACTCCTCAGTCGTCCCTTTCCCCACTCATCATCATCATCATCATCTTTTTTTTTTTTGAAAAAACAGGGGCTCCGCCCTATACTCCTCTCCTCCCTTCACTGATGCAGTCATTGTTCTCACTTCTCACATCAGTTTTTAACAGCCGAACCTATCATTCATATATATGAATATGATTATATGGCTGAAATCTATAGATTTTATATTTATAGATTCCATCGCCTAGCCTCGCCTAGTCACCTTGACAACTATGGATCTCACCACAAGACCATTTCCTCCATTTGAGACCATCAAATAATGTTTCCCAATCTCATTATAAATAAGGGATTTTAGATTTCAGTCAGCTTTTAATATTTCCAGAAGGGCATAATATCAAGCATCAACCACCTGAGTCTAATGCCTAAATAACCTGTGAATCCTTGTAACAGAGCAGCCATTGATACTTGGTAGCAATTGGATACAAAAAATGGCATTATTCTTAGCCATTGGACCAACTGCACTACCACTTTCACTGTCAGGAAACACTTATTCCCTGTCAAGAATGATTTTTCAGCCTATTATTTTGTTCTATTAACTTGGCACCCAGATTTACCTTAGATGGTAAGACCATAAACAAGGAATTCTATCCCCAGTAAAGATGAGAACAAGAACTATGCATTGCTTTTGAATCCACACAGTAATCACCTGAAATTTTCAGGTAGTCCAGAAAAAACCTAGACGATTCCAGTTTCATAAAAACCTGGAATGATCCCATTCCAATATAGACGTGGTACCAAACAGGATAATCATTGAATTAAAAGGATATTCTTGATTAAAAGGATATTCTTTGTATATTTAATGAGGTCCACTGTAGAATGAGACTATGTTGCAATAATAAAGTAAAACCCTAAGGTCTAATAATTCCGGTTCTTTTCTCCAGGCCAATGCTTGATCAAAATCTGTATTACATGGGGATGAGGAATACATCAACAAGCTGCTTGTTGACTGCTTTTTTTGTCTTCCGTGAATGTATAGCAAATTCATAGACGAATTTGATCCAACAAAGTATCAACCACATGTTTTGTTGCTTGCAAGTGACAATGTTTTAATAAACTACAGGGGTTAAAATGCAAAGCAGGAGGTCATAGAGGAGTGATTTAGAATCTGGAAATTCCAAAATAAGTTTAACTAAGAAAGAAAATTTAGAATCAGCAAGCCATACAATGGTGTCAACAAGTATGCATTCAACCTACTAGGTTCAAGGTAGAAAACCCTAAATTCTACTAAAGGAGGAATTAGAAAATATTTTATGCAGCATTGATGTTAAGATGGCCAAAACACATGAGTAAGAAACCACAAACGTTGAGCATGCCATGAATATAAAGTTCAGGAAAAAAAATGTTGTTCCTAACCTTTCTTCCTGTGACGTTCCAGAATGGATGCAAATTAATGGGAAATAATACAGCTTTGACAACTAGAAGAGGAAGAAACACCAGCAGCGTTGAAGAAACCACAAAAATGAAGCTTCTTTTGGCGATTTGAACAAACCCTAAACAGAGAGGACAATAGAGAGATTTGAACAAACACTGGCAACGTTGAAATTGGTCGCTTGTTTTAGCGACGTTGAAGCTGGTGGTTGGCGATGTTACAGCGAATGAACCTTCGAAGAGTCCGAGAATGGACCATCGAAGTTACTTTCGATTCCGAAGTTTTGAACCCTAAAGCATTCAGTAGGGGTGGCAAATGGGCGGGTTTGGTTGAGTATGGGTTGAATACCAACCCACCCATATTGACCCACCATGACCCATCATCAATCCTTGTTAATGGGTCACAACCCACCCTGACCCACCCCACTTGACACATCCACATTGACCCTTACCCACCCACACCCATACTGACCCACCTACCCTCACCTATAAATGCATAAACAAGTCGGGTCAATCCATATATCTGAAAATACCTTTTTTTAAGAGAATCATCTCTCTCAAGGCTTTCACGTGACAAAAACGGATCGGGTCAAATGGGTGGGTTGGGTCGCTTGTTTTAGCGACATTGAAGCTGGTGGTTGGCAATGTTGCAGCGAATGAACCTTCAAAGAGTCCGAGACTGGACCATTGAAGTTACTTTCGATTCCGAAGTTTCAAACCCTACAGCATACGGTAGGGGAGGTAAATGGGTGGGTTGGGTTGAGTAAGGGTTGAATACCAACCCACCCATATTGACCCACCATGACCCATCATCAATCCTTGTTAATGGATCACAACCCACCCTAACCCACCCCACTTGACACAACCACATTGACCCTTACCCACCAACACCCACACTGACCCACCTACCCTCACCTATAAATGCAGAAACCAGTCGGGTCAATCCATATATCTGAAAATACCTTTTTTTAAGAGAATCATCTCTCTCAAGGCTTTCATGTGACAAAAACCGATCGGGTCAACCATATCCCTGAAAAAATTGAGAGAATTCTCTCTCAGTGCTGTCATGTGACAGATGCGACCCGTATATCCGAAAAATCAATTTTAAGATAATTGTCTTGTTCTCGTGACTGTCACATGGCAAATACAGGTTGGGTTACCCTATACCCAAAAAATCAATTTTTAAGATAATTGTCTTGTTTTTGTGACTGTCATGACTCACGTGACAGATAACTGTTGGGTCAACCCATATACCCAAAAAAACATTTTTAAGAGAACCGTCCTGCTCTCATAACTGTCACAAGAAAATACCAGAAAAAATCAGAAAATGCAGAAAATACCATAAAATTTGCAGAAAATGCAAAACAAGTTGCAGAATATACCAAAAATTGCATGGATGCAAATAAATGCAGAAATTTTCAGAAAAAAAAAATATGCAGAAAATACCAGAAAATGCATGAAAATATCAGAAAAGTTGCTGAAATTTTGTAGAAAAATCAGAAAAAAAGTTGCAGAAAAATACCAAAATGCAGAAATGCATTAAAATACCAGAAAAAATGCAAAATTTTGCAATGCAGCAATTATAGAATTTTTGCAAAAAATTGCAGAAAATACCAAAATTTGCAGAAAATGCAAAAAAAAAAAAAAAGAAAACAGAAAATTTGCAGAAAAAACCAAAAAATTGCAGAAACGCAAAAAAGAAAGAATTTTTTCAAAAAAACTGAAAAATATCAGAAATACATCAAAATAACAGAAAAAAATGCAGAAATTATAGAAAATTGCAGAAATTGCAAAAAAAAAAAATTGCATAATATAATGCAAATTTGAGTTAGTTCTATTGAATTCTGCAAACTTTCAGTTATTTTGTTTCTGCAAACTAAATGAATTTTTGCCATACAATTGGAAAAGAGTAGGAATCCAAGTAAAATACCTCTAATTTAGATTCCATAAATGCAGCCACAGAGACCCGATGCTTGAATGCCAGCAACCGGGAACTCCGTGTTCCCCATGAAGTTCAGCTCTCAAGTGAAAACCCTGGGCCACCACCATTAGAAAAGAAAAATTCTCGCCAGTTGCTTCAGTTTACTTTTCAGGAGCTCAAGGCTGTAACTGGAAAGTTCAGACCTGATTCTTGGGGAAGGTGGATTTGGATATGTATTCAAAGGTTGGATAGAAGAGAATGGGACAACAATTGAACAACATATGCGATAAACCGAAAATAAACAAGCGATTAAGACAATCACCGTATTCTAAAGGAATCAGGTAGCAAATCAAAAAGAAAACAATTCTTCCACTAATCTTAGACCCAGCAGATGCGATAGAGACCAACAAAGAACCAGTTTTAACAGTAAATAAAAGGAACTGAAGAGAAGTACTATTTTAAGCAGAAACAAACAGTTGATGATAATAAATCAGACCAAATATATATCTGATTCTCCCTATCACGTCAATCGTCATCGGCCCTGGGTTTTACAGAGGGCGACCCTATAGAGACCAGCTTGGCAGAAGCTTTGTCGCAACTTATAACAATAACAGGGGAAATAAGCAGAGAGAGAGAGATAACCAAACCCAAACCAAGGAAAAGTGCGACGAGAATGGAGATTACCTGAACGAAATTCGGCCTGAATTCGACTGATGCAACGAGAGGCTTCGATTGGTGAGGGACTTTACAGGCGTTAGCTCTGCTTGAAATTAGTAAAAAAAAAAAAAAAAAAGATGGTGAGTATCAAACCATGAAGCTACTTTCGATCGTTGAAGACCAGAGTTGATGTGTGGAGAATACCGCTGACAGGAGCTCTTCGTTCCCGTCCGAGAAGACAACGAACAATGTTAGAAAACGAGAGAATGAGAAGGGGTTAAGAGAAAAAAAAGGGAGAAAGGGAAAGGCAAAGATGAAGACGGGATAAGAGAGGTTGGAGGGTAAAAAAGGGGTTTCCGCCGCTGGTGGTTCAGTGTCGAAAGGAAGAAGGAAAAATGGCAGAGAATGACGGCGAATAGCGGAGAAACCTTCGACGGTTAAGAATAGCCGGAGAAACCCTCGACTCTTACTCATAAACCCTCGACCCAACCCTTCCCGACCAATGGGTCCATTCGAACTAAGACATCTGACACCATGTCCACCGACATCGACCCTAATGGCTACCTTCGAACCAAGACACCCCGGCCCTTTTTCATTCAACTTAATAAGGGGTGTTTTGAAATGCGGATGAACCACACGTTATGGCACACTATATCATAATTCATAATTATTTGCATGATATCATAGTCCACAGCTGACGGGATTAATCTATATCACACTTTTTTTATTAAAAGGTATGTATAATTAAATATAAATATTTAATTTTTATATTTTATATAATAAATATTTTTTAAAAATGAATCAATGAATTAATATTAATTAATAAATATTATTTTTTATAAAATAATTATAAATATTATAAAATATTATTTTTTTGATAAAAACATTAAAATATTAAAAAATTAAGTAATGATTTTGTGCAAGAAAAAACCTTAACACCTAATGACTGACAATATACTCGTGAAGTTGCGGTGGTTGGAGATTAACTGATTACCAACAAGAACACAAATGAATGAAACAAAACAGCATTCATACTTGCATAGAACCAAAATCACGTTAAACAAAAAAAAAAAGAAAAAAACAATAGACCAACCTACTTTTCTACACAATGCTCCAAGTAGACATCTGCAGCTACACTAGCGCCAGCATACTAAGAAATGACGTACATAAACCAAATACACAAGCTTGAGACTGAGGGTACTGACTTGGTAATTTTCAACAAACAAAGGGCATTGTTTAAGACCCAAAAAGTTCAGAATCAAGCAGTAACCACGGCGCCTCTGGGCAGTGGTCACAGTTGCAGCCTTAGGGTGTGTAGCAGTACCGGTCTTAGCATCGTTGGCAGGTGCTAGCGCCGGAGGTGGAGAAGGCTTCATGTGAGGAGTCGGGTTGTACTTGAACTTCACAAGTATCTGCTGCATCCTTGAGATCAATCGATTTACCAGGCTTTGGCCATTGAATCACAACGATAGAAGGTTTCTTCCCTCTCTTCTTCTCTATCATCATTAATTCATGCGGGATGAGCTCTGCAATTCCTTCTCTTCTTCTCTTCTTCTCTTCTTCTCTACCACTGGTACTTTGATGGAGCGGTGAAGAGCTAGGACGGCTTTAGTGGAGCATAGCATTTGAGACATTCAGTGGAGCGGTGTAGAGCTTGGATGAAGGAGAGCTTTGGTGGAGCATAGCATGGGAGACTTTCGGTGGAGCGAAGAAGAGCTTGGTCATAGGAGAGCTTCAATGAAAACATTCGGCAGAGCACAAAAGCTTCCAGTGGTGGAGATTTTCGGCGGGTGAGACCTTCAATGGTAAAGGATGTAAGGTTTGGAGAGACACGTGAAACATATTAGCAAAGGCAAATTGTGGACTGACCCTATCCACGAAAAAAAAAAAACCGTTGACGAAAAATTGGAGTGTGGACAAGACTGGTCCACAAGATAGTGTGGATTGATCCCATCCACAGCAAACCGAATGGTGCTTTCATCCCGTGGCATGGACCGAAATGGTCCATCCACGAGATGAACACACTACCGAACCACACCTAAGTCACTCGATCCATATTGATACACTAATAGAATCAATGGATATGGGTGGGTTTTAATACAAGTGGGTCAAATAGATTGGAGTCAAATGTACCTTTATCATGAGCCCACGATCCAATTCACCCTAACCTATAAAGTGGATCTTTGGCTAAGATCCAAGCACAATGGTCAAGTCATGTTTGGGCTCAGGCCTATCCATTTTCTATTTATAAAATGGTAAAGACTGGCTCAACCTATGAACAAGTGTGGTCTCTCCTTCCACTGTCTCCCTCTCTTCGTGTTACTACTTTAAAACCTAATATTTTTTTTTCATAGATACTTAAAAGTTAATATTGGGTGAATCTCTCTCTCTCTTGTTTTGGATTTTCTGGTACATGTACATATTTGAGCTCTAAACCACTTGTGAGTATATCTTTAAATTGGGTCGTGCCACTTGTGATTTATAAATTTTATTATACTATTTTATTCTAATTTATTGTAATTTGTTTACTTTATTTTATTATTGTATATATAAATAATTGTATACATCAAAATTCATACAAACATATATATATATATATATATATATATATATATATATATATATATGTGTGTGTGTGTGTGTGTGTGTCATGGCTTGGCCTAGTCCACGACCCGGCTTGGCCCAAGGCTTGACTCGGGGCATGGCATGGCACATTTAGGGTCCACCTGGGCCCGTGCCATGGGTCATGTCGGGCCGGACCTTTGACGTAGCCTAGAGGTAGCAAGCATAGGTCACCCGCGGCCTGATTTACACCTTGGGTCGCCACCGGCCATAACTATCTTCTTGTCAACCAAGAAATCCATGATCGTGATCGATTTGCGAATTACAAGAGGAATGTTTAGTGTTCTATACAACTAATTATTTTTATTATTTTTCCCAAAAAGGGTAAAGATTTATTGAAGTGTAATACATGATACAACCACATTTCTTAATGGTATAAATAATATCTTGAGCTTTCAACCAGAGGTTGAATGCATCAATTACCTTAAGGCTCGAATTGAAGTTTCAAAACTCAATATTTATAGTATAGAGTTTGTGAAAGTGTAATCCATTAAGAAAGCATTGATCAATGAAAGTTAATGGGTTTCAATAAATAAAAAAAACATGTTTTTCTATTTTTCTTTAATACACTAGTGGGGACTCGTGCAATGCATGGACTTTGTTAAGCGAAAGTTAATTAATAGAAATACATAAGAGTAGACAATTGTTTTATAATTTAACATTTAAATAATTAATAATTATTTTTATTTTTATATAATATTTTTAATATTTTGTTTGTAGTAAAAAAACAATAATTAATTTCAACAATGGATGTTCATCAAATGGATGAAACTAACCAAACTAGCCCAACTCAACTCGAGTTGGTCAAACTCTATTATTTTCGGTCGTCTTCGGTTCAGCAATTTTCCAACCCAACCAAGTCAGGTTACTTTCGAATTGGCCGTTTGTAAACTGACCAAAATTGATCCCACTCGATTATAATTATATATTAATATTTTATATTTTAAATATAAAATTTGAATACAGGAAAGCAAAAACATTTTCCATATTTCTTACTCTAAAATACTTTATATTATAAACTTAATTTTTTTAATTTATTATTTTTAATAATATCATTGTATTTTTTTAAATGTAATTTAATTTTTTAAGTTTAAATCTATTGAATCGACCAACCAAACTAAAATCCAACCCCAATCGATACCAATGTTTTCAACATGCCATTGACCTAATCAGTTGAATTGTTTGAACCATCACATTGCCTTGATTTCAAGTATGTATAATTATATTGAAACCCACCATTCAGTCAAAAACCATTGACTTGGTAAAAAACCACCCGACTTGGAGAGTTTAACTATTGACCCATTCGACCTGGTCATTGGGTTACAGGTTGCATACTTAAAACATGTGCAAACTTTTGGAAACCATAACTTTGCACTTAGATGTCTGATTGAGGTGATATTTTTATTTTGGGTAACTTTTCAAAATTTATGCATCCTAAGGTGTCGTGGGTGCCTTGCCGTGCTATTTTTGCAAAAAAAGTTTTTGTCCTCAAATCACAATATTTAACATTTCCTATAAACAAAAAAAAAACTAATATAACATTTTCTATAAACAAAAAAAAAACTAATTAAAAATCGAGTCAGTCACCGGGTTGGTTTTCAAAACATTGACCGATACAACTTGAGTTGGTTGGTTTTAACTAAAGGTTTGTTAGTTTGAGTGACCAACTCCCCAATCCGACCACATTAGTTTGTCTAGCCAAATAATTTGCATCCGACTAAACTGCCTATTGAACACTCCTAATTTCAGTTAAATTGATAGTATAATCTCCAACAAAAAAAAAAATAGTTTAATCTCCAATTATTATTAAAAATTAATAGCAAAAATACAATAAATAACTAATAAAACTTCAATACCTCTAAGTTATTTAATCAATTAATCTACCTCCACTATTTCAATAATATTTAATTTTTTTCAATTATTTATATTTTGTATTCTTATTATCTAATATTGTTAAATTTATTATAGTTAATTTTGGGCCTTTGATGTTTTTTAAAGTTGTAACATGATTTCGTTGTTTAATCTATTTTTGTTTTTGAAATAATATATAAAATATGGTTTAGTTTTTTTTTATATTTAAAGTATTTAAAAATTACTTATTTATATTAATATTTTAATTTTTAAAATAATAATTATTATTAAATTTAATAACCCATAAAATTACAATTTATACTATTATTACATAATTTCATTATTAGTTTTGTAAAATGTAAAATTATTATTAATTCAAATACAATGAAATCTATTACAATTTTTTTATAATCTTAAGAATTTTTTTTAATTTATTACATAATTTTGTTTTTAACTATTTAAAGTTTAGTTATGTTAAATATTTCAATAATATGTGAAATATTTAATTCTTTTGTTATTTAAATTTTATTTATTTTAAAGTTATTACTTGATGTTAAATGCTTTGACAAACAATTATTTAGCTATTTTTAATATTTCATTATTTGAAATTATTAGTTATTGAAATATTTAAATGATTGTTGAATTTTTTAATTGAAAATTTCTTTAGATAGATATATACGAAAAGTGGGGGAGAGGATAAATAGGAATTATAGATAATTTATGAGATAAATAGGAATTAGAGATAGTTAGAGATAATTTAGTAGAAAGTGAAGTTGTGGGGGATAGTTAGTTTCTAATAAAAATGAGAGGAAAAAGGGAGATAAGCCATGTTGAGGTGGCAACTCTATGGGCTTCTAAAGGCAATTTTGAAGCCCTCTAGAATTGCTCTATTCGGGTAATGGAGCAAGGAGAGGTCATCTGGCGTGAAATGTTCTACTTTAGTATATACTAGTGGACCCTTGTGCGATGCACAAGAAAAAAGATGTTATGGTTTATTGGGCTTAAAACTTATTGCTTTATGGGGCTACACAACCCGACAGTAGGGATGGCAATCTTCCCCATCTTATCCGGCCTCCCCTGACTAGGTGGGGATGGGGATGAAGACAACCTTAGGAAAGACAAGGTGGGGATGTAATTAATGTGAATAACCGATTGGGGACAGGGACGGGATGGGGAGTGAAATCCACATTTGACCTCGACCATAATTATATATATTAAATATATGTGTATATATTATATTAAACCTATAACATTATTTGTGTTATTCATATATCAAAATATATTTAAAATATTATTTGCATGTTAATTTTTCTTTATTTTAAAGTAATACCTTTTTGAAAACAAACTTTTAATTGAAAAAGTTGGGGATTCGGGTCCTCAATAGGGAACCCGTCTCCGCTAGGGATCGGGGATGCAAGCTAATTTTTTTCCCAACGAGGATCAAGGCCAAAGATGAGAATTAATTTAAAACTCGGGATCAGGATGGGGAGTATGATCCCCACTTTGAACCCACCCATTGTCATTCCTACCTATGGGGTTATCTCCCAAACCC
This sequence comes from Nelumbo lutea, assembly GCF_056320005.1. NCBI lineage: Eukaryota > Viridiplantae > Streptophyta > Magnoliopsida > Proteales > Nelumbonaceae > Nelumbo > Nelumbo lutea. The sequence goes on from NC_142684.1 coordinate 104,934,301, forward strand.
ATAAATATAGTTTCAACAATTATGGAAATTATAAATATAGTATCAAATACTTGTGAAAACTATTAAATTTTTCTAATTATTTATTTGAATAACTAAACATTTTATAATTTATCTTTCAGTAAATTGTTAGTGCGTTTCAGATTGATGGCAGGGGAGAGGGAACGAATGGACACAACAATTGTTAGTGTGTTTCAGGTCAGAATGAGTAGAATGGAGAAGAGAGTGGAAAACACCATTTGTAACAGAAAATTCACCGCTTTTCAAAGGTTGCAGCGATGGTGATGGTGGCTTCGTTGTGTGAAGGAGGTGGAGAGAGAGAGAGAGAGAGAGAGAGAGAGAGAGAATAGAGGATAGAGAGAATTGCTTTCAAAGGGATTTAATAGAAGGATAAAACTGATATTTCAACCCTTTTGTTAATATTTAATGATAATGGTAATTTTTTAAAACATTAAGGGTAGCGTTAGACTATAGTAAAAAAAACAAGGGTATACTTAGTCAATTAGCTAAACCATAAATGGTAGTTTAAGAAACTTGTCCTTAATTTAACAATGCTTTTTTGTTTTTAGATGGTTTGTTGGGCATGTAATATAGATTAAGAGTTGCTTTAGAAAGAATTTTAGGTGGGAGAGATAGTTTAAGCAAAATTTTAGGAGGGGTTGAGAGAGAGAGAGAGAGAGAGAGAGAGATGGAATGGGACTTTAATGAAGAGGAGAAGGCTGCCACATGACTACATGGAAGGGCTAGGTTTTAGGCAAGTTTCCATTTGTGTGGATTGGGAGAGATTATAGGAAAGGATTAGAGAGAGAGAGAGATTATAGGAAAAGATTTCCTAAGTTAATGGGTTTTGATGAGGGGAGCCTAGTCCACAGCTTTCAGAGTTCGGGTGTTCGGTCACCATGGTGCAAAGCCACCTCGGCATAGAGTCACCTTGGTATAGAAGCACCTCGGCACCTAAGCCAGTTCGCGGCCCAGGAACTGAAGTGACATGTAATCGACTTCATAAGCTTCTCAATAGACTCCGAACCTCTCAGGATCATGCCGCATAATGGCAGGCCTTATCCTCTCCCCACTCGGATCGGGCGATAACGATAGACTTCATTGACTGACACGTTACTCCCCATCTAAAGCAGAAATGAATCTCATCTACTCAGACCAAAGATCCTGGAACCATTTCGTGAGACCCACGACAACTCAGGTATATAAGGGCATCAACCCTTCCAGGGCCCAGGTACGCACGATTATTTACATTCAATCTCTGTAGCATTCACACTTTTAGCTCGCAACCATAGCAAGAATACTAACTTAGGCATCGAAGCGACCTCACCGGGTCATCCACTCCAGTCTCTCTGATCCCTGTTTTGTAGTTTGATCCAGCTCGCCAGGTAACTTGCCAGCTAGGAGCTTCCAGATCGTGCATCACCAATTGGCGTTGTTTGTGTGAAACGATCAAAAGGTCATCCCAATCCTAGTCACAATCTCAACCTTAATGGCATCTTCCAGCCACAACGGAAAGAGCGACATGAATGTCATCGGGGGGCAAGAGCAACAAACAATCACTCTCTAGGGTTCCTTAGCGACCATTGGCAAGTTCACCATTCCCTTGACTGTCTCTGGGGTTCCATCGTTGTCCGTGCAGAACACTATCCAATGGGTGAGTGTCCTACTCCCCCAAGTGAGCGCCACATTCTCAAAGCCTTTCATGATTCCCCTGGGGTCGAGCACTCCCAGTTCAATGACCTTGTCCAGAGCATCCGTGCAATGCAAATTCAAATGCAACAGATCCACCAATTTCAGCGGTTTCAGCAATATTATTTCTATCAACAATACCGGTAGTTGTTCCCACCACTACAACCGAGCCAACCGATAAATCATCATCAAGGGCAGACTTAGAACCAGAATCAACATCGGGCTCATCAGGATGTCCGCCAGTCACCTCCCCGCGGTGAGAGAACTTCGCAGGTATTAGTCCCTCCCTCAAGATGGACCCTGCTGCAGGGTATAGTAGGCAATCGGCGTACTCCCCCTGCTTCCCAAAGAGAGGGCTCGAGGAATAGGTCCGAGCCCATCCAGCCTGAGAGGCGCAGTCAGCAAGTTCCACATCAAGATAATGTAGATCGTTAGCTCGGGGCCTAAGGCGTAGGCTCGAGAGGAGGCCCCCTGGTTCCTCGCGATAGCCAGCACCGGACACGTGACGAAGAAGAACTCTTGAACCACCTCAACCTACCATTCAAAGCAAGATCGAGATACCTGACTACACTGAGGTTGGTTGTACAAACGTTGCACCACCAAAGAAGCAACAACGGCGACGTTGCAAGACTCGTTGTTCTTCAACAAGAAATAGCCCACAAGCAAAGCCCATCCATCTAGTAGATCAAGGTCGAGAAAGAGAGGAGGTAAGCTCGGTGGCCATGAGAATGGCACCTGCTCTGTTGAGCCGGCCATCCCCTGTCACCCGAGCTCCTAGCGGCCCCAATACCGAAATATTTGAAGGTACTACCACTAGACAAGTATGATGGGTCCTTTGACCCCAACGATCACATAGACGCATTCCAGTCCTAGATGCATCTCGCCAGGGCTGACGAGGCTTGAATGTGCATGGAATTCTCCACCACATTCAGAGGAGTAGTTTGGACCTAGTATATAAACCTTGCGTCGGGTTCCATCAAAAGCCCCCTCTGCACCACGTTTAAAAGACATGCTTGTAGATACCAAACCTTGATCCAATAGGACGTCTCACCACAACATGAAAAGGAATTACTCACAAAGAGTTCAAGTGTTACATCGTGGCAAACAAGCCAAAGAACACCACCGAGTTCCTTAAACTGGCCGATCAATTCATCAGTACAAAAGAGGAAATAAACCAGAAGACCGACAACCGGCAAGGTGATAAGAGGAAGAGAGGGGAAGAAGGAACAAGCAACAAGCAGAAAAGGAAAAATAGCAAGTCCCCAAGTTCGAGGAGTAAGTCCCCCTCACGAAGTTATAAGTCGGGTCGGCGTTCCAGAACCCCGCTAGTGGAGAGAACCAACTATACTCCCCTTAACGCGAAGCGATGAGAGATCTTGATGGCCATTAAAGACTCCTCCATCGTCAGATGGCCACCCAAGCTACAGGGAGACCCAACGACTAGGAACTCAAATGTTTATTGTCACTTTCATCGGGACCATGGTCAAAGCACGAAGATCTATAGAAACCTCTGTGACAAGATCGAGGAACTCAAGCATCATGGGTATTTAAAGAAATACATTTTGCACGAGGATAAAGGACAGGGGGACCAACAGGAAGATCAGAAGAAAGACGCCCCAAAGAGCTGTAGGCAGAACGAGCAGCAACCTCGCCAGCTACCGGAAGAAAGACCGATCTGTGGTGTGATCAATATGATCATTGGAGGATCCATTGTAGTGGGGTGCATAGCAGCAGAAGGAAAGACTTTAGTCTGAGAACTGGAACACGAGGTAGATAACCCACCCAAGTGACCTTGGATCGAACAACCCATTTATTTTACTGAGGAAGATGCCTATGGGATTCAGTATCCTCATGATGATGCTCTAGCCGTAAAGATGATCATCACTGACTTCGAAGTGAAGTAGATCTTGGTGGACTGTCAGTACGGTCGATATCCTCTTCAAAGGAACCATTGACAAGTTGCAACTACAATAGAGCGATTTGAAACCAGCAGATGCCCCACTAGTAGGGTTCAGTGAAGAGGAAGTTAGGCTTATAGGTCGGGTCACAATACCAGTGAAGGCGGGCATGTGGCCGAATATTCTACGATTCGAGCACACATTATTTGTTGTCACAACTCCTTCCCCTACAATGCAATCATAGGCTGGCCTATTACACGTGTCTTACGCGTGATAGTGTCAACTTGCTATCTCGCGACTGAAGTTTCTGACATATTACATAGTAGGGGGTCATACGAGGCAATCAAATCGAATCCCGAAAGTGCTATGTGGTTGCAATCAAAGGAAAGGCAAAACTGGCAGAAGATGTCAAACTGGAGCAACCCGTAGACTACACTGAGGAGCGAGCTGCCCCGATAGAAGAGACGACCCACATACCGATTTCTGAGACCGAATTGACCAAGACTCTCCAGATCGGTGCATTGATAAGCGTACTGCTTCGAACACAGCAAGTAAGTTTCTTAACAATTTAGATGTTTTCGCTTGGTCCGCGATAGAAATGCCCGGAATCGACCATAGTGTGATAACTCATAAACTTAATGTGGACCCTTTAGTTAGGCCAGTTAGACAAAGAAAATGCAACATCACCTCGGAGCGGTGGAGGGTAGTCGATGAGGAGGTTGGGAAGCTCCTCGCCATAGATTTCGCCAGGGAGGTCCATTACCCAAGCTGAGTCGCCAACCCCGTTTTTGTGAAGAAAGCCAGTGGCAAGTGATGTGTGTGCGTCGACTACACTGACTTGAACAGAGCCTTTTCAAAGGATTGCTTCCCCTTGCATAGAGTTGATCGCCTAGTAGACGCGACCACAGGGCGTGAGCTGTTGAGTTTCATGGATGCCTACTCTGGCTACAATCAAATTATGATGGACATGGTTGACCAAGACAAAACTACTTTTGTAACCAAACTCGAGTTGTTTTGTTATAAAGGTATACCCTTTGGTTTGAAAAATGATAAAGCAACTTTACAGCAACTTGTAAACAAAATTTTTGAACATTTGATTGGCAATAAAGTGGATTGTTATGTTGATGACATGGTCGTGAAGACCCAATTTTCTAGATCTTTAATTGACGATTTAGATTATGTTTTTCAAATTTTAAGGAAATACAATATAAAGTTAAACCCAAATAAGTGTGTATTCGAGGTCACATCAGGCAAGTTCCTCGGTTACATACTAAACCGACATGGCATCGAAGCAAACCCGAACAAAATCAAGGTTGTCTTAGAAATGTGACCACCATAGAAAATCAAGGAGGTACAACGACTAACTGGCTGGGTAGCTGCCCTAAACCAATTTATGTCTAAATTGGTAGGTCAGTGCCTCCCCTTTTTTGAAGCAATTAAAAAGAATGAGACTTTCAAATGGATTGAAGAGTGTCAGCTCACATTTCATGAGCTGAAAAGGTACCTAAGTACCGCCACGATTTTAACCCGACCTGAGGAAGGAGATGTGTTGAAGTTGTACCTCTCCGCAAATGACGAGGTGATCAACTCGATACTAATCAGAGTGGTAGACCAGGTTCAACGACCCGTCTACTATGTAAATAACGTGTTGCAAGATGCGAAAATCAGATACCTTGACATTGAGAAGCTAGCATATGCGCTAGTGAAAACATCCCATCGTGTGTAGCGATTATCAACTTGGGGTCAACCAAGTCAATGGTGACTACAAAGCACGCGACTCGACTATGGTAGCCTACTTAACCAAAGTCAGGGAGATCCTATCGGGCTTCAGCTCTTGTTTCATTAGGCAAATTCTGAGGTCCGAGAACGCTGAGGCTGACGCCTTATCACGACTAGAAAGTACCAATGACAACACTATGTGAACTATGTAGGTAAAGGACCTGCCTCAGCCCAGTATTCTTGGGGTGGCGGAAGAGGTCGCTCCTGTGCTGCAAGCGGAACTGAGCAAGATTGACCCGCTCATTGATTATCTGCTCCACGGGACCCTACCTGTAGAGTCCAATGCAGCTCGGAGGGTAGAGCGTCAACCAGCCCAGTACGTCCTTATAAATGGACAGCTGTACAGGAGCTGAGCTCGTACTTCGCGATATCCATGAAGGATTATATGGAGGACACTTGGGGGTTAGAGCCCTCACCCAAAAAGCATTATGGCGGGGCTACTATTGACCCACAATGAAGGAAGACACACTTGAGCTCATCAAGAAATGCGACAGATGTTGGAGGCATGCCAACATCCCCCATCAACCTACAGCTGACTTGAAGTATTTTACTATCCCGGGGCCTTTCGCATAGTGGGGAATCGACATCCTCGGTCCATGGTAGAGAAATAGGTAACTCGAGCTTGGAATATTGACAAACTAAGTAGATACTACCTATAAACCTCAACGCAAGCAAAAAATGACTATGTCCATAGGATCACGGCGCTGACCCTATGGACGACGAACTGGAGAGAGGTCCTAGTTGCCTCTTCGGCATAGGCAACTTAAGACCCAGACGCCTCTTCGGCACGGACTCATTAAAACCCAATCGCTTTGGCATGGGCAAGGCAAAGTAGCTCGGGCACAGACAGGTCGAGCCATGTACCCTATAGTATCTGTTCACACCAGCATACAATAATGATTAGATTATTCTTATTCGATTTGAGCTTGCCAGTTCGGGAGTAATCTATACTTAGAAAAATTTTGCTCGTATTTGGTTTAGCTCGTTAGCTCGAGAGTAATCTACGATTAGAAAAAAATTTGCACACAAAGTGTTTTGCAAAATACTTGTATTCCATTGATAAGGCACTTTGAGTACATAGTAAAAAAAAAAAAAGAGATTACAACTGTTCAGACGAGCTCAGAGGCTCGAGACATCAAATATTTACAAAGGGGGTCGGTCCAAGAAAAGAGGCATCAGCCACTTCGGGGATCATCATCCCTAGTAGAGGTGTCGGCGGGCAGATCAATCTCCATGTGGTCCTCGGTGGCATTAGCTCCCTCTACCTCTCCCTCTCCTGCTGTCTCATTGTCGAAAAGGTCGTTGTCGCTCTCCTCCTCGTAAACCAGGTGGTGGTCGCCTACACGGGCCGAGGCTCATAAGCTGTTGTCTCCTCGGGCACCCAAGGTGGAGTAGCCTTGCCTTGGTCCTCCTCAACCAAGTTGATCACGGGAGGTTGTTCGGTGACTAGTGGGTGCTCAGGGTTGGAGGCGCCGACGTCGAAGGTGGTGGACTCTGTGTGGAGGCGAGCCTTCTTGGAGGCCCTCTTCATCTTCTTCCCCTTCTGCATGCTCCCGAAGAGCTCGTCGACGGGGATATCAACCATGGCAACTGCAAAAAGAGGATGAACCAAGTTAGATGCAACATCAAAATAAAACAAACAAAGAAAAAAAGTACAACAGCTGACGACCTTCTAGGAGGACTTAGACCGGCTTGTACGAGCTTCTCCTCGGTCATGAAGTTTTTGAACTTCAGGCCGAGCTTCACCCAAGATCGAACATCCTCCTGTGTCTTTGGGTTCAATCTGACACTAGGGTCCTAGATGGATGCCCTCTAGTAAGTCAGGAACGGCCACCCCTCGATGTTACGGACCATGAAGTAGTGTCTCTTCCAGGGCAGGACTTTGATTGGGAGCTTGTGCAACAGCTTTTACTCGGGGCAATGAGATATAATAACTTTGTCTGTGCTCGGGTAGAACACATGTTGAGTTATTCTTGATGGAAAGGATCAAAGAAAAGATGTCGAGGTCTAAAGGTCTGTTGTAATTGTGGAAAAGGGAAATGGTACCTATAGTGTTGCGGATGGAGTTCAGATGTAGCTGGTCTATGGCAATGTCAAAGAACTTAACGAATTTGACTATGAAAGGGTGGAGTGGAAGGTGCAGCCCGACTACGAGCTGCTTCTCGAAAACCACGATCTCGCCATGACCGTGATCCCAAGGAAAGTTGCCTAAGGGAATACTATATACTAAGTTATTGAGGAGTTTGTACCGAGCTACTAAAGCCAGGAGCTTGTCTAATGCCATTGTAGATGGACCAAAGCTGTCGAGCAGGCAGCTTCGGTGTGAGGTGGATGCCTTCATGCTAGAGGCTTCTCGCTCTCGCTGAGGTGAGTCCCCCTTGGACAGATTAGAGTCCACATCCTATGCCAAAGTGCCCACCTCGACTGGATGAGACTTTGCGGTCTGTGCCAAAGTACACACCTCGGCCTCATCAGATTCACTGCTCCCATATAAAAGGCTATCTAAGTTAAGACTAGATATATTAATGAAAAGGACAATAGAATCAAAAGCAAAGGAAGGCGAACTCACCAAAAGAAGACTGAAAAAAGCAAGACAACCTCAGACCCAAGAATAGCTGACACCAAGCTGGAATACTTGAACATGACCTCAAAGACTTTGGATTCGCGGTTTGTGGTGAAGAAAATGGGCCCTTCGGCTCCTATTTATAGCTAGTATATTTGGAGATCAACGGCTGAGATCTGCACGATCCATGGCTCCTAGGAAAATTGGTTGCATGTTACCCGAGGTTGGAATCAGTTGAGTGCGCATTTTGACGTCAGCAGAGTTTATAATCGGCTTGACGTCCGCGCGTACTTGATACGCGATCTGGGTCACTTCCTGGTCGAGCCACCTCGGCATAAAATCACCTCGGTATAGAGGCACCTTGGCACCTAAGCTAGTTCGGGGCCTAGGAACCAAAGTGACACATAATTGACTCCATAAGCTTCTTAGCGGACTTCAAACCTCCCGTGATCACACCGCATAATGGCAGGCCTTATCCTCTCCCCGTCTAGATCAGGCGGTAATGATAGATTTCATTGACTGATACATCACTCCTCGTCTAAAACGAAAATGAATATACTCAGGCCGAAGATCCCGAAACCATTTCGTGAGACCCACGGCAGCTCAGCTATATAAGGACATCAACCCCTCCAGGGCCGTAGTACTTATGATTATTTACATTCAAGCCCTCTAGCATTCAAACTTTTACCTCACAACTGCAGCAAGAATACTAACTTAAGCATCGGAGCGTCCTCACCGGGTCATCCACCCCGGTCTCTCTGATCCCTGTTTTACAGTTTGATCCAGCTTGCCACGTGAGCAACGTCCAAGCAACCTTCCAGCTAGGTGCTTTTAGGTCGTGCATCATCAGGTTTTCTTTCTAAAATAAAGTTTATGGATTTTCTTCCTAAATTAATGGGGCAAAAAAGGGGGAATTGTCATGGTAAGTGGCAACTCCATGGGCTTATAGAGGAAATTTTGCACCCCTCTATGATTGATTGGTTATGGTAATGGGGCAAAGAGACACCATCTGACCGGGCAAGCTCTACTTTAGTATATATAGAGAGAGAGAGAGAGAGAGATTTATGTATTCTTTATGTTAATTTTTTTTTGTCTTCCATAACTTTTGTATTTTTTCTATGATTATTATTTTTTCATTTTCTACATTTTTCTATAATGTCATTTTGTTGTATTTTTTTACTTTCTATAATTCCTGCACTTTTAATTAATGGGTTGGTCGGGATGGGCAATCCACCCAATTGCCACTTCTACACTAATAATGTTTTGTTTTCTTTTCAAAGAAATTCTTGAATTGTGTTTTTGTTTTGAAAAGGAAAAACAAGTTAACATTCATGTTATAGAAAATGTACGTACAACATTCTCTAAAACTAAATGATGTTTGCGACAACTAAAACAACTTCTATATTATAGAAAATGTATAATTTATGGAACGTATATTAAATAGCAAGATAGAAACATTTTAAAACAAGGAATTTGACAACATGTTTTTGGGTTTTAGTTTTGAAAACAAAAAATGCGTATATAACCAATGATTTGTTTCATATGTTTTTGTTTTAACAACCATCTTGTTTTCAAACTAGTTGGTTTCGTTTTGCCTTTAAAGCTTACAACAAGAAAAAAAAAACAATTCACGCTGGATAAAACCCCTTAAGTATTTTAAAAATGTGATATATATAATAGGTGAGCAAAAGTAATACCAAAAAAATCCATTAAGTGTGTAACAAAAGGAGGATCTCATGTTGCATGGATCTGATTTATTTCACTCAACTCTAACAAAAACATGCCATTCAATTAGATGCCCTCTATCTTAGCAATTTTCTTTATGGTCGATTTGGTTGTTGAGAAAGGATGGGATGGGAAGAGAAAATTTATTTCTCAGTCTTGTCGCCTTGTGTTTGATTGCTAAGAACAAGGTGTCAATGGTCAAAATTTGAACCTTCACCAGAGAACAAGGTTTTAGTGGTCGAACTTCGAACCTTTGCCGAAGAACAAGGCTTCAGTATTCGGACATGGAACATTCGTTGGAGAACAAGGTTTGAATGGTCAGACTTCGAACCTTCACTAGATAACAAGGTTTTGGCGGTTGGACTTTGAACCTTCGTTGGATAACATTGTTTCAACAGTCGGACTTCAAATCTTTGTTGGAGGACATGGTTTCAGTGGTTAGACTTCAAACCATCGCTAGAGAACAATGTTTGAATGGTCAGATTTCGAACCTTCACTAGGGAACAATGTTTCAGTGATTGGACTTTGAACCTTAGTTGGAGAACAAGGTTTTAGTGGTCGAACTTTGAACCTTTTCAATAGTTGGATTTTGAACCTTCTTCAAAGAACAAGGTTTCAGTGGTCGGGCTTCGAACCTACGTCGAAGAACAATAAGACAATAACTTGTCTCCTTGCCATTTGGGGATTTGGACTCAAGTTGAGGAAGGGAATGAAATTTTCGTCACACCTCTTTCATTTCTCAGTTGGGTCACACCTAATTGGTGAGACCTTGTGTCCCATATTTTGAGAAAGAAATTCTCGTCACATCCCATTATGTCACTCAAAGCAAACCTGAGAAAATAAGAATATTAGCTGAATATTCATATTTTCTCATATCGGTCACGCGAACTAAATGGACCATTAAGGCCCTGTTTGATTCATAGGAATAGGGGTCTGGAATCATAATCGGAATGGACTATTCCGATTCTAACTGTTTGGTTGGGTGGAATTGAAATCATGCTCCAATTCCTGACTTCTTGTTGAAATGGCATTCCCCCATAAGAGGGAATGGCCATTCCCTACCCCTCCCCTCGGAATGAAATCTTGTTCTTGCTGAATTCAATTCCCATTCTCAATCGTGTCTGAACCGAACAAACTATGAGAATATCTAAGAGTCAATTGAAATAACTTTCCCCCCTAATTTCTGTAGAATAAAAGTAAAAAGATTATTACCATCGTCAACTAAGATATCAACTACATTATTCCAAAATTTGCAATGGTATTGAATGTTTAATAGAGTTAATGCTTGAATAACATCGTAAAAGATTATTTATTTTTTTTACAAACTTGATAAAAATTAAAATAAATATTTAAGTGTAATTAGAAAAGTGTTTTATACTTTTATCCTTAATTTAAATCCAAATCTACCATAAAAAAACCTATAACAATATAATCAAAGTTTAATTTGAAAATCAATAATTTGTACAACATCTTTTACTTCTAATTTTGAGCCCAGTAGTAGAAGAGAAAAACTTTTTTGTTTAATAAGTAGAAGGCAGAAATCTACTACTTCTACAACAAGTTCATTTACTGAACTTAATTTTTATTTACAACCAAATTTTTCTAATTTAATAAGGGAACAAATAATTTTGATATTTTAGCCTGGTAGAGTGAACATTAAAAAAATTATCTAGTTTTCGCTGCCATGGTACATGACCTACTAACCCCTCCAGTGTATACAGTTCCAGAAAGTCTTGTTTTAGTGTAGGTACTAAGATGTTTGATGACAAGAGAGGTTGCATGAACGATGAAAGCATAGAGATGTGCATCTACTTCAAGGATTGGCTAGATGCAGAAGATAGATTACAAAACAAAGGAGGGCATGATACTACACCGAAAGAAGATAATGAAAGTCATGATTCATGAAGTTGACTAGTTGTATAGAATTTTTTTATTTTTTCAAAATATTGTACATTTTTTAAAATTTATTTAATTTATTTGCTATTTTTTAATTTTTAACAATGTAATTTTGTATTTTCAATTTGTAACTATATTGTATTTTTTATATTTTATTACTTTATTCCATTTTCATATTTCATTCATCAAACATCCAAATATCCAATGATCTAATCATTGTATTTGTAATTTGTATCATTCAAATTTGAATGAAATGAAATTCCTATTTTTTTCCAATTTGTTATTCCATCATTCTTATTTCAATTTTGTTAAGTTTTTTTTTTTTAATTTATGTGTTAGATAACTTAGATTTTTCATTTCTTAATTTTTCAAATAGTTCCCAAAATTTGAAGGGAATTTAAATATTTTAGTTTTACACTTTTACTTAGAAAATAAATAAAAAAAATGGTCTAGGCCGGTTTGGCCCAAGTCCAAGGCCCGTCTTGTGGCCTAGCCCGGCACAACCCAAGCCCATGACACGGCCTGCAGCCCAGCTCGTCATGGCACAGGCCCGCAGACATCCAAAATTTTCACCAGGGAGGGCGGCATGGCTCGTGACATCCCGTGGGCTTGCACAACACAGCCCACACTTTGTGTGGGCAACCCGTGAGTCATGTCTTGTCGGGCTGGCATGACCCACTTTACACCTCTATCGCAGCTCATGTCAGGTCATGAGCTCATCGTAAGTTTGCACAGGTTTTAAGTTCATCGCTGATGTGCGATGAATTATGAACTCATCACAGGCATTTGTGTGGTTGGTTTAACACCTTCTATGCTCTGATGGTTTAGGGACCATCATGTACCTAGAATTGGGTTTTACATGCCGGGCTAAAACCAAAAGGCAACATTATAACCAACAGATTGAGAGTCATGTGATTACATTTGAGAAAAGGGTGGTTAAAAAGGCAACAACTAGTCATAGGTTGCATTATAACCATGCCAGCTCTCTCTCTCTCTCTCTCTCTCTCTCTCTAGCAGCAGCAACACTATGACCACCAAACCAAGCTGATTTTTTAATGTATTTTTAGCGTCTGAATGTTTCAACCGTTTTTTAATGTTTCTTAGCATCCAAATGTTTCATCCACGTGTCGTTATCTCACCAAAGCGTCTGAATGGTCAAAAGACTGAAATAGCCTTCTATCCGTGTGCAATGGGAGTGGTCAGGGTCACTATGCTCGCATGTGGTGGGCATGTGAAGGTGAACGGAAAGGAATCAAATGATTCCATTTCGTGAATTTTTAGGGTTGCTTCCATACACCATTTCCTTGTTAGTATACATATGATTAGTCTAAATAAATTAGAAAATGCTCAAAAGCACCAACATGGTGTTGACATGCCAATTTATCTTAAGAACAACCACATTGTCAAACACTTAATCAAAGCATTGTTTCTTATTATGTGCTTATTTGGGAGGATTGAAGTGGAGTGGCTTCTAGCATTTTAAGGTGGGTCCCACACAAACAACCTTTAAGTAGGTTGATTTATTTGAACACAATAGTTGTTCATAGAGGTGTCAATCGGGTCGGGTTGCACTGTGGCTCGGCATGATCTGACATGACGGAGCATGGGTTCTGCTACACCGGGGGTTTTAGGTCCATGGACCGGCATAGCATGTCCACCCGCGACCCGTGGTAATTTCAACCTTTCAGGGATTTTTTATAGAAATACCCCTTTAACCAATAGCTATAAGCCTATAGACAGCTATATAGAGGGGTATTTATGTATTTTGGCTTTGGAGAATAAAAAGATAATAATACCCCTTTAACAGCTATATCCTATATAACTAGATTGAGACTTTGGGGGCATTTGGGTAAAGTGATAAATGACTTTATAATGACCAAAATACCCTTTTAATAACTAAAAAATGACTAGTTTTAAGGTATTTTAGGCAATTGAATTATTTTTAATTCATATAAATAGCCCTATCTTCCACCATTATCACGTTAATTCAACAATTCTCATACTCCCCCAGTCTTTCATACAGTCTCATACTATCATACACTTGCAATTTAGGAAGAGGCTTTGAGGCTTCAACCGTTGAAATTAATTGAGATTTCGAACCAATAATCCAAGTAAGTGCAATTAAATCAATTTTTTATTTTTAGAATAAAAAAAGGCATGATCCTCCCAAAACCAATTCCCCAACATTAAGTTCACTAACTTTAGCTTTAGTAGCAAGAGTGGTACTAGCCACTTGGGTAAACATTTGGTCTCCCATAGCTTGTAGATGAATCTAAAAACTTTACGGTGGCAAAGTGGAGCCCCCTTTCAAAAGAAAAAAAGTTTTGCCATAGAAGATGGTGTGGTGTCATTGTTCGTATCCTTGGCCTCCCATTCCATCTTTGGAAGGAAGAAATATTTAAGTCCATTGCTTCTTTATGTGGAGCTAAATTGGATGCTATTTTTGCAGTGGATCTCCATTCGACGGCCATTTCCTTAAGTGGGGTTAGAACTGAGGAGATTCCAAGAAGAATTCTATTAGTAGATGAGCAGCTCGTTTTACTCAGTTTGGTTGACAACAACCATTGAAATTGTATTATGGGGAGCTGCAATAAAGAAAGAAGATGAACAGTCGGAAGAAGATTTCTTATGTGGGAGAAGTCAACTGGCTGAAGTGAAAAGGAATGGAGATTACATTAAAATGGTAAAACATGACCTTGGAAGAGGAAAAGGCATGTGTTCAATGGAAATGTTTCTTAAGCCAATTACTAGAAAGGACCTGATGCATGGATGCTCCTATGTTGAGGCTCTAACAGTAGGGTCTCGGCATGTGCAACAAGCTCAAATTCAACATTCTAAGCAAGGGGTGGGTCGGCCAAATGAAAGATCATATTTGAATCAAGCTGAGAATGTGGGTTCAAGTAATTATAAACCATCACGTGGCACTTTTAATGGCCATGTGAGACCTATTAATGGGCTTGATTCCATCACTCAATCAAGCATTGATTTGGGCCTAAAGGAGTCTCAACATTTGACCTTTTAAAACAGGCACATGAGCCCTGATTTGGGCCCAACTATTGGGCCTAAGGGAGTCTCAGCACATGACATCTTAAATAGGCATGTGATCCTATTGATGGATGATAAATCCTGTCCATCATCTTCTTCCTCTCACAAAACAAAGGCCGAAGAAACTTGGACTAAGTTACAAGTGTAGTAGCCAACGGTGGTATGGGTATAGAGCAAAGGGAAAGCCACGACTTCTCTTGAAAAGCGCAATCCGAAGTTTAATTGGTGCATTAGTAAAGAAAAGGAGAAAATACAAGACCTAGCTTTAGACTCACATGGCAGTTCCAATTACAGTGACTTGGATTCCTTTGAAACCTCAAGTATGGGCAGCTTTGATCAAACATTGAGGATCGATATGAATGAAGAGGATACATTCAACACAGAAGTACTCTTCTTAGAAGATCATAAGAAGTTTACGCCTTTGAAGTCTAGAACAACAGTAGCTAGGTAAGTAGCATCAACAGTCAAAGTTGTGTAGATTTTCACCCTGCTAGATTTTGTGAATCCCCCCTCCCCAAAAAAAAAATAATAATAGGGAATATAGAAAGTAAGAGAAGAAGATACCATGAAGGTACACACAAAGGCAATAGAGAATGGTATATTGGAAAAGGACAATGATGCAACTAGAGATTTGAGTTTTTCCTAATCCCATTTTATAGAGGCATGGTTCTAGAAACAAACCTATTGGCTTGATCTATGAATTGGATTACCCTACTTTTTCAGTTCCTGCCCCATCCCCCTTAGTCCCAAGTATGTGTGTGTCCATTCAATTTTGGTTACTGATGTGTGCTTTTTATTTGAAACAGATGCACTAGCTACCAAGCCCGAGGGATTGGGAAAGGAAGATGAAGGTGGGACAAGAATGATAGAAGGGAGGGATATTGAGGAAAGGAAAATTGTGGAAGAAGAAGTAGAGAGGATATGGGGTTTAATAAGTGAATGTTTTGAGGATCTCAAACTAAACGAAAAAAATAACTAAGACGGGAACTCAAGAACCATGTATGGAAGGAATTGTGGAAGAGGAGATGACAAAGATAGAAGTAGAAAGGTTAATTTTTGATGTAGAGGGTGATTTTGAGTTCAGTGGAGGGGAGGTCGAAAGAGGTTGTCTAAGTAGGGAAGGAAGAAAAAGGAGGGGTTAACATAAAGGTTAAAGAATGAAAGTTATTATTTGGAATGCGAGAGGGTTGGGGAGCGTAGGAAAAATGAGGGTTATAGAAGATCTAATAAAAAGAGAGAACCCTGAAGTTGTGATGTTGCAAGAGACTAAACTAGTATAACTGGATAGGAGTTGATCATAAGCTTGTGGGGATCAAGAGGCATACAATGGATTGAGGACCCTTCCTAGGGGGCTTTAGGGGGTGTGGTGATTCTATGGAAAGAAGAGGTATTGGAATCAATGGAGGAGCTGATTGGCACATACACCGTATTAGTGAAGTTTAAGAATGTGGATGATGGGTTTCCTTGGGTATTAACTAATGTTTACGGACCAAATAGATACAGGGACAGAAATGAGCTTTGGAATGAATTGTATGTAATATGGGGTTTTCGGGAAGGTGCCAGTGTCTTGAAGGGGGTTTCAATGTCATAAGGCTATCTAATAAAACTTCCAACCCTAATCAGTCAATAACCACTACTACAAGGAGATTTAATGAGTTTATAGACAGGTGTTAGCTAAAGGAGATCCCTCTTATGCATACTAGCTTTACTTGGTCTAACTTTCAAGAAAATCCACTGTGTTCAAAATTAGATAGATTTTTGTTTAATGTGGATTGGGAGAATCATTGGGAAGATTTAATGTCTAGAGCTTTACCTAGAGTCACTTCGGATCATCACCCCATTAGAATACGATTATAAATTATTCTAAATAGTCTCACTCCTTTCAGATTTGAAAATATGTGATTGACACATCTAGATTTTGTCCGCATAGCTGAAGATTGATGGAAGGAGGACCTAAGGGGGTTAAGGTGGGAGAGAATCAAATTCCATAAGGAGCTACAAAGGTTGGGGGCAAAGATAAAGGAGTGGAATAGGGACCATTTTGGAAGACTGGAAAAAATGAAGCTTACTGTCACATCTCATATTGTGGAATTGGATAAGCTGGAGAATGAGAGAGTTCTTAATGAGGATCAAAGGGAAACAAGGTGGAAATTGAAGAAAGATTTAGAGGAAATTCTTTTGAGATATAAAATTTGTTGGAGACAAAAGTTAATACATAAATGGATAAGAGAGGGGGCTGGAAATACAAATTTTTTCCATGCAATGGCCAATGGTAGAAGGTGTAAGAACTTTGTGGCTATACTGGAAATTAATGGGGAAGTGATATCTAATGAGGATGAAATAGTCATAACATTTGCGGACTATTTTAAATCTATTTATAGAAGACCTTCGGATGAGAAATTGATCTTAGAAGAACTATAGTGGCCCTTACCGGAAGAGGAGGCAACAAGATGGCCGGGAAGGGATTTTGAGGAGGAGGAAATAAAAAAGACAATGTTTTCCATGAATAAAGCCAAAGCGTCTGGTCCAGACGTATTTACATTGGCTTTCTATAGATATTTGGGAAATTTTGAAAGATAATTTGTTTGAAGTTTTCAAATAATTCTCAAATACACATATTATTTGTTGTGGAGTCAATGCAACCTTATTGGCTCTGATTCCCAAAAAATCTGAGGCCAATCAACCTAAGGATTTTTGACTCATTAGCTTGGTGACCAATACCTATAAAATTTTAGCCAAAGTCATGTCTTTGAGGCTTAAAGAAATCCTCCCCTCTCTCATAAATTAGTTCCACGGAGCCTTCGTCCATGGGAGACAAATTACGGGTAAAATCCTAATAGCTAATGAATGTGTAGAATAAATGACGAGATATAGGAAGGAAGGATTCATATGCAAGTTGGGTTTAAAAAATGCTTATGACTTGATGGATTGGAACTTCCTACTACACATAATGCAACAAAGGGGATTTGGGGAGAGGTGGTGTAATTGGCTATTTTATTGTGTTTGGTCTTGTCATTTTTCCATCATTCTTAATGGAAATGATGAAAGATTTCTTTACGGCCTATAAAGGTTTAAGGTAAAGAGATCCCCTCTCTCACTTTCTGTTTACCCTAGTGGTGGATGTTTTTAGTAGGCCACTCTCGTAAGCAGATGGGAAAGATGAAGTTAAGGGTTGGAGAGTTGGTAAAAATAGGGTCCTAGTGTCTCATCTCCAATTTTTAAACGACATCATAACTTTTTGTGAATAGGGAAACCCTAGGAGCGTGAGTAAGCTAAAGAATTGGTTCAAAGGTTCAAAAAGGTGTCAAATTTGAAAATCAACTTGGACAAAAACTATGTAGCAGGGATTAATATGGAAGAGAGTGTCCTAAGTTTGGTTGCAGAGTGCTTATGGTGTAAAATTACCCCATGCCCTTTAACATATTTAGGACTTACCCTAGGAGCTAACCCTAAGGATAATAGATTATGGATCTTAGTTATAAAAAGATGTGGTAAGAAAATTGACCACCTGGAAAAAGAGGTACATCTCTTTGGGAGGGAGGATTGCCTTGATAAGATCTACTTTGGCTAATTTACTTGTCTACTCTTCTCCGTTTTTAGGATCCATCAAAGGGAATAAAAGAAGTTAGAAAAGATTTTTAGGGATTTCCTCTGATAACCAAGAGAGACAAGAAAGACCACTTAATCAATTGGAGTGTTGTGTGTAAAAGTAAGGAAAAGGGTGGATCAGGTCTTGGGATTTTGAGAAAGAGAAATCTAACTCTTATAGGAAAATTGTCATTTGAGCAGGAAAATTTGTGGGTTGAAGTAGTGAATAGTATTCGTGGGAGACTGGAGAGTGGCAGATATGCTAGTGTATCACATCGGGTTACTTTGGCAACACCCTTGAAAGCAATCCACAACGTGCTTCCTTAGTTCCTCAATTTTATCAGGTATGGTGTTTGTTCAGGAAACCTAATTCGTTTTTTGGGAAGATGTTTGGCTTGATGATTGCTCCTTAAAGGATCTTTTTCCTTTTTTTGTACTCCATTTTTTTATACAAAAATAAGGTGATTTCGAGCTTTGTAGTCCTTTCTACCTCACCCTTGAATTTTAATTGTGATTTTGGGTTTTGAAGGGGGCTGGGGATGAAGAGCCTCTTGTTTGACAAAACTTCTCTCACGTTTTGATATTGTTTGCCTTGAACCCTCTAAACTAGACAAGAGAGTTTAGTCACCAAATAGTGGATATGTTTAAAATTTTCTCATTTCATGACATGTGGAGGAATTGATCTGTAGTAGCTTCTAGTTCATTGCGAAAGACAAAGATACGATTGACTTGGACACCACCCATTGAAAGATTCATGAAGCTGAATTTTGATGGGAGTAGTCGAAGCAATCCAAGACTTTTTAGAATTGAAGGAACTATTAGAGACAAGGATGGGAATTTGAGAGCACTCTATTTAGGATCATTGGGGATTGGGGATTATATAAGGGCAGAACTGTATGCAATCCTACAAGGTATACAAATTACAAGGGAAATAAGGGTGGAGTGCTTGGTGATAAAGGGGGACTCAAAGGTGGTGGTGGGTTGACTTAATGATTTATATTCAATGATATGGTGCTGCAGGAATGAATTGAAGAAATTCAAATGGGAGACACCACATATGAATTTGATGATACAATGGGTGGAAGGGAGGCTAGCTCATTTGCTGATTGCTTAGCCAACAAGGAGCAACTAGGGATCAATTTTTAAGGGCCAGGCTGTACCCTGCGCCTCCCATTGTGATGCTTGTAACAGTGTTTATTATACCGATAATTAAATTTTGTTTATGAAAAAAAAAATCGAGAGCCCAATCAGCCCAAGGCAGGCTCTCCCTGCGTTACACAACACGTCAGCCAAAATTTTTCCCCAAATTTCCGGTCCGGACTCCGGAGTGGTACAACGGTGACTAACTGAATACATTGTCCAGGGGACAATGCCTATTGGTAAGTGGCCTGGAAGGGCATCTCGGGATATACCCGTCCCGTCCGTCTTACACCAATGGGACCCACCTTTAAATGGCCCCGCCACGAAAGTAAATTCGTAAACTTCTTACTTGAGAGTTGGTCGAATGGTCGGTACACTATCAGATGGGTTAAGGTCATCAGATTCCGATCGTTCAGCTTCGCGGATAATTCCCCTCTTATGGTGGGTCCGCATTCCTTTTTCACGCGCCACGTGTCAAAACCAGAGGGCAAGGTTGGTCTTACTGTTGACTGTGGATACCAATAGTCGAACCCGGGTCTTTGTGGAACAGCCCAACATTGCCGCCAGGCCAATGGAACGAGAATGGTGAAGGGTTAGTTTGGTCATTTCACCATGAACAGGGACATATCGTGCGCGATCTCGTAAAACGAAACACGGATACGTATACGTTCTTTAATGGTACAGCGTATGTTTTCTTTATTTTTTTTGGGTGTAAGCGAATAACACTGGATCCAGAGAGACACTACTGAACAGTTCCTCCTCCTCTCATGATCTCTCTTATAATATCGCTGATCGGAACTCAGTAGCTTATAAATGAATACTTTGGATCTCTGCGTCTGGAGGACAGGTTTGTCTGCAATTCATTGTCAAGGTTCTGATTTGGCAGACCAGACAAGGAAAGCTAGGGTTTTTGACATGAAGGAATGTGGGGGAATCGTACTTCATTTGATCATTATTTGAACTCGGGTGCATCAATTATAGAAGACAGATTATACGGAGTCGGGAAATTCTCAAGCGGAAATGGCGTTGTCGCCTGTCACGTTCCTTTTCGGGTTCCTGCTCATTTCAGTTATCGCATGGGTCATCTTCATGTAAAGCCCTGAATTCTAACTTCTTCTGGATTTTAGCTTTTTTTTTTTTTTTTATCATCATAAATTGCAGTTGGTGCTTCTAATCTGGAAAGTAAGTTCTGTGGAACTGCTTCATCTTTGAAAAGCGGACATTTTTAGAAACAAAGGCCTCTTCACTGGAATTTGTTCCAAGGAAGGTCATTGGCATGATGCTTTCTTGTATTTTTTATTTTTATTTTTATTTTGTTTTTTTTTTATATGCAACACAAGTGGCGTCTAACTTCCATTTGAATTGCGGAAGTTTTCTTGTTTATCAATGTATAGCATCTGACTACATGGGCTCATGGGCTGTACTTGTGTGTGGTTTTTTTTTTTTTCTTTTTGACTACAACAATTGCTCTTTTCTTTTTGATCGATATCAAGATCAGCAAGAACTTTATTGATGTAAATCAGAAAAAAATTAGCAAGGTACATAATAAAAATAATCTACTTCAAGGATCCTTTTCTTGAAGAAATTTGCATCAATACTTATCATCTTTGGGTTATATGAATTTATCTCTTATCAAGCTTACGGCACCGATTTAAGGATCCATTTTGCTCAAATCAGGGGGATAATTTGGAGATAGTCATACTCAGATCCTCAAAAAGAAACTCCGTGTTCTTCTACTACTTTACCTTCATAACAGTGATCTTCACGATTACTTTTTGGTCCCTTCATTGAGAACCTCCTGTCTTCCAAATAAAGAGGAAAGCAATTCCCTCTTATATAAGTATGTAACAATGGGATATCCAAGCAAATCTCTACCTGGTAGATTTTTTACAACAGAACACTACTCCATTCACTTTTTATCATCATCATTGCCACAGATTTTTTTGTTTGCACTCTTCCACATTAGACCTTAGCTAAAGAAAATGTTAGCATATATTTTGGTTAGTCATAAATCCTTTCCTTTCCTCTACTCCATATCTTATGTTAAAGAAAGTGTTAGCATATTCTTTCCCATTCCTTCAAGCTTGATTCTTTTTGGCTTTCCTTTTGTGAGAAGAACCATTACCTTGCATGCTTGCATCACTATTCCTTCTAGGGCAGTCAACGGAGCCTAAAAGTCCAACACCTGCTCTGATTATTTCAGGTTTGGATGATCAATTTACATAATTGGGTTGGATTTGGATTTTGGAGTTTGCATCCATTTAATAATTAGATTGTGTGCATCTAATCCGATTAAACTATACAACATACCTATCATATAGTTATATTTATAAACATATACATGGATAAAATAAAATTGGTATTTCATATGTATATAAATTTATTTTATATGTAAATGTTAAAAGTGAATAATTTTTATAAGTCTTCTTAATCATTTCTTTATTTTCCTTTTAAAATTATAAACAGACCCGAATTAAATCTGTATCTGATCCAAAATCTGATAGTATCCAAATCCAACCCGAGACCCCTAGATCTGATTAGATTAAGATGTAAGACTAACTAGATAATGACCACTCCATCACAAGTACTGAGCCACTATTTTGATCTACTTTGTTTGACATCCATTATCGATATATATTAGGTTTTTTATTTGATTTTTTTGACATATAGGTTTTTTATTCGACTAGGAAGCATGCACGTGCTGCACATAGCAATTTTTTATGATGATGATAGTGAATGGGGAGAGATGTAATAGTTCTAATTACATTTTGTGCCCCTTAGGAGGGGCTATAAGGAATGAAAGAGGAAATGTGGTTGGTCTAGCAACCACAGGTAAGGGGGAGGGGGATTCAAAATTAGTAGTAGGTTGGCTGCAATCAAATAGTTTGGGAACATGGTCCCTTAGACAACTGGTAAGGGAATTATTGAGCCTCACAAGGGAGCTGGATGCAAAAGTGTATTGGTCTAGGAGGTCAGCAAATGCTTTGGTTGACAACCTAGAAAAATAAGGGGTGATTGGGAGTTTTTGTTTTGTGCAGTGTTGTAAGATTTTTGTTATTCAGGGGTCACCTTTTACTTTGGAAGGTGACAGTTGTTTCTTATGTTTTTATCTAATGAAAGTTACCATTTCCTATCAATAAAAAAAAAAGAGGAAATGTGGTTATATTATATTTGGTCCCCTTAGGAGTGGGGGACTCCACTAGGGCAGAATTATTAGCTGCCCTTCAAGGGGTGCAGTTTGTAGTACAGCTAGGAGTGGAGCATCTAATAATAGATGGAGATTCCAAGGTGGTCGTGAGGTGGTTACAGAAACCAGAGTCGGTGGTGTTGGGTGGGGGACCAGCAAATGCTATGATACCTTAGCCAAGCAAGGGGCAAACAAGGAACAATTGTATTGGGCATCTCTGTAGTAAGCTTTTGTTTTTTATGTCTTGGAGAGGTCGCAGCTCGTGTCTCTTCACGGGACACTTGTACTTGTTCTATACACTTTCTAATAAAATCTTTTTTCATTTATAAAAAAATTACATTTTGTGCGGAGGGACCAAATTATAAAAAATAGGGGTTTTCTAGTAAAAAACATGATTTAATGAATGTTAATGGGACTTATTGCCTTACATATAAGACTTGATGAGAGGGATTTGAATAAGGAGACAAGTGGTTGCTCAAATTACATGTCTGTCCTTACAAATAGAGAAAGAGTAAATTAAAAAAAAATGGTGTATTTTAGTAAAAAAAAGTTCCACACTCTCACTTGCACTTTTAATAGTAGTATAAATTTAAAATATTAAATCAAGTTTTATTTGTAAATAATAACCCACTTTATTTAGATTGACTATTTATCTTGTATATCTAATTTGAGTTCCTTATTTAATTTTAAAAATTAAATCAAGTTTGTAATTGATAATCTATTTCATCAAAAAGAATGAGACCCATACCATTCTTTTATTTGAATTAGGAAATTAATTTGAAAGATTAATATAGGTCTTACATCTTTTGAAGTGAGTATTTTTTTTTGATAAGTAGCTACATGTTTGCAGTTAGCATTTTTTCATAGAGTGGAGTTAACCACTGGCTTTTTTTAGAGTGGGTAGACGTGTGTTTGAGGAAGAAGACTTTTATTTGAGAGTGGAAAGAATCCCTCTCTGGATAGGATGCCACTTATCTAAAGTAAAGCATTCTAGTCAAATGAAAGTAAAGAAAGACCAGGCCTCCTTTTTTATCAAGTCAAACCTTTTTTTTTATTAGATGGTTTGAGGTTTGACTATATTGTTCTGAGCTGTGTTTGCCTGGTTTGAGCTTATGCTGGGTTTCAAAACATTAATGTTTATATGAGTTTTGGAACTTTGTTGTTTTATAATATAACTTCCTCATTTTATAATATATCTCCCTTTTGGATACTCCTATCTCTGTTGAAAGTCATATACAAGTAAGTAAAAAAAATTAACCACTATGTTAAGTTGATTTGTTATGATTTCCTGAGATAATTTGGTTTGAAGAACATGCACATTTTCTTTTGAGGTTCTAAACCATCCTTAGTTATGCTTAAAGTCATTTTGATTGTATCATGGTAAAATACTTTAATATTCTTTTAATTTCTTATCTAAGAAAAATGCATCATGATTAATGTACAGAACTACAGTTTATGCTTGTTTCTTAAAGATGCTAGTTCTATTTGAACTCATTTCTTGTTATCAATCTTATTTCAGGTTTGCCGCAAGGTTATTGGCCTGGTTTTTGAGCCGGATAATGGGAGCATCTGTTGGATTTCGGATTGCTGGATGGAACTGCTTGAGGGATGTGATTGTGAAATTCAAGAAGGTTTCTTCTTCAATCATTGTTATTTTGTGTGCTTTGGCTAAGACATATTTGCTTTTATCTTTATTGAACAAATTTTTGCTGGATGGAATTGCTTGAGGGATGTGATTGTGAAATTGTTGTTTGACAAGTTATGTGGTTAAACAAACAATTATGCTACTAGTAATTTTTGTTTTTGTCATTCCATTTGAATCATTTTTTTCCAGATGGTAATTCATTAATGAACTTGATTTTTTCTTTTTCATTTTTTTAATAAGGTGAGTTTGTTTGTAGTTATAAATGGATAGGTGGTGGGTGTTGGTTGGTGTTGGTGATGATTGTGTTGAGAAGAAATCTTAGAGAGTCTTGAAATTTCATTAATCTCTAATTTGTTGGGTTTCTTGGATGGGGTTTACCTTGATCCTGGGAAAGAAGATAGCTAGATTTGGGCCCTTCATGCTTCTGGTCTGTTCTTGTGTGCCTCTTTTCTTGATGAGAATTTACATATATTAGTAATGGTCAAGAGGAAAACCCAAGTTGCTCAAATAGGCATCAGGAACAGTACAAAGAAAACAACAGTTTGTTGACCATACCAAAACAGTAATGAAATAATCTACCCTGTTACACTAAGCCCCTGGTTGTGTGCCTCTTTTTTTAAAAACTCAGTTCCCACTCTCCAGTGTCTGCACCCCTTTCCTGTAAAAGAGGTTTGGTTTAAGTCTATTCCATTTAAGTGGGAACTCTTTATTTGAGAAGATTTTTTTTTTCTTTTTCTTCATGAAAGCATCAAGACATGTGGCTTAATGCAAAAAAAGGAGGCCTTACTGGTATATCTCACTGCATTAGTGTACACTTCGTAAATCTAATGGTGAGTCTTGTTTACATAATTACATTTACTAATCTCTTGTCCATTTGCTCTTAGTACTTGGGGAGGGCTCTTTCCTTTTTTTTTTAGGTACTAGAGGAATATTCTCCTACTTGTGTGGCTAACTTGTTCTCACCAACAACCTTGAGAATGCCAAAAGGACGAGGAAGAATTATGTGGAGATGTGCAGGGGCAGCAATGGTATGGACTTCATGGCAGGAGCGAAATGTTAGATTTTTCAAAGACAATGAAAGAAGTGAGGAGGAAATTTTTTAATGTGTCATCCATAGGGCAGTTTCATGGATAAAAATGATGGAGTTAGTCTTACCTTTTTCCATGGATGACACTTCAAGGAATTGGGTTGTGATAGTGAGCTCATCTTCAACAAAGAGGAGGGAGGCTTGTGCGTGGATGAAACCGAGTAAAGGATTTTTATAATTGAATTTTGATGGTAGTAGTTTCGGAAATCTGGGGCCTTCTGGTATGGGGTCTGTTTAGAAATCAAGAGGGTAATGTAGTTGTGAACTAGCGATGTATTCAGGTCCAATTGGTATTGTGATGCAGTATCTTTGTGGTTTAGCACTATTTTGCAACTAAACTTAGGTCTAGATGTGTAGCACAGAACTAAAGGGCTAACAAAAGAAAGAAGAGAAGAGAAGAGAAGAGAAGAGATGGGAAGAAGATGAAAGGTTGAAAACATTAGGCAATCACACCTGTGGGTGAGTGCAATCACACCAAAATTTGTAGAGAAACTTTGTTTATTCATTAGTCAAAACTGTTCATCAAATGAGTCTTGCAAGCTTAATAAGAAAGAAGCTTCCAAAGGAAGAAACTTGTCCCACTAAGTTAGCTTGCCCAACAAGCTACTTATGAAAAGAAGCTAGATTAGACTAAACCTGTCCCAAACAATTACAAACATAAAACTAAACAAACGGAAATTACTAGACTAAGACCTGTCCCCAAACATAATACCTAAAAATGCAAAATTATAAAAATACCCTTGCTGTCCAAAAATGTAAGACAGTCAAATAAGTCCTGTCCAGCAGCAAACTCAACCACACAAAGGACATCTTAAGCTGGATTGAAGACTCTATGATCTTGCCAAGTTGATTCGCTGCTAACCCAGCTCCCATGTGAGCCCCACATCATCGTATTGATGCCAAATAAACATAGGAGCAGTTTTTTTTTGGATTGTTACACAGGAGCAGCTTTGGTTCTCTTTTGATACCCCTTAAGTTGATTTCCATCATCTTGGGGATTTGATCAGAGATGAAATTATGGTGGTTGTGTTTGGAGTGCAGAAAGCTGTGGGAATGTTTCTGTCGTACATAATTATAGAGGGTGACTCAAGTGATAATAAGCTGGTTGATGAATGAGGAAAAGCTATTTAGATTTATAGAAATCTGATGAGTGTTTGAGTAGGAACATGGAAACTAAGGTCCAATTGTTTAGTAGGGTGGCAAATGGCATGGCTGATATGTTAGCCAAGGAAGGGGTAAATAGAAACCAGGTTTTCTGGGCTTAATTGTAATACATGTTTTGGGGGGAGATTACTGGCGTGATGCTCCATTGGGTTATCTCTTTAGTTGGGTTTTCTTCAAATTTGTATAGTCTTGTAAATTTTAATCTATGAAGCGCTTTTGGTATTGATAAATTGTGGCAATTTTGGTTGTCTATGCTGAAGGCATAGTTGTCATTGGGAGCAACATATCCAAAATCTCAAAACTGAAGTGGTATTTGGCTATAGGTTTTGAAATTAAGGATCTAGATCATCATCATCTATGCCTTGTCTATGCTGAACTATATAGGGTTGACGATAATCCTGTTTCACCATTCCGTTTTGTTTAGTGCCATATAAATCAAGGATTTGGATTAACTCAGGAATTTCTTGGGGATATATAGCACGTCTGATGCACCTCGCCTAGGTCCTAGGCGCACCCCTTTCAAAAGGCGATGCGCCTTGTGCCTCAGCCCAGGCATGTGCTCACTGAAGCTCCGAGAACCCCCTATTTACTAATGTTGTTCATTCATTAATTCCAATAAAATATCTTCTTTAAAGACAATTAAAGTTATAAAATCATTATTTTTCATCTGAGAAATAAGAATTTCAAACCCTAACATAGACTTGTTTGGGCTTGCCTCGAGGGGCATAGTACAAAGGCAACTCATAGAATCACGAATGCAGTATGTTTTACATCACCTTAGCTACTTGAAGCAATGCAATTAAGGAAAAAAGAGATTGTGGGTTTTACATGCTTGAAAATGCTTTATATGTTTGCTTTTTTTTTTTTTTTTAAATTTTCATTTGAATACGCTTTACATGTTATGTTTATGTATTTTAGTTTTAGATAATTGGTTTTTTAAAACATTTATTTTAAAATTTATGTTTATATTTTTTATTAACATTATGTTTAATATTTTTTGCATTTTTTAAAATTCTTGGCACTTTTTTGAATTTTCTGACTTTTTTTTTGATTTTTTAGTTTTTTTTTTTAGTTTTGCGCCTTTCTTAAAAGTTGTGTTCCTCACCTTGCGCCTCAGGCGCAAATTGGCCCTTGTGCCTTGCGCTTTAAAACACTGTATTCATTTCATAGAGGAAGTATATCTTGGATTTGTTGAAGGAGATGGGTAAACTTAGAGCTAAGCCCGCTGATACTCCTACAAATCCTAATCATAAGATTTATGGGAGTAAGGGTGATTTCATTGTGGATGAAGGGATGTATCAGTGTTAGTGTTTTGTTGACAAACTTCTATATGTGCATTTTTTAAGGTAAATAAAATATAAACGTCATTAAATGATGATCATGGAGAGCAATATGCAAGCACTGTGGTAATGAGAAATCACCCAACAAAGGAAAAACTAAAGAGAAAAAGTACAATACATCAATCCCCCATTCCATCTCTAAAGATGACCAAAGACCATGACATCTTCTTTAGGGTGTTCAATCACCTTGTAGCCCATGAGTTGCTTAGGTTTCCAACTCTCCCTCTTGGAGCAAACCTCAAGGATAGTAGATTCTAGAATCTAATTTTAGAAAGGTTTGCAAAAAGATTGGCACTTTGGAAGATGAATTACATTTCCTTGGGAGGTAAGATAACTTTGATAAACTCCGTGCTTGCTACTTTAGAAAGGTTTGCAAAAAGATTGGGACTTCTGGAAGATAGGATAATTTTCGAAAAAATTATATGGGATATTCTGTGGGAGTTGGGGGAGGGGAGGGAAAGAAGGATCACCTGGTTAAGTGGGAGATATAGTATGTACGAGCAAGAGGTTTGGGAATAAGTAATGTAGGAAAAAACAATACGACCTTGATGGGGAAACGACTTTCGAAATGGGCTATTAAG
Organism: Nelumbo lutea; assembly: GCF_056320005.1. Lineage (NCBI taxonomy): Eukaryota > Viridiplantae > Streptophyta > Magnoliopsida > Proteales > Nelumbonaceae > Nelumbo > Nelumbo lutea. The sequence continues at coordinate 104,962,625 of NC_142684.1, forward strand.
AAAGGTTGTGACACAAAGTGGTGGGAGGGAGAGAGGGAGGGAGGGGGGGAGGGAGCCTTTGGGCGGGCTCATTTGCGTGTTCAAGCCCGTCCGGGGGCCGGGTAATAGGTCTAGGCATCACTATGGAAAGCTATTCATGGTCTAGCACACAACATTTATCATACCTAACAAAACTTGTACCTTTTCTCTGTTTTAAAAGGAGTCCATCTCAAGTTTTCTTACACCTCCCTTACTTATTGTGGGTATAAGTTGGGATTTTGGATTCAGAAGAGGTTTAAAAGAGGGTGAATTTGCTAAGGTTGCAGATTTTTTGCTCATCCTGGATAAGTTTGTCTTGACTTATCCAAGCCTAATGGGCATGTTTGGACTTCCCATCCTAAAGGTCTCTTCACGTGTGCCTCTTTCTTTAATTCTCTTTACTTTTCTCCTCATGGTCAACCTTTTCCTTCCAAAGGAGTTGGGTGTAGGCTTGTCCCCCCCTAAAATACGTGCCTTTTGTTGGGAAGTTTATTATAGGAATATTAAGACTTTGGACAATCTATAAAAAAGAAGACTTTCTCTGCGTATCCCCTAATTGGTGTATTCTATGCAAGTCCAATGGTGAGAATCGTTACCACCTACTAATCTCTTGTCCAGTTGTTGCAGGTAATTGGTATTGTTTTGGGTGTAGGTCAGTAGGTGAAACTTGCTGTTGGTGGTGGTGAGATTGTTTGGTCTGACTGGTACATTTTCTTGGCCCAGCAGAAGGGAAAGAGTCTTGTGGAGATGTACAAGGGCAGCAGTTCTCTGGACTATTTGGGAAGAAAAGAATGCAAGAATTTTTCTCAAGGAAAGGAGTGAAGGGTGATGCATCGGGTCAGAACTTGGATATCTTTTCACATCTTTCTTTTGATAATGTTTGGAGAAACTGGGGTGAGGTGGCGAATAGTTCTTCAAAACAGAAGCCGACAGTTTGTCTTTGGTCACCTCCTACTGAACAATTTATTTACTAAATTAAATTTTGATGGAAGCAGGGGGTGTTTATTGAGATAATGAATGCGTTGTTCTCAAGACTAGTGGGAGTGGGGGACTCAATCAGGGTTGAATTCCCTGCAGTGATTCAAGGGGTGTAGATAGTTAAAGACTTGACTTTGGACAAGTTGATCGTTGAGGGAGACTCCAAGTTAGTGGTGGGATGCCTAAAGAAGCTGGTGACTGTCATTTGGGCATTTAGGGATGAGATTAAGAAGTTTAAATAGCAATATGACCTTGAAGATTCAATGGGTGAGAATATCATTTAAAGCTGTCTACGGGCATTGATTCAAAGCTGGTAGATTGGGCCTTGTGTTTACCAGATTTTGAGGGGGTAAAAAAAAGGATTTGTACTTCAGAGCTGTAATTGGAAGTCTTTTGTTGTTTGTGTTTTTGGTTAGTGGTTTGCTTGTTGTTTCTTGTTTTTTCTGGTTGTATTGGGTGATGCCTCATCACCAGCTTCTCTTGTGAGATCTTTTTTATTAAAATTTTCCTTCTTATTTATCTTCAAAAAAAAAAAAAGGAAACAAAGAGTGGCTAATGGGATGGCTGATTCCTTACCTAAGCTAGGGCTTAATAGGGATCATTTATATTGGGCTCAATTGTAATCTGTTTTCTTATGATTTTTTGGATGTTAGAGGTGCATCTCACACCTCTTCTTGGGATGCTTGTACTGCTTTATATATCTATTTTTCCTTATAAAGTTTGATTTTTTATTTCCTCTCTTTTCTCAGCTCTTGGATGTCAACAGTTGATGAATTTGGAGGATTATCCTTTTATGGCATGTGGAGGAATTTGCTCAAAATCCTTAAATCTACCTAAATAGCTCTCCCATTTTCATTATCTAATTTTGAATTTAGCTTTCAATTTGATTGCAATGCCAAATACAATTCAAGTCTAGCTGGTAGAGGGGGGGGGGTCTTCTCCAAATTGGATTGGAGCATCTTTTGAGCCTATAGTGGTCCCATTGACGATGTATAGAGTGCCTGAGATACATATGAGGTGGATCAGTACTGCCTTAGGTTAGGGCTTTTTGTGGGGAGGTAGTCTCATTAGAGATCAACACTTTTAGTAACCTTCAAAATGCAAGGCCCTGTTGGTGTTTCCTTGTCTCAACTCTCATGCACTTTCTTTGTAGAGTAAGTTGTGAAAAAATATATCTAAAGTTTGGGAAATTTTCTCCATTTGGATGCAGGTGGACTCTTCTGTTGGACATGGAATGCTTATTTAGGTCATCTTTTTTTGATTCACCTAAGAAGAGAGGAAAGATCTTTTGGGAATGTACCATAGCTGCAATTATTTTCGGGCTCCAATACACTCCTGCTGTTTGCTGATGATATTGTATTAATTGATGAAACTAATAATAGATTTCACTTAGGGTTGGAAACAAAGAAATAACTTGATGTAACCTTTTTTTTTTGATCAGCAACACAGAAATGATTCATTAAATTAGAAAGGATGTGTACAACAAGAAGTTGTGGGTAGACGAAAAGTCCACAGAAAATCCACTAATTACAATACAGTCCCAAGCTTAACCCAACAAAGAAATTCATTAATTACAACAAGTCCCAAAGGACCCAAAGGAAATCCCACTAACTATAACATAGCCCAGAACATAGATTGTCTTTGAACTCCTTGCTTAGCTAGACCCTCAGTCATGCTATTAGCTTACCTCCTAATCCATCTTATTTGAATTTCCGTGTCTTTAGAAGCTTGCTTAAAGTGCATGAGCTCATTTCTTAGCCTCTAGATTGCTCCTTCTCCTTTTTTCAGCCAATTTACAGCTACTTTTGAGTCCCCTTCAATAATCAACCTGTTAATCCCCAACTCTTTAACTTTCTCAACACCAAATACTGCTGCTTTCAGTTCTGAATTCACCACATCACCATGCTGAATAGGGCCTAAGAACATGGCAATGATATTTCCATTCTCTTCCCTTATTACCCCGTCAATACCCGATGGGCCAGGGTTTCCCAAACAGTTACCATCAAAGTTTAGTTTCTTCCACCCAGCATCCGGAGGGGACCAGAATTTAGTTACCATAGGTCTTGTAGAAGCAATGTTTGCAATTGTTCCCCATTATCTGAAGAATTCTTTTGTCTTAAAAGAAGTGTAATTAGGGAAGTCCTTAGGAAAGAGAAACCGACTATTTTCTTAATTCAAGACTCAAAGCTGACAGAGGTGGATAGAAGATGGGTGAGGAGTGTTTGGTCAGCTAGAGGGTTAAGTTGGGCGTTTACACAATCATGGGGAGAATCAGGAGGCATCGTTACAATATGGAAGAATGAAGAGATGGATTGTATTGAAGAACTTATTGGCAATTTTACAATAACAATCAAATTGAGAAGGAAAGAGGATGGTTTTGAGTGGGCCTTAACCAATGTCTATGGACCTAACTCGTATAGGGAGAGGGATGATTTTTGGGATGAACTTGCAGCCATTAGGGGTCTTGGAATGGACTGTGGTGTTTGGGGGGTGATTTCAATGTCATAAGATTCCTAAATGAGACTACCAATCCAAACCGTAGGGTCACCTCTAGCATGAGAAAGTTCAACCTTTTTGTGGACTCATATGAATTGAGAGAGCTTCCTATGTTGCAAGCAAACTTCACTTGGTCCAATTTCCAAGAAGAACCCCTATGTTGTAAATTAGATAGATTCTTATTCTCTTCAGATTTCGAATCTGTGTGGAGGGGACTAGCAGTAAGGGCTCTCCCTAGACCTACCTCGGACCATTGTCCAGTTAGGTTATCCCAAAAAAACTTAGGAGGGGGGCCATGTCCTTTCTGGTTTGAGAACATGTGGCTGCTCCATCCTGAATTTATAAAAAGGTTCAACTGTGGTGGGAAGAAGACCAAGTGGAATTCAGGTGGAAAGGGTACAAGTTTTATAAGAAGCTACATGCCCTGAAAGCTAGAATGAAAGCTTGGAATAAGGAGGAATTTGGAAGAGTGGAAGAAAGAAAAGAGTAGATTGCCATTAGGATTCAAGAAATTGATGGAGGTGAGGCAGAGAGGAGATTGATAGTAGGAGTGAGGGAAGAGCGTTGGAAGCTGAAACAGGAATTGCAGGAAATCATAAGGAAAGAGGAGATAAGTTGGAGGCAAAAATCTAGGTGTAAGTGGCTGAAGGAGGGAGATGGGAATGCCAAATTTTTTCATACCTTAGCAAACAGAAGGAAGAGGAAGAATTTTGTGGGGAGGCTGGAATGGAATGGGGAAGTTATTACAAGTGAGGAGGAAATAACAAGAGCCGTTGTGGAGCATTTCAAATCCATTTATGATAGCCCAAGGAGAGAGAGAGAGAAGAAATTCCTGACCTTGATTGGCTCCCAGGGAATAGGTTTTTGATGGATCAGCTAGAAAAGAATTTTGAAGTCCAAGAAGTAAAAGATGCAGTTTTTTCAATGGAATGATCTAAAGCCCTAGGCCTAGATGGTTTCACGATGGCCTTTTACCAAGATGGCTGGAACATTATAGGTGGTGATTTAACGGAGGTCTTCTTGGAATTCTTTGAGAGAGGCAAGATAAATTTGGGTGCCAATGCTACTTTCATAGCTCTGATTCCTAAAAAAGTAAATTCAAACCACCCAAAGGATTTTAGGCCCATAAGCCTAATTGGTAGTATGTATAAGGTAATCTCAAAGGTCTTGGCAGAAAGAATAAAAAAGGTACCACCATCCTTGATTTCTCCGAACCAAGGGGCATTTGTGTCAGGAAGACAAATTATTGTTCAGATCCTTATTGCCAATGAATGTGTGGATTACAGAAAAAGAGGAGAAAAGGGCTTGATTTGCAAATTGGACTTGGAGAAAGCCTATGATTTGGTGGACTGGGGTTTTTTATTGGAAGTATTGAGAATCAGAGGATTTTGAGAAAGGTGGTGCATGTGGGTTAAGGGTTGTATCTCTTCATGCCACTACTCCATTCCAGTGAATGGGGTAGCCAAGGATTTCTTCCCAGCAAAGAGAGGTTTAAGACAAGGGGACCCTCTTTCTCCTTTTCTTTTCACCCTGATAATTGACGTGTTGAGTGTCCAGATCACTAGAGCCGATGCTAGAAATTTGCTTATAGGGTGGAGAGTAGGGAGGGAGGAAATAGTTGTAACCCACCTTTAGGGTGTAGAATCACTCTACTTAAGTCAACATTAGCAAGTTTTGGAAAGATTCTCAAAAAGGCTAGCGGGTTGGAAGAGGAACTACATCTCTTTAGGGTGTAGAATCACTCTAATTAAGTCAACATTAGCAAATTTGCCGGTGTATTTTTTGTTTACCTTCAAATTGCCTATTAAGATTGCAAACCAGGTTGAAAAAATAATGAGAGATTTTCTGTGAGAACCTGGAGATACTAAAAAGGATCATAGGGTAAAATGGGTAGTGGTGTCTAGAAAGAAAGACAAAGGGGGCTTAGGGATTTGGAAATATTAGAATAAGAAACACAACTTTGTTAGGTAAGTGGCTATGGAGGTTTCTTAAGGAACAAGAGAGTCTATGGCACAAGGTGATAAGAAGTATTCATGGAATGGCAGCAAATGGTTGGGACGCTGGACTCGACCCAAGGGCTTCGCGCTTTTCCCCTGTGGAATGATATTGTTGGTATCTTGCCTATCTTCTCTCCTTTCATCAAGTATGATGCTTGTGTGGGTAATATGATTCTTTTTTGGGAGGACTTGTGGATTGGAGAATTTCCTCTTGAGGATAGATTCCTGAACCTATATTCCTGAATCTCCCTTAAGGAGAGGTTTGAGGGATTCAGAAGTGGACTCGGCAATTGATATTTTTTCTCTTCTAATTCAGTTTTTCTAGATCACTCTTCTCCTGACAATAGAATTTGGACTGAAACTTCTACAGGCAGTTTTTCTTGTTCTTTGTTTTTCAATGCTTTGGTCCTTCCATCTAACCCGGTATCTTCCTTTCCTGTTAAAGAAGTATGGAGCGCTCCGGTCCCCCCAAAAGTAAGGGCTTTTTGTTGGGAAGTGGTTCTCCAAAAAATCAATACCTTGGAAGTGCTTCAAAGAAAGAGACCAAATTGGTGCTTGTCACCTCATGTTTGTAGCCTTTGCTTGAGGAATGGTGAGACGGTGAATCACCTATTAATTTCTTGTCCTTTTAGTGCTCTAATTTGGGATTGGTTCTCTTCTCTCTTTTATTGTAGGTGAACTCCTCCCACAAGCATAGCGGATTTATTTGGCCCTAGCTTTTTCTGACAACCAAAGAAGAAAGGAAGGGTGATGTGGAGAACAATGAGGGCAGCTATCTTGTGGGCAGTACGGGAAGAGAGAAATAATAGGATTTTCCAAGGGAAAGAAAAATCAGCTCTTGAAGTTATTGAAAGGATCACCATCAAGGCAATACATCAGCTGAAAACTCTTGAACTGTTCAAGGATGTCTCTATAGATGATATTTTTGGAGGCTGGAGTATTTTAGCAAGGTCTTCTACTTCATCAGCTGCCATACAAGCAGTTTGGTCCCCTCCTATGCAGTGTAATGTCAAACTGAACTTTGATGGCAGCTCTATTGGGAACTTCGAACCTTCTGGAACAGGGGGTGTGTTTAGAGATGCGGAAGGAAAAATCCTACCTCTGTATTCTGGTCCAATAGGTTTGGGGGACTTGCTTAGAGCTGAAGTATTGGCTCTCCTCCAGGGGCTCAGATGGGCCAAGCAATTGGGTTTTCAGTAGTTAGAAGTGGAGGGGGATTCCAAATTAGTAGTAGGTTGGCTGCAATCAAATAGTTTGGGAACGTGGTCCCTTAGACAACATGTAAGGGAATTATTGAGCCTCACAAGGGAATTGGATCCCCAAGTGTATTGGTCTAGGAGGTCAGCAAATGCTTTAGTTGACAACCTAGAAAAACAAGGGGTGAATCAGGAGGTTTTGTTTTGTGCAGTGTTGTAAGTTATTTGTTATACAAGGGTCATCTTTTACTTTAGAAGGTGACAGTTGTTCGTCTGGTTTTATCTAATGAAAGCTACCGTTTCCTATCAAAAAAAAAAAAACAATTTCAAAGTTTTCACCCAATGTGCCAACCTTATAGTTATCACTTCAATCATAACATCTCTACTTCTTTTCTTATCATCAAATATCCTCAGATTTCTTTCCTCCCAAATTGTCCAAGCCATTGCTGCTCTAGTGTACCTTCCCATCACTTTACCTCTCCTTTACCAAGTTTTACTACTATGCAAGAAATCGAGGAGGAGTTAGCTCACGTTAACCCAGAACTGAACAGGGATACATCATAGAGAGGTAAACATTCGGGTAAGAGAAGCGGTCTTTGTATGAAACAAATGGCGGGGAATATTTCCTTCCAAAATGAGGAGACAAAAAACTCCAATAATTCCTTATAGGGTTTGACGACCAACTGTCCTCCTTTGCCTCTTGCCCTAAATTCTCAATCGAGCTTAGGTAACTCCGACAACTCTATACATTCAGTTTTTGCTACTGATGTGGTTTCTATGTCCTTTGTTCTAGATTCCCTTCCCAGTTCAGAGTCAAAAGCCCATGTCAGAAGGCCACAAGGAGACATCAGGGGGAGATGGAAGGGAATGAGAGGGTGGAGGAAACATGCAGGGATAAAAGAATTTGGGGAATCATTTAGATTATAATTGGTGAAGTTGAAATAAATGAACTAAAGAGGAAGGTTACAAATGGGATAGAAATGGTATGCAGTGGGGAGTATGAGGGCAGAGTTGAGGAGATGGCTACGAGTGGAGAGCACAAAAATACTAAAAGAGGGGAGACTAGTAAGGAGGATTCAATAGCAGAATTTGTGGGAAAGCTACGGTGTAAACTGAAGAATCCAAATGATCTAAAAGCTTTTCTACAAAAAAGGAGAGTAAGATTAGAAAAGAAAATTGAGCGAAGTTGAGAGGTTAAAAAGAGATATTGAGGGTGATAAGAAGTTTGGGGTGAGAGGGGATAGAAGGAAAGGGACTAAATAAATCTTTGGTGGTATTAGGGTTGAGTCTTAAAGTTGAAATGAGAATCCTAAGCTGGAATCTGAGGGGGTTGGGTAGTGCGAGGAAGAGAGCAACTATCAAAGAGGTGATTAAGAAGTTCGACTCGGATGTGGTGTTAATTCAGGAATCCAAGAGATCTGATTTTGATAGCAGATGGGCAAGAGGTGCCTGGAGGTCTAGGGGGATAAAATGGGCAGCTGCTCCATCATGGGGAGCCTTAGGGGGGATTGTAACATCGTGGAAAGAAGATGTGATGATAGGATTGGAGGAATTAAGTGGAGATCATTCAGTCTCTTTGAAGTTCAGGCAGATGGAAGATGGTTTTGAATGGGTTTTAACAAATGTATATGGCCCCAATGACTATAGGCAGAGGAAGAAATTGTGGGAAGATTTGAGTGATATTAGGGGCCTCTGGGAAGGACATTGCTGTGTGGGAGGTAGGGGTGTAAATAGATCGAATTCGAATCGAATCAAGCAATATCCGAATCCGAATAGAAAACCCGACATCCGAATTCGACACGATATCCGACGGATATTGAAAACTAATATCCGAATTCAAATCCGATTAAATATTCAAATATTCGAGTATTTGATTCAAATACGATTAATTAATTATTTTAGATATTTATTAAATATAAAAGTAAATATTTTATTGATATAAAGTATATAAATATATAGATTATATAAAATATCTTTTATATTATATATAAGAATTAAATAATCGGTCGAATTCGGATATTTATCGAATCAAATCAAATCGTATCTGAATTCGAACCCGATTAACTATTATGTAAGAATGGGATATCCGAATTCGATTGATTATATATTCGAATTATCTGAATTCGATTCGATTATGTCGAATATCAAATTCGAAATCGGATTTTCAAATACCTTTGACACCCCTAGTGGGAGGGGACTTTAATGTAGTGAGGTTCAAAGAGGAAACCAACTATCCGAGACAGAGAGTGATAACTAGAATGAGAAATTTCAACCAGTTTGTGGACACTTTTGAGCTTAAAGAAATTCCACTCCGAAGTAATATTTTCACATGGTCCAACCTACAATCAAGCCCGATATGCTCTAAGCTAGATAGGTTTTTGTTCTCAACAGATTGGGAAGAGCATTGGGGGAATTTGACTTCTAGGGCACTCCCTAGACTCACTTCGGACCACTGGACCATAATGATGTGTAAGGAGGAAATGAGAGGAGATGGGCCTACCCCATTTAGGTTTGAGAATATGTGGCTGGTCCATTTGGGCTTCATTGAGAAAATCAGAGAATGGTGGGAGCAATGTAATCCATTAGTAAAATGGGAGGGTATGAAATTCCACAAGAAGCTTCAATTCCTAAAATCCCAAATAAAGGAGTGGAACTGTCTAGAGTTTGGAAGATTGGAGGAGAGAAAGCAGATTTTGATGGAGCAGATAGAGGAATTGGATTTGAAGGAAGAAAGGGGATCTTTTGGAGAGGAAGACAGGAAGGTGAGATGGAGTGTGAGGAGGCAGATGGAAGATCTCTTGTTTCAGGAGGAAATAAGCTAGAGACAAAAATCCAGATGTAAATGGTTAAAGGAGGGAGATAGAAACATGAGGTTGTTCCATTATGTGGCAAATGGTAGAAGGAAGAATTTCATTTCAAAATTTGAAGTTGAAGGTGTAGCAGAGGCTTTTGTAAATCATTTTAAAGCTATTTTTAGACGGCCTGTAAATGCGAGGGTTTGGCAGGAGGGGCTGGATTGGCCAACTCTAAGTGTAGTGGATAAGGAGGGGTTAGAGAAGAATTTTGATCTAGAGTAGATAAAGGAAGCGGTGTTCTCGATGGATAGGACAAAAACTCTAGGCTCAGATAGATTCACAATGGCATTTTATCAGGATTGTTGGGGTATTGTGAAGTAGTATATAGTGCTGGTTTTTGAGGAGTTTCACACAAGGGGAATAATTAATCGGGGCCTAAACTTCACTTTCATTGCTTTGGTCCCAAAGAACAAAGAGGCTTTACAACCAAGGGATTTTAGACTTATCAGCTTGGTGAATAGTCTGTACAAGATAATTGCAAAGTGTTGTTTCTAAGGATAAATAAAGTTCTTCCAACCATCATTGCACCCAACCAAGGAGCTTTTGTGAAGGGAAGGCAGATCACTGATCAAATTTTGATTGCAAATGATAGTTTGGAAAGTTTTAGGAAATCCAAGAAAAAGGGTTTGGTATGCAAGTTAGACTTAGAGAAGGCTTATGACCTAGTTGATTGGTCCTTCTTGGTGGAGGTGATGAGAAGTTTTGGCTTTGGAGACAGATGATGTAAATGGATTTGGAGTTGTGTTAGGAGCTGTCACTATTCTATCTTGGTGAACGTGACTGTGAGGTATTTCTTTCTTGCCTTGAGAGGAATAAGACAAGGAGATCCACTTTCTCCCTTCCTATTCACTTTGATTGCAAATGTTCTAGGGAGACTGATTCATAGAGCTGATTTGAGGAACTTAATAAAATGATGGAGAGTAGGTGGACGAAGATAGTGGCTAGAATACATGGGCTGGAAGACAATGACTGGGATCCAGGAATTATGGCAAGGGCTATAGTTGCTTCCCCTTGGAAAGCCATTCATGATTTGCTTTTGATTTTCTCCCCTTGGATTAGGTATGATTCGAACTCTGGTAATCGAATTAAATTTTGGGAGCAACATTGGGTTGGGGATTCATCCCTGATGGATCAATTCCCCTCTTTGTATTCTCTGTCAGATTTGAAAAATGAACCCACTTCTTCTTTCTTAGTTCCTTCAAAATCTACTTCCGGTTTTGGGTGGAATCTAGGGTTGAGAAGGACAATCTGGGGTACAGACTTGGGCTGTATTTCGTCTTTGCTAGCCATCCTTGAAAATGTTTTCCTGGACCCGAGTAAGGATGGCTCTAGATTTTGGACCCCTCCCCCTCTGGCTCCTTTTCTTGTGCGTTGTTTTTCGAGACTTTGATCCTTTTGGATTGTCCTTCCTTGTTAAAGAGATTTGGAGCAAACCCATTCCTCCTTGGGTTGGTAGTTTTTGTTGGGAAATTTTCTTGGAAAGAATAAACACAAATGACTTGCTTCAAAGAAAGAGACCCGATTTCTGTGTACTTCCCAAGCGGTGTATTCTCTACAAAGCTGATGGGGAAATGGGTTACTACCTTATGGTTACTTGTCTGGTTACTAAAACTGTTTGGGAGTGGGTTTTTCCCCTTGTTGGATGTACTTGGAATCCCCCCGTGAGTGTGCAAAGCTTGTTCTCTCCATCGTTCTCAAGATGGCCTAAGAAAAGAGGGAAGGTTATGTGGAGAAATATTAGGGCAGCTGTGTGCTGGTCCATATGGGAAGAGAGAAACGAATTTTTTCAGACAAGGAACGATCCATAGAAAACTTAACTGAACTGATACGCTTAAGGGTAGCTCACTAGCTGAAACCTATGGAGCTATTCTCAGAATTTTCCATGGTTGACATATTGAGGAAGTGGAAAGAAATAGCTACCTTTGCCCAATGTAAGAGAACCTCTAGACCATCTTGGTCCCCCCCTCCTTCTGGATTCGTAAAACTGAACTTTGATGGTAGTAGTTTGAGGAATCCTGGGCCTTCCGGGATTGGGGGAGTGTTCAGTAATGAGGCTGGGATTATTACTGCTATCTTCTTAGGCCTGATTGGAGGGGGTGACTCTCTTTTGGCTGAGATTCTAGTAGTTCTGGAAGGAATCCAAAGAGCAAGAGAATTAAAAATCCGATGCTTGATCATTGAAAGGGACTTGGAGGTGGTGATTGGGTGGTTGAAGGAAGACAACAATGGTTTGTGGAGCTACAGCGTTGAAAAGAAGAAATTTAAATGGCTAAGTAGGGACATTGAGGTGAAGTACAGTTGGGTGAAGAGAAGCGCTAACTCAATGGCTGACGGGTTAGCCAATCAAGGGGCGCTTAAGGAATCTATGTTTTGGGCTAATTTTTAGCTTTCTTCTTTGTTCCTTTGTTGTGGGGAAGTTAAGATAGTTTACCTCCCCTTTCTTATACTTAAAGTTTCACAATTCTTATTATTTAATAAAGCATTTTGATACTGATAAAAAAAAAAGACTAGAAGATTCGCCAAGGTGGATTTGATCAATGTGATTCTCCCTCCTAAAGAAATATAATTCCTCTTCCAACTCGCCAATCTTTTTTCAATCCTTTCTACCACTGGGTTCCAAAATTTGACCGGTATGGGGTTTCCACCTAAGGGAAATCCCAAATAACACAAAGGCCAATCTCCAATCTCACAACAATGCAGCCATATCTCTCTAATTCACTCTCTTCCAAATTGATGCCATTCACTAGGCTCTTAGACCAGTTGATTGTCAAGTTGGAGGTCCTTTCAAACAAGTTCAACTAATTTAAGGTTTTTCACATCTTCTTTACTCTCCCCATCACAGAAAATCAGGGTATCATTTGCAAACTGCAAGTGTGAGACCAAAACTCTATCTTTCCCTATTGACCAGCCTTTGATCAATTGCATAGAGTTAGCCTTTGAAATCAGTTTACTCAAGACATCAACTACCAAAGTAAATGGAAAGGGAGAAAGTGGATCTCCTTGTCTAAGGCCTCTAGTCCCTTCAATGAAATCAATTGCAGTGCCATTCACTAGAACAGAATAGTGACTTGTTTGCAGACAACCTTTGATCCATTTACACCATAAGTCCCCAAAACCACACCTTTTCATTATAATAATAAATAAGTCCTAGTCCACAAGATTATAGGCTTTCTGCAGGTCCAATTTAATTGACACTCCCTTCCTCTTCAGCCTTTTTTGAGCCTCCACACACTAACTTGCAATTAGAATTTGATCAATGATTTGTCTATCTTGGACGAATGCCCCTTGGTATTGGGAGATGAGAGAGGGGAGCACCTTTTTAAGCCTTAGAGAGAGAACCTTGGCAATTACCTTATAAATATTGGTCACTAAGCTTATAGGTCTGAAGTCTCCTGGCTGGTTGGCACCTTGCTTATTTGGGATCACAGCTAAGAAAGTTGAGTTAATCCTTGGACTGATTTCTCCCCTTCTTTGGAGTTCTCTGAACACTTTAATCAAATTATTCTTAATTATCTCACAGCAATCTTGATAAAAGGCCACATTGAAACCATCAGGCCTAGGAGCCTTAGATCTATCCATAGAGAAGATGGGTTCCTTAACTTCATTTTCCTCAAAACTCTTCTCCAAGGCTTCCAGCCTTCCACTTGAATCTCTTCCAAGTTCCCCCATTCCAGTCCTCCCAAACCCCATCTCTCAGTAATTGGCCTACCAAATATTGATCTGAAGTGATCATTAAAGGTTTTAGCAATTTCTTCTTGATCTGTAATTTCAATCCCCCCCACTACTAGAGAAGAAATTGAGCTCTTCCTTTTCCTACCTTGGTTTCGTAACAATGGATAGATTGAGGAGGATGTTGCCCATAAAATTAGAGCAGGTAGGCAATATGGAGGGGGTGCATTCAGAGTTATGTGCTAGGCAAATACCACTTAGGTTAAAAGGAAAATCAATAGGGGTAATGCAACACGCTTCAAAATTTGATGTTTCAGATTCTATCTGGGAGCTAGGATAAATTCTGGATATTTTTGAGTTTGTAATTAAGTATAAGAAATAGGAGTCCATTGGTAAGGAGAGTGTTTTGCAGCAAAGTTATTTTGGTTTTATAGTTATTAGAAGTCATTGTCTCAAGTTTAAATTAGTACTCCTAAACAAAGTAGGAGTACAACAATTTTGTTTTGGTTATATATCTATTTTTTCAGCATAGATTGAAAATAATCCAGTAATTTTGTTTCTTTATGTGGATATGTGATGCTCCCATGGTATGGGTGTGAGGCTTAAACTACCTAGGAGTGATTCCTAGTTTTATTTTCTCCTTCAAAGTGCTTGCTGTCCTTCAAAGTGTAAGGCTAGCAATGCTTTATGTAGCAGAGTGTTGGGCAGTCAAGAAACAATGTTCAAAAAAACGAGTGTGGCAGAAATGTGTATGCTGAGATGGATGTGGAAAAACTAGAGAGGATAGGGTTAAAATGAAGTCATGAATGAACCTAGGAGTTGCTCCACTAGGTGATAAAATGAGAGAAAGTGGGATAAGATGGCTTAGTTGTCACGTGCATAGAAGACCATCTGCAGCACCCATAGGAAGAAGTGATCTGTTGCAAGTTGAAGTGGCTATAAGGGCTAGGGGTAGACCAAAGACCAAAAAGGAGATGGATTGAAGTAGTAACAAATGATTTAAGTGCTAATGATTAACAATGGATATGGCTAAACAGGATTCATGTAGCTGAACCAACTTAGTTGGGACAAAGCTTAGATGATGTTCAATAGTCTATGACTCCAATAGAGGTTTTGATAGTTACTAATAGTCTAAATATAAAACCAGTCGCATGTGCTTGTTTGTTATGGAAGAGTGTTCAGTAATGTCATATCATATGATGGGTTGGGGTCAAATGGTTGTTATTGGCTTTTGGTGGTTGGTTTATTATCTAAATGAAATCAGAGGGATGGCAGCCAATCCAAATGGCACATTATATATTTCCCAAGAACATGACTATAATAGCAGATGATCTGGCTTGATCAGGAGAGGGCTTTTCTATATGGTGACTGGTCTCTGCCACATTAATTTTTGTAAGGAGAGGGAGAGGACTATCTTTCTTTTTGTAAGGAGAGGGCTTTTCTATTACTACTGCAGTTATCTTTTCCTAAAAAAGAAGAAAAAAGTTGCTAACCTTCATAAGATGTGTTTGCAAACCCTTGCCTTTTAGGTTGAAACATGAGTTTTCTTGAGCTATTTTACTAAATCTTTTTTTTTTTTTGATAAGTCTATTTTACTAAATTCTGAATAATATGAAAATAAATGCTTAGCAGCGTGATGTTTTTGGTCAAGGATTTATGACTTCACAGTAGTAACCAATCATATATTTGGGTTGCTTCTGATATTGTTTCAGGGTTCTGTTGAATATATATCTGTTGGTGAAATCAAACTCAGCTTACGCCAGTCCCTTGTAAAGCTCGGGGTTGGTTTTATTTCAAGGGACCCAAAGCTGCAATTGTTAATATGTGACTTGGAAGTTGTAATAAGTCCCTCAAGAAAAGGTGCAAAGAAGGCTAGGTCTGGAAGATCACGTTCTGCTGGTAGAGGAAAGTGGGTGATTGTGGCTAACATGGCAAGATTCTTGTCAGTTTCTGTTACAGAATTAATTGTGAAAGTAAGCAGTCTCTTGTCAAGCAATATCAATGTTAATTTCTCCTTGTTTATTGATCTATTCATTTGTACATAAATGTTGATACTACGATTGACTTCTTTTCCTTTGTTTTGATTTGATCTTACCGTTTTTTTTGTCAATAACTTGAATTTTTTAAGCAAAAGGAAAGGGGAATATAAGCCAAAGATCTTAGGAAAATAGGTGCACACAAAGACAGGGATGACTATTGTTTTTGTTTTTATTATTTTCCTATACTCAGTCTGGGAAGAGTGCAAATACAAATAAGTTCAGTGCAAAACCTTGTATATGGTATTTCACAAACCATTGATGACATTATTATTATTGTTGTTGTTATTATTATTATTATTATTATTATTATTATTGTTATTATTATAACACTTTGTTCTGGGTTGCGGGTTGCACACTGGGTAAAAACCTTGGATCTGTTCAAGGATTATTCCATTGATGATATCATTAGAAACTGGAATGCAGTGGTAACTTCTTCAAGCTCAAGGGCTGTTATTTAGGAGGTTTGGGTTCCATCAAGTCAAAGGCTGAAGCTGAACTTTGATGGGAGCTCTTTTGGTAACGCAGGTTTGTCTGGCATTGGTAGTGTAATAAGGGATAGGAGTATGGAGAGTGGTGACTTTATATTCAGGGCCATTAGGAGAGGGAGACTCCCTAAGAGCAGAAGTTATAGCTCTCCTCCAATGGCTGAGATTGGGGAAACGGTTGGGCTATTAACAAATTGAAGTGGAGGGGGATTCAAAACTGGTGATAGAGTGGTTGCAATCAGGCAGCTTTGGAATTGGGATCCATAGGCAAGCTTTGAGGGAGATTAGAAGTTTATTAAGGGAGTTGGATGCATCTGTTAAGGGTCCGTTTGGTTTGCAGACAGGACAGGTATCAGAATCAGAACCAGAATTGGAATCACCTATTCCTGATGCTTGTTAATCCCGTTCCAATTGTTGCTGTTTGGTTCATTGGGAGTTGGAATTGGAATCAACTGAAAATTTTCAATTTTGCATTAGTCTATTTATTATTTTCTTATTACTTTATTAATATTTATAAATGTATAATCATTATTTTGTTAGTATTTAACAATTAATATCTTGGTATTTGTAGTTTATGAATATTTTATTAATATATTATTATTTTAGGATTACATTAATAATATTTTTATTACTTTATTTTATTAATAATTTTTATTATTAAATAATTAATATGTTAGTGTTTTATTATTACTTTAATTATATTATATTAACATTTTATTTGTACTTAATTACTATTATTTAAATAATATTTTGGCTTTTTAATATTACTTTGTTATTATTATTTTATTAGTACTTATCAAAATATCATTATATTATTACTACTTTAATAATAATATTATTATTATATTTTATTAACAATTTTTTATTTTATTTTATTATTATTTTCTTATCATTTTATTAATATTCTATTGTTGTTTTTTATTATATTAAAATTATTTTTTATTATTTAATAAGTAATATCTTTTCTTTTGATTATTAATTTATTAAATATTTTATTATAGTATGGCTATTTTATAAATGTTTTACTAGTATTTTATTATTAGTTTAATTATGAATGTACTCTTATTTTATTATTGCTTTCATAATATTTTATTATTGAATTATTAATGTTTTATATTAATATTATTTTGTTATTACTTTAATTGTATTATATTAATATTTTATTATAGTACTATTATTTTATTACTATTTTACTAATATTTTGTTAATATTTTATTCCTTTATTATTAATATATTATTATTTATTATTACTATTAACTTATTATTAATTTAATAATATTTTATAATTTTATTTGGGGGACTTTTCGTCATGAGTTCTGTACTTCTTGACAAACTCTGGAATGGGAATCCCTTTCGGGGGGGGGGGGGCTGTAATGGCCATTTCGATTCCAGTCACCTATTCCTGGAAACCAAACGGACCCTTAGATGGGTCAGAAGATCAGCAAATGGTTTGGCTGATACACTAGCTAAACAAGGGACAAATAGGGGAGAATTGTTTTGGGCTGAATTGTAAATTGGATTATGGGGGGCTAGTCTCCATTTTTTGGGGACTGGACCTGTGTTTTCTTTTAGTCTTTATTAATGAAAGTTACCATTTCCTATCAAAAAGAAAAACTTCTTTTATTCATTGCAATGAAAAGGGGTTCCAAACCACCCAGAATTTTTGATAGCAATATAGAGAGAGACACAATATTATACTGAGGACATCTCATTCAAAATGATTGTACTTATTTACAATTCAAACCCAGAACATATATTCCTGATAGATTCTCCCCAGTATCTCCTGTTCTGGCTAGCTAATCTGTTAGATTATTAGTGGATGTGGGTTTCCATATGTTGAAACTAAAGAGAGGAGAGGAGAGTTGAGTGTTCTGCAATGAGGGTTCAGAGAAGAGGATTTCGAACACACTCTATCTCAGCCCTCTAACACTATTTTATTAGATATATTTGAGTAATTACAAGGAGGCCCTTAGTTGGGCAAGAATTTACAAAGAACTTAAAGAACTTAATATTGACAGGATGGGCCCAAAATAACAAGAAGAATAAACAACCTATGGGCCATTCGGCCCATCTTCTCTACACTCCCCCTCAAGCTGAGCATAGATGCCAATCGTGCCAAGCTTGTTGGTATCATGCTGAAATTTTGCCTTGGGAATGCCTTTGGTAAGAAAATCTGCCAACTGTCCTTCAGATGTGATGAAAGGAAGACACACTTCACCCGAAGAGACCCTTTCCCTAATGAAGTGTCGATCAACTTCAATATGCTTGGTTCTATCATGTTGCACTGGGTTGTGAGCAATGTTGATGGCAGCCTGATTATCACAGTACAACATCATTGGCTTGTCATATTCAACTCCAAGTTCTTCCATCAAAGATTTTAGCCATAATAATTCAGAAACCCCATGTGCCATGGCCCTGTATTCTGCTTCAGCAGAAGACCGAGCAACAACCGATTGTTTCTTGCTTCTCCAAGAAACAACATTACCAGCTACCAAGCTACAATACCCAGAGGTAGATCTTCTGTCATCAATGTTCCCGGCCTAGTCAGCATCGGTGTAAGCTTCAAGTTTCATATGACTATGCTTGGCAAACAGAATACCCTTTCTTGGGGAGCCCTTCAAATAACATAGGATTCTCTCTACAGCTGCCAAATGAGTGCCTCGAGGAGCATGCATGAATTGGCTAATGCAACTGACTGCATATGCAATATCTGGCCGAGTCATGCATAGGTACAAAAGTTTCCCAAGAAGTCTCTGAAAGATTCCTTTGTCTTCTAACAATGTCCCTTCTGAGGCTGAGAGTTTATGACTCATATCAATAAGAGTAGCAATTGGTCTAGCACCCATCTTTCTAGTTTCAGAGAGCAAGTCAAAAACATACTTCCTTTGGGAGATAAGAATCCCATCCTTGGATCGAGCCACTTCTATGCCAAGAAAGTATCTCAATTCCCCCAAATCTTTAATCTCAAACTCTGTATGGAGAAAAGATTTTAGATCATGAATTCCTGAGGCATTATTACCCGTCACTACAATATCATCTACATACACAATGAGGTATACTGCCAGAGGTCTACTCCTCTTCACAAAAAGAGTATGATCGGACTGTGTCTGCACATAACCAAAGTTAACAAGTGCTGTTCTAAATCTCTCAAACCATGCTCTAGGGGACTGTTTTAGTCCATAAAGAGATTTCTTCAGCCTGCATACCTTCCCTTTCATATCAGTTCCATATATCCCTGGAGGAAGAGACATGTAAACCTCCTCATGTAATTCACCATTCAGAAATGCATTCTTCACATCCAATTGATAAAGGGGCCAGTCAAAGTGAGCAGCT
Organism: Nelumbo lutea; assembly: GCF_056320005.1. Lineage (NCBI taxonomy): Eukaryota > Viridiplantae > Streptophyta > Magnoliopsida > Proteales > Nelumbonaceae > Nelumbo > Nelumbo lutea. The sequence continues at coordinate 104,981,691 of NC_142684.1, forward strand.
AAAGATAGAAGAACCCTCACAGATGTCATCTGGGCAACAGGTGCAAAAGTCTCTAAATAATCAATCCCATATGTCTGTGTATAGCCTTTTGCACCAGCCTGGCTTTGTACCTTTCAATGGTGCCATCAGCTCTGTATTTGATAGTAAAGACCCACTTGCAACCAACAGGATCCTTCCCTTTAGGCAAATCCACCACTTCCCATGTGTCATTCTTGTGTAGGGCATCTATTTCAGATTTCATAGCATCCCTCCGTTCTGGAACCTTAAGAGCTTCTGACACAGACCTGGGAATAGGATAAGAAGCAACAGAAGAGAGATAGGCAAAATATGAAGGTGAAAGCAAACTGTAAGAAAGGTGCTTGGAAATGCAGTGTACAGTGCACTTCCGTTTTCCTATTCTAACAGCAATGGGAATATCAAGGTCAGGGAAGTTTGAATCCAAAGTTGCTGAACCAGTACCTGTTGTCTCTTCTGTGACTGGAAGTGTAGGAGGCTCATGTGTTGTAGGAGAAACAACCTACACATTTCTGGATCTTTGCCTTTGATACACCTTGGGATTGAGGATAGGATGAGGAGGTAGGGTACTGGGACAAGGAGAATGGAACGAATGATCCACCCTTGATTCATTTGAGGGAGAGACAGACACATCAAGGGACTCAACAGGGACATGAAGAGGAAGAGCAAACACCTGTGTCAAATCCTCTCTCTGTGGACAATGTCCTTCTGGAGAGGAACCATAAAAAGGGGAAAACTCATCAAAGGTGACATCCATTGAGACATACCGATTACAATAACCCTTATGTTTGGGGGAATAACCAAGGAAGATACACTTTTGGGCTTTGGGTTCAAACTTATGCGTTTGGACACTTGGAACATGTACATAACAGGTGCAGCCAAAGACACGAATAGGAACAGGAAAAAGGTCTTTGTCCGGATGAAGAAGAGTGAAGGGAGACTTAAACCCCAAAACCCTGGATGGCATGCGGTTTATAAGATAGGTAGCAGTAAGTACAATGTCACCCCAAAACCTAGTAGGAACATGTGAGGCAAATAAGATACTTCTTGCAACCTCAACAATATGCCTGTTTTTCCTCTCAGCAATCCCATTCTGTTCTGGGGTCCTAGCACATGAGCTTTGATGAATAACCCCCATGTCAGAAAGATAGCAGGATAGGTTTTTCTCAAGGTATTCTTTTGCATTGTCCAATCTGAAGATTTTAATCCTAGTATCAAATTGGGTTAGAACAAATTCATGGAATTGTTTTACAAGTCTTGGAACTTCATCACGGGATTTCATCAGGAATATCCAAGTGAATTATGAAAAGTCATCAATAAACAGGATAAAATATTTGTAGCCACCCATGGAGGGTAAGTGGTAAGGCCCCCACACATCAGAATGCACAATATTAAAATGAACAGAAGATCTTTTATTTCTCAAAGGATACTTGCTTCTACAATGCTTTGACAATTCACAAGACTCACAATGAAGACTGGACAGACTAATTCCCTTAAACAGTTCAGGGAATAGATGACTCAAGGCCGAAAAAGACAGATGACCAAAACGACAATGACACAACATAATCCGACTAACAGACTCTGAAGAGACAGATCCAAGAGCAACATTCCCAAGATGATTAGTGCATTGTTCCGGAGTATCAAGCAGGTATATTCTGTTCGCCTCATGGCCACTCCCAATCACCTTCTGAGACTCCAGATCCTGAAAAACACAGTAGGAAGGAAAAAATGTTACACAACAGTTTAATGACTTGGTTAAACTGCTCACAGACAACAAATTTGTATTTAGTTTAGGTACATGAAGGGCAAAAGGTAGGTACAAGGAATCCGTAGCCTTGATGGTTCCCTTACCAGAGATAGGGGCAAGTGAACCATCAGCTAAAGTGATTTTATCACGTCCAGGAAGTAAGTCACATGAAACAAACAAGGTAGACAGATTGGTCATATGGTCAGAAGCACCTGATTCAATAATCCAAGGGATCTTGAGATTACCTGAAGAGGTAGCATGATTAGCAGAAGCCCTTATACCTGAATGAGCAAATGCTGAAGTAGTAGAATTTCCTGAAGGGTCAGAAGCAGAGGTCACATCACTCAGCTGGCAGACATCTCTTCACTATCTGGCCCGACAGCTACATTTGCACTTCCTGATCTTTTACTATCATATTTTTTCTAAAACCGATGGGGAACAAGATTAGGATGTAACTTCCAGCACTTGTCTTTGGTGTGCTTCGGCTTCTTGCAGTACTCACATATAACTTCTTTCTTTCCTGTGCCACTAGAAGTTCCAACATTCCCTTTAGGTTTAGTCACCATATTGGCAAAGTGATCATTAATATCATCCCCTTTAACCTGGACAACCCTTCTGCTCTCTTCACTACTCACCAATGCATAAGTTTGTGACAAAGAGAAACAGTCATTGGAAAGAATATTCTGTTTTGTGATATCATATTCTGGGTTTAATCCAGTTAAGAACTCAAAAACCCTGTTCCTTTCAACCAATTTTCTGTAGGTCTCTACATCATTAGTGGTGTCCCAAGTTACAACTTCTATTAGGTCAATCTCTTGCCATAGGGATTTCAGGGTTGAGAAATATACAGCAAGAGGTTTCTCCCCTTGCCTTAAATTCTTTACATCACTTCTCAATTTATATGCCTGGGCCACATTGAGTTTTTGGGAATAGGTTTCTACAACACTGTCCCAAATTTCTTTTGCTGAATTCATCCATAAGTAGTGTTGACTGATTTGTGGCTGCATTGAGTTCACAAGCCACCCAATGACAATGTAATTTTCTTGCATCCACTTCTCGTAGGATGGATCATCTTCTGGGGGAGCCTTCTTACTCCCGGAAATGAATAGAGACAACCCCACTGTCAAGGAAGAGAAAAGACTCAAAAAACAGTTCGTACAGTCCCCTAAAACAGCCGAACAAGAGTAACAATACACAGCCTTGTTACAAGGATGTTTCGGCAGGTTTTAACAGTCCAAGAAGAAGAGAAAAAACAGCCCAGAAATTTCTGGGTTAAACCAGATTTAATGCAGTTGAAGGTAATACAGAACAGCTAGGATTTTCGGACACTTCAACAGTCCAAACACAGTCGAAGGTAATACAAAACAGAACCAGAAAACTGAGCACAACTTACAGTTCGAGCTTCAACAGTCCAAACATAGTCGAGCTTCAAAACAGAACCAGAAAACTGAGCACAACTTACTGTTCGAGCTTCAACAGTCCAAACACAATCGAGCTTCAAAAAATAGAACCGAGCTGTTCCCCTTCCCTTTTTTTCTTCTCTGATTCTTCCTGGTCACCAAACCCCTTCTCCAAGAGATTCTAGTCTTGGGCTCATCCAATGACCTCCAAGAATCAGGCAGTACGTGACTAAGCCTCCAGCCCTAGGATGTTCAAGTTCAGATACGCTCTGATACCATGTTGAAACTGAAGAGAGGAGAGGAGAGTTGAGTGTTCTGCAATGAGGGTTCTGAGAAGAGGATTTGGAACACACTCTATCTCAGCCCTTTAACACTGTTTTATTAGATATATTTGAGTAATTACAAGGAGGCCCTTAGTTGGGCAAGAATTTACAAAGAACTTAAAGAATTTAATATTGACAGGATGGGCCCAAAATAACAAGAAGAATAAACAACCTATGGGCCATTCGGCCCATCCTCTCTACACCATCTGATTGAGGCATTCAAACATTCAATCAAGTCACTTGCTTCTCTAATCATTAACCTGAAATATCCAGGGCTCCTCTTTCCCTGGTCTTTACCAGTTCAAGACCACTTGATAACCCTGCTCAACAAATCAATTTGTCAAGCCAACTTTAAGGCAAGTTTTAAGCCTTGAATTTGAGCTAAAAATTCTGCTTTCAAAGAATTTCCAGAACCAATTGAGGTGAAGGGGAACCCTAAGCTCTTAATAGGATGGTTGTAAGCAAATAGTCAGGGGATTTGGACCCATAGACAGCTTGTGAGGGAAATCAAATGCATAGGATGGGAGATTGGGGTGTTCTTTAGGTGGGCTAGAAGGTCAGCAAATGGACTAGCTGACACTCTAGCAAAACAAGGGGCTTCTAGAGAGGATTTGTTCTCTGTCATTTTACAATATTGAAATAATTTGTGGGCTCAGCATCCTCCTTTTGGGTGGTTGACAGTTGTACTTAGATTATTTTCTTGTTTAATGAAACTAACCATTTCCAATAAAAAAATTCTAACCACCAATTGATACTCACCTTTTGGATTTTCTTTAGGTGGACTAGAAGGTCAGCAAATGGACTAGCTGAAACTTTAGCAAAACAAGGGGCTTCTAGAGAGGATTTGTTCTCTGCCACTTTGCAGTATTCAAATAATTTTTGGGCTCAGCATCCTCGTTTTGGGTGGCTGACAGTCGTACTTTGATTATTTTATTGTTTAACAATTCATCATTTCCAATAAAAAAATCCTACACCAATTGAACCCAATAATTTTAGAAGAATATTTCCCCTTTTATCTCTAACAGCTGTTCCAATGACAGTCATACTCTATTTTCTTCAAGTCTAACCATCCAGGACTGAACATGTTATGCTACTCTGTTGTTTTGAACCTTCTTTTTTTGATTATTAATGCATTTTTTCTCACTAACGATAAAAAATGAGGTTCATGAAGAATGGGGGCAAGAATTATAGAAAAACAAAGAAAAAACTCTGCAGCTTTTTTTTTTTTGTTGAAAAAGCAAGGTATTGTATTTCATTTCTGTATGAAAAGCATGAAGCCCATTTACAAGGCAATGTGCAAGGTTATGTCAGATTTGTGCTCCTGTTTACAAAGAGAGATTCATCATAAAAAAATGAAGAATATGGGATCCCTTGGAATGGTTTGAGAACTACTAGCCAAGAGCACAAAGTGTCTTTCAACCTATTTAGCATATCCTTTTCTGAGCTTTGCTTGTTGTCGAAAAATGTGGCTGTTCCTTTCACACCATATTCCTCATATTATATCAGCAAGACACATGTTCCATAGAAGCTTTCCTATTCTGCTGAGGCCTCCCAATATACCGGCAGCTGAGGAGAGTTACTCTCTAGGGCAAGCATCCTGGGACTCTGAAACATTGTATAAGAGTTGCAAACTCCTTTACAACTTGTCTCTCCAATGCAAACACACCAATGCTAACAACCTAAACATAAATCTGCTATACACCATTCATTTGGTCCCACAGATCTCCTAACAGTTTGGTGGATACATTGGCCAGACAAGGGGCAAAAAGAAATCAGTTTTATTTTTTTTTGGGGGGGGGTCATTTCCCGTAAACCTGAATCCTCATTGTAAACAATGATAAAAGATATAAAAAGTTGATGGGCTAGGTAGCAAGGGCTAGCCTGGTGCACTAGGGGTTCTTGGCACAATTACTGTATTTCTTCCATTCTGTATTACTAATTAATTAAATGCGACTAATTAATGATAAAAAGCATAAAGCCGATACATAGAAAATCCTAATAAATTAATAACAAAAATTCCCAGGGCAAAACACCTAAAGAATCGTGAACTATGCCAAGAGCATAAAAAACAGCCATCTGCACCTCTTCCACAATTCCGCAAATGTGTCACATCACTGCCTAAACTCCCTGTTACTGAGAACAAGATCTCAATTGGATGAGGAATCAATCTCCATCTTCATCCATCTCAACTTTCATGGTTTTTGAGCCTCTGCAGTATTACCGATTTACTCCATTCATCCACTCCACCATCCTGCCTGTCCTGATCCCTTTTCCCTGCTCTTTCCATCCTTAATTCCAGATAATCCTTCTGGCCTTCTTCCTCTGGCATCACAAATTGTTCAGCTTCATCTTTGGTATTTTCTTATTTATTTGTTCTAATGTTTGAGCTTCTTTAGGACATCATTTTTTTGGTAGCTGGCTGGGTTTACTTGTTATTGGTATAGATAATCTATAGAGGGTGCTTTTTCGTTTGTGCATAGTTGAGGTTGGTTTCCTTTCTTTGGGTTATTAAAAACACCTAATCAAAATAAGATAAAAAGTGACAAACATATATTTAGGAAAAGCAAAGACAAATACCAACAATAAGGTCAAGTAATATAAGAATACCCAAAATATCAGCATCCAATACAAAGCAACCATCATCACCCCTTTCCTGGCTAGCGCATCTGCTGATCTACCTAGATGTGATGTTCACTTTGAAAGCTGACATCCTTGCCTTCTTGATCAGATGTCTTATGTACTTAACATGGTTAGTAGAACTTGAGAATGAACACAATGTAGCCATAGTTGTCAAGGCGACTAAACGGTTTCCCATAGTCGCCTTGCCTAAACGCCATTGGTTTTATATACTAGGCGCTAGCCCAGAAACTTAGGTGGACGCCTTATACATAAAAGAAACTGCTTTTTATATTTATTGTTTTGATACTTTTATTGGTTGTTTTATTCTTTTAAGATAGGATTATGTAACTTTAACAATCAACCTATGTAATCATTGCATAGAGGGGGAGGGGGACATAACATGGTTCCTCATATTTTGACTTTCTGAGTATTTTGCTGTAGTCTCTGCTTATTGCTCAGTTTTTTTTTTGAAAAAAAGGTAAGGTAGATTTATTAATTGAAATAGAACCATACAAATATGCCCCAAAAAAGGAGCAAAAACTGAGAACAAACTCCCAACTTGCAGTACAATTCAAATACACTTCTGGACCTCAACTGAGTTCCAAATACCCTAGGCTAGAAGGCTTTCACACCTGCATTTATGGCACTACTTTTCCCATGGCACAGGAGATAAGACAGTCTACATCCTTAGCTTATTGCTCAATATTCTATTGCTTAGTATTCTATTGGGATGATGAACAAATATGAAATCTATTTTTCTGTAGAGGTTAAGATTTTGATTAACTAATTTTATGCCTTTGGGGGGTTACCCAAGAATAGGGAGTTTTTGGAAACCTGTTTGTCAGCACCCAATTTTTGCTTGGTCCCTTCAACCTACCTCTTCGTACCCTCCTTTTAGACTCCAAAACTTGGAATCACAACTAGATCAAATTGAAACTTTACAAAGGCAAAAATTCCTCTTTTGACACAATCCATAGGACAAATGAAAACCTCGAGACCAACATTGACGTCCAATCAAATATGGCCTACACTATAAATTAGTCACACTTCTACAGTTCATCACACAAATTTTCTTTCTAATGGCCCTGATCCAACACATTCATTGCCTCAAGATCACTAGGATACAATCCCATTGAAAGTCTATAACGGCCAACCTCAAAAGTGCCAATATTTCGTTCTAACGGCCCTACACAACTAGAATTAGAAATCCTACATCAGAACCATACACTTGACTCCTCACCTTAATCCAAATTTCATTACCAAATTCTCCCGTTTGACCCGCCATTAAGTCGATATCCTATTTAAGCAAATCTCATTGATTAGAGCTTATCATCCACCATCCCAGCTTCATTTGACCGATTATACCTCAACACTGTGTCCAAAAACTCAAAAAACCCTAGTACATCAACTTTCACTACTAAACTTCTCCATTCGACCATTAAAAAAAGTGAGGTTCCATTCTGGGCCGTCTCGTTAACTGATAAACCATTGACCCAAAATAAATATGTCAATCTACACCTTTGATCAAAGATCCATCACTTCCATTAGACTCAAGACGTTCAATAGTGCCTACCCATCAAATTTCATTTCAAACTTCCTCCCTTTGACCCTTCATCAAACAAAGATTCTATTTCAGCTAATTTCGTTGATCCGGACTTGTCAGCCATAGATCATTGTCATCTTGACACACTGTGTCAAAAAACTCAAAAAACCCTAGTACGTCAACTTTCACTACCAAACTCCTCCATTCGACCATTAAAAAAAGTGAGGTTCCATTCTGGGCCATCTCGTTAACTGATAAACCATTGACCCAAAATAAATATGTCAATCTACACCTTTGATCAAAGATCCATCACTTCCATTAGACTCAAGACGTTCAAAAGTGCCTACCCATCAAATTTCATCCCAAACTTCCCCCCTTAGACTCTTCATCAAACAAAGATTCTATTTCAGCAAATTTCGTTGATCTGGACTTGTCAGCCATAGATCGTTGTCATCTTGACCCTACTAGACCAATCGAACCTCACCACTATGTTTAGAGACCCAAAAAACCCCATCACGTCAAATTTCATGACTTGATTTGCTCGTTTGGCTGTTAAACTAGGAAGATGCCAGTTTGATGCGCTAATTGCCAGATTGAATCACCACCTCATTTGTCCTAACCTGAAACCTCAAAGGGGTGATGGTTGATGTTAGACCCATTCTTGACCTATTCAAAAACCTGGACCAACGAAATTAATTCTAATAGACCCAAAAGCCCCAAAACCCAAAGATACTCCCACTTAAAACTGAGAAAAGACAAAACCACATTTAGAAGTTCATCAAATTTACATTTTTTGCCACTGATAGCCCCAAATACGAGACTGCCATGACAGACCCACCCCAAGCTCCCATTGGATGCACAAAACCCGTGAAAACTACCCCCAAATCGTAGAAAATCTTTCACCAAAGAGGAAAGTTTCACTCAACACTGTTTTCTTTGAAAAATCCGTGCCTATTCTCTTGTAAAAGCTTTCTTGAAGCCTAAGTCCTCTAGCTGGACGAATTTCAGAACTGTCCCCCTTTTCTTTCTCTATAAATAATGATCCAACTTGAGCTTGAAAGGGGGGAGAAATCTAGGGAGAGGAGGGGAGAAATCTAGAAAGGGAGGAGAAAAAGAGCATTTCCCAAAGTCCTTGAATCAAGCCTCAAATTTGCTTTGTTTTCGAGATTGAAGATTTAAAACTTGAATCACTCACCCCCAACTCAACACCTCATCCAAGTTTCATTTGAACCTTTTCTAGCTATTGGAAAACTCTTCTCAAGGTTGCACACGAGAGGTAAGCCTCTCATTCCACCGTTTTCTAAGTTTGATTTTGTAATCTTTGTTTTTAGTTTAGTTATGGGTTGCCTGAAGTCCCAAACCCAAGGGAAACTTGCATTCCTAGTTTCCTCCAGATTGAGAAAAAGAGGTAGAGAGGTGAGGGTCTTAGGGAAATCAATACCTAAGACCTGATAACATAGTCTCAAATCAATTCTCGGTGAAGTTGGGAGCGTTTTATCTTGGTTTTGGGAGCTCTGAGCAGTCATTTTCATTTATGTTTTGTAAGAAGTTGAGATTGAACAATTCTCGTATTGGGCTGCTATAGTAGCTTGGAGAGAGGGGTGCCTAACACCTTCCTCTCCCAATCCTTGGGATCCAAAATCTCTTGATTAGGTGCTTTTTTTGGCGAAGAACGAAGTCACTATCAATGCAAGTGAATCGATTTTCGAATATGAAAACGAGGGCCCATTTCCTTTGAAAAATGGGTGGCGACTCCATTTCTTTGAGCCGGCCCATGAGCTTCCTGGAGCTCACACCGTTGTAGAAAGATTTGCTGAAAAGATAGCAATGTGGAAAGGAGCAACATTTTATGGGAGGAAGAATCAGTTTGGTCTAATGCACCCTGGCCAATCTGCCTACTTATTTCTTGTCTACCTTTAGAATTCTGGTTACAATAGCAAGGCAGTTAGAAATAATAACGAGAGATTTCTTGTGGGGACCAGTAGATGAAAAGAAAGATCACTTGGTATTTGGTAAAATAGGAACAAGTGTGCTAGTCTAAGGAACAAGATGGACCAGACATTGGGAATTTTATTAAGGGCAATGCAACTCTTCTATGAAAATGGCTTCAGGGGTTTCCTCTAGAAGGAGAAAGGATGTAGCATAGGGTCATTGGAAGCATTCGTGGTATGGCGAAAAATGGCTAGGATGCAAAATTGGTGCTTCATGCTTCATCAAGCTCTGCTTGGATAGCAATAATTGAGGTAATACCAACTTTTCAATTTCGTTTGTTTTGATGAGCATTCGTTGTATGGCGAAAAATGGCTAGGATGCAAAATTGGTGCTTCATGCTTCATCAAGCTCTGCTTGGATAGCAATAATTGAGGTAATACCAACTTTTCAATTTCGTTTGTTTTGATGTGGGGTGTGGGGATAGAGTCTTATTTTGGGAGTATCTTTGGATTGGGGACTTGCCCCTTAAATTGGAATTTCTGGTACTCTACTCATTGTCAAACTACAAGGCTGAACCTGTTTCTATGTTTGGTATGCCCTTTGAACATTGTTTGAACTGGGGTCTTGGATTCAAAAGGGGTCTGAGGGATTATGAGTGTGATTCTCTTATCCTACTGTCTAAATTGGAAAAGGTATTTTTGGATCAAAACTCTTAGAATTTGGTCTCCCTCTGTTGATGGCTTTTCTCTTGTGCTTCCTTTTTCAACCTTTTGTTCTTTCAAAAACTTTGGGGGTGAATTTTCTGGTGAAAGAATTTTGATGCAGACCTATTCCTCCTAAAGGACAAGATTTGTGTTGTGAAGTATTTCTTGGTCCCATCTGTCATGTTCAGCACTACCAATCTTTGGTTGCTTGATTTTACCATTAATATACCCAATTTTTCCTCTAGCAGTAATATAAAAATTCCCCTAGACCACTCAAGATAGTTCAGTCCATCAAAGGGGATTACAGCCATGGGGAAACTCATATCCATCCCCCCCACTCATTCCATTTTGACCTCCTTAAATTCCTGAAGTTGCAGAATTCTCAGAGGACATGATTTAAACACCTTTCAGACCTTACACACTTTATGATCCCTCATATCACCAAACAAACAGTCCTAGAAATACCAAGGATGAAGCCCACATGCACACACTGCAATCTGGACACAATCTGACCACAAACCAGCCTAGATTGTCCAAAAAAGGCAAGATTTTAGGGTGGTCTCAGAGCTGATCTGACCTAGCAGTCACACTCCACGAACTTCCAGACACCCCAAACACATCGACTGCTTGGAGGGGTCATAAACCAGTATGGTTACACCACAAGGGTTAAAAGATCATGTCATCCATGACCTACAGATCTGAATTCTCAGACATGGGATCACACGGTCCATAAAAAAAAGAGGTTTGAACCTCACAGCTTCTCAGAAAACATTCAGCAGTCTGGAGTCATATAGTTTCTTCTTGGTACACGACCAGGGAAAAGGAAAAAAACACACAAAAAAATCTGTAGGTCTGCACTTTTTTGATCTCAGTTGAAGAAGACAGCAGGTTGGAGCTGGTTCGATCTGCTCACAGGCCTAGCAAAACCGCTCTGATACCATATTAACAGCCGAACAGAGGAGAAGAGAGGTAGGAGAAGAGAAGAGGAAGAGAGGAGAGAGGAGAGAAGAGAGAAGAGAGAAGAGAGAAGAGAGAAGAGAGAAGAGAGAAGAGAGAGATTTGGAGTCTGCTCCAGTGCCACTACAGTGTTGGCGGCGCCAACTTATAGTAATATATATAGGGCGGCCATAATTAGAAGGGAAAGGACCCTTATGCCCTTACTTAAGTTACTTTATAAAAAACAAAAGAAAAAACTGCTTTAATTTGTCTAAACGAACCCTAACTCAGTAGAATACAAACATAATAAATAAAGTTAACATTCCAACACTCCCCGTCAAGTTGGGACATGGATGTCAATCATGCCCAACTTGTCACACAAATTATTATGCCACACGTGTTGAAGGCCCTTGGTGAAGATGTCTGCAAGTTGTTCCTCTGAACTAACATAAGGAGTGGACACTTCTCCGCTTACAAGTTTTTCTCTAATAAAATGTTTGTCCACTTCAATATGTTTTGTTCTATCATGGAGGACTGGGTTAGTAGAAATGTTGATAACAACCTTGTTGTCACAGTAGAGTGGCATAGGTTTGTTAACTGCAAAACCCAACTCTCCTAACAAATTTTTTATCCACATCATTTCAGCAACTCCATGAGACATGGCTCTGTATTCTGCCTCAGCACTGGATCTAGCCACCACACTTTGCTTCTTACTTCTCCAGGAGACTAGGTTTCCTCCCACAAAGGTACAATATGCACTTGTAGATTTTTTTTCATCGATTGCCTCTGCCCAATCAGCATCTGTATACACCTCCACTTTCAAATGCCCATGTTTTTGGAAAAGCAAACCAACTTCTGGGAACTTCTTGAGGTATCTAAGTATTCTTTCTGCAACTTCAAAGTGAGTTGTCTTAGGATTATGCATGACCTGACTAAGAACACCCACTGCATAGGCAAATATCAGGTCTAGTCATAGACAAATATAAGAGTTTCCCTACAAGTCTCTGGAACTTCTTTACATCTTTCAAACACTCCCCCTGACTATCTCCTAGGTGATGGTTGGGGTCAATGGTTGGTTTCACTCCTTACTTGCCTGTATCCTCTAATAGATCTAGTACATATTTTCTTTGGGAAATAATGATGCCCCTTTTTGAGCGTGCAACCTCAATTCCAAGAAAATAACGTAAGGGGCCTAGATCTTTCACCTCAAATTAGGAACATGCAACGCATTAGAGAGGGTAAGACCAAGAGGAAGGAAGATGGTTCCTTGACCGGCTATGGTGGAATAAAACCCATTAGCCAGTCTCACCTTATCTCTCCCAGAGAGGTCGTTATATGCCTGAAATAATTTTGACTTACCAGTCATGTGGTTTGAGGCTCTAGAGTCAATTATCCAAGGGGAATCAGATGTATGAGATGACACATGGAAGTCAGTGGCAGTGTTACCTGATGTAGACGCAAAGGAGGTAGAAGGAGTAGGGCCAGAATCCATCTGGCAAAGTGTCCTACCATATCTGCCATGTTAGCACTACGAATCTTTGGTTCCTTGATTTTACCATTAATATACCCAATTTTTACTCTAGCAGTAATATAAAGTTTAATTCTCCTAGACCATTCAAGATAGTTCAGTCCATCAAAGGGGAAACTCATATCCATCCCCCCACTCATTCCATTTTGACCTCCTTAAATTCCTGAAGTTGTAGAATTCTCAGAGGACATGATTAAAACACCTTTCAGACCTTACACACACTTTATGATCCCTCCTATCACTAAACAAACAGTCCTAGAAACACCAAGGATGAAGTCCACATGCACACACTGCAATCTGGACACAATCTAACCACAAACCAGCCTAGATTGTCCAGAAAAGGCAAGATTTTAGGGTGGTCTCAGAGCTGATCTGACCTAGCAGTCACACTCCACGAACTTCCAGACACCCCAAACACATCGACTGCTTGGAGGGGTCATAAACCAGTATGGTTACACCACAAGGGTTAAAGATCAGGTCATCCACGACCTACAGATCTGAATTCTCAGACATGGGATGACACGATCCATAAAAAAAAGAGGTTCGAACCTCACAGCTTCTCAGAAAACATTCAGCAGTCTGGAGTCATATAGTTTCTTCTTGGTACACGACCAAGGAAAAGGAAAAAACACAAAAAAAAAATCTGTACCAGTTGTAGGTCTGCACTTTTTTGATCTCAGTTGAAGAGACAGCAGGTTGAAGCTTGTTCGATCTGCTCACAGGCCTAGCAGAACCGCTCTGATACCATATTAACAGCCGGACAGAGGAGAAGAGAGGTAGGAGAAGAGAAGAGGAAGAGAGATTTGGAGTCTGCTACAGTGCCGCTACAGTGTTGGCGGCACCAGCTTATATTAATATATATAGGGCGACCATAATTAGAAGGCAAAGGACCCTTATGCCCTTACTTAAGTTACTTTATAAAAAACAAAAGAAAAACAAGGAGCTGATAGACCTTTTTTATTTTTGGGCAAAACCTGATGTATTATAGGCTGGTGAATTGCTATAACAATTGTACTAAGCTTCTGATTTAAATAAGTAATGAAATTCTTTTGCTGATACAAAAAAGATTTTGATTAACTATATGAAACTTGAGTTTTTGTTGTCACTTTCTTACAAGTACTTACTAAGTTTAGTTTAGTTTAGTTGCATGCCTATATCTCATTTGTATCATTTACCCACTCTAAGAGACTTGTAATAGCCATTTTTTTTATAATAATGTATTTGAATATTACAGACACCAAAAACTGCTATTGAAGTTAAAGATCTGAGAGTGGACATATCTAAAGATGGTGGATCCAAGCCAACTCTGTTTGTCAAGCTGCACTTTCTACCGGTTCTTGTGCACATTGGAGAACCACGGCTTAGCTATGATCAATCATTTGTTTTTAACCAAGGGGGATGTTTTTCTGCTGGTCAAATATCCCTTACTACTACAGAAAGGGCCTCTGTACCTTTTATCTGCGAGGAATTATCACTTTCTTGTGAATTTGGTCATTATAGGTGAGTTTAGTTTAAAGAAAACTTGGTTATTCCTTGTATCATTTTCAGTTGTGATTTGAATATAACCTTAGCTGTTTTACTGAGTAGGACTGGGGATGTATCTCATCCTTGGATGTTGTTGAGCAGTAACTCTCTGGAGTTCCAATTTACCAAGCAAAAAAATATATATCTTTTTATTCATAAAAAAAAACTCTCTGGAGTTACTAACATTTTCATGTAGTAATGGATAGTTTCAATAAAATGAAAAAGAAATTACACTAGTCTGGTTATAAGATATCACCAAAGACAGAAAAAATACACACCACTTCGTACCCCGACATAAGCAAAGTCTTACACAATCATCTCCAATAATCCTGAAAGTACATGGAAAGAAAACTATGACCAGGAGTTGACACCACAAAGAAAGGAACACACACATACCCATTTCAGCCACTAATAAATCTTCCACCCCATTCTCAACAACAATTCACTTCTCTGAGAGTGCCTATAACTGCTTGAACCAACTTTTCTTTCAGAATCTTGTCCTCTCTCCATTTAATAATCTCCTACGTCTCTAACAAGTAATAACCAACCAAATCTTAATATCTTACTGAACCTCCAAATTCCCTACGCCCCATAGTAAAACTTCATTCGTACTGTTTCCAGCATTTTTAATTGATTCAGCTCTACCTGTTTCTTTTTCTATCCATAAATGCTTTTCTTGTATATTCTTTCCTGCTAGAAAAAAGTAAGCCCAAATTTTTATCATTTTGAACCTCTTTTTCTATGACTACATTTATGTCTGTCCTTTTGTTTCATGCATGGGTGTGCCACATTCAGCATCTTCTTGAGTCGATGTTGACTCCTCTCAAATCCATTGCATACCTTTCTACTTCTGTCACCCCCAAATTGACACCTACCATGTAATTCCTATAGGCTTGGCAATTTCTCAAAGCATTTTACTAAAAGTTGCATGTTCTTCACCCTCTCTTCCCTTTATCTTCTCAAAACACATTTTTGTCATTTGCAAATCGCAGACAAGAAGTATCTAAGGGGTGAGTGACTAGGGATCATTTGTAAATCACCTTTATTTTTTATGTAGAGAGGTCGCATCTCACACCTAGGTGTGACAATTGGACAGGTTTGGTTGGGTTGAGCTTCAACCTAACCTGTCGGACCCGCTAATCCATTAATGACCCATTTAGGAAAATTTAAATGGGTTGGGTTCAACCCAAAACTGCCTTAACCAAATCCAACCTGCCCAAACTATTAATCCTACATGCATAAATTACATAAAAATATAACATGAATTACATAAAATTATACATAAATTACAGAAAACTATAACAAAAATTATAAAAAGCATAGAAAACAAAAACAAAAAAAAAAAATCGTAAAGTGACAAAGTTGAAGAAGAGCACGAGCAAGAAATGAATCTATCATTCATGAGTGGCAATGATATCTTCAATCCATTCCCATGAGAATCCTTGGACGCCTCTTCAAATTCTGGTAAGATTAAAATCCATTCCATAATTCTTTTTCCATTGGATAATATAAGTTGATCCCTGCACTTTGACTGGTCTCAAAAAAATTCTTCTCTCTTCCAGATTTCGCAACAAATAGCAAAGGGAACACATCTCCATGCAATTTTTGCCCTCCTATTCCCTTAAGTTTTAACCAACTGAAAACATCCATAGCAAGGGAAAAGAGGAAGGGGGGATAGTAGACTCTGTGCCTCAACCCCCTTGTTGGGAAAAAATCTTATACTATCCCATTAGCTAAAACTGAATAGAACAGTTTGAAGACATCATCTAATCCAAAGCCTCCATCTAGCCCAAAACCTGCACCTTTCTAAAACCTTCCACACAAAAGGACTAGCCCATATGATTGTAAGCCTTTTCCAAGTATAACTTACACAGCCAACATTTGTGACAAGACTTTGTCAGTTCTTCAAGATATTAATTTGCAATTAGTCTTTTGGTGTATAATCTGCCTATCTTGGACAAATACCCCTTGATTTTGCATGATTGAAGAAGGGAAAGCCTCTTTCTACATCAATAATAAAACTTTTGCAATGGTTCGGTGTCGATGGCTATGGCGAGGGGGAAGTAGAACGATAGGAACCTTTTCCCGTTGCCAAGAGGTTGGTTGTATCATCCCTTGAGCTATAGGATCAGAGCACCACTCATAGAGGGATTTTAGCAATCACAAGGAAGCCAAAGAAGAGAAGATGGTTTTATCATCGATGATCTTTATTGATATATCATATGTATTTATAGGCTCATGGCCATCACAACTAATCATGAAGGATGATTGGCAATGATTACATAGGTGATCAAAATGGCATGATTTCTAATGATTGCCCTGTCAACGGACTGTTAGCAGCTCTTGTCCGAGTAATGATTCAGGTTGTTGATGTGAGGATAGCCATGTCATTGGCTGGAGTGGATGCTGCATCTCTGTGCTGGCTTCAGGGAATTTAGCATGTAACATCCCTTCTCCCTTTGAAGCAGCCTTGTTCTCATGGCTAGCATTTGTGATCTGCTTGCAGAGCTTGCAGGTGTTCCACCTTTTATGAATAACATTGGTTGTTGAGGTGTCCAAACACATTATGTAGAGGGATATGGTAGCACTTTGGAATTTTGTTGACTCCCTTGGTTACTGCCTTTCTTGCTGGATAGCATTGTCCAGAAGCATATATGGCAACTAACTTAACAACAAGCTTGATGGAATCCACAGCATGAGATGCACCCTCATCCCTGGTCATATTATTATAAAATAAGTGACCCTAAGCTTCTCTGTGGAGGAAACCGATTCACTTACTAGTGTTTTAAAAGTGCAAGGTGCAAGGTGAGGCGCACACCTTTTTGAAGCAAGGAACAAAAATGCAAAAAAAGAAATTTTAAAAATTTAAAATATTAAACTTAATATTAATTAAAGATATAAACTTAAATTTTAAAATAAATGTTTTAAAAACGTATTATCTCAAATTAAAATACATAAATATAACATGTAAAACATATTCAAAATGAAAATTAAAAAATTGTAGAGAAGATGGGCCGAGTGGCTCATAACCCACAGCTTATGTTTATGTTTTCTGTTATGTTTAATTTTATGTTTATGTCTTTTTCTGTTAACAGGCCCATGTAGAGAAGATGGGCCGAATGGCCCATAACCCACAGCTTATGTTTATGTTTTCTGTTATGTTTAATTTTATGTTTATGTCTTATTCTGTCAATGGGCCTGTTAACATTAGTTTATGTTTATGTAATTAGCTGCCGCCCAACTAAGGGCTAACTTGTAAATTACTTAAAGTTAGTGATTAAGTTAATGAAATAGATTAGGGAAAGGAGAGAGCTGTATGAACAACTCATCTCTCTAAACCCTTCTCACATCTGACTTCTTTTTCTTCTTCTACTTCTTGCTGTTTTCTCTCTCTCTCTCTCTCTCTCTCTTTTTTTCGAATTTCACAATTCTTTAATCAGTCCTCTCATTCTTTTGGGACTGTTTTTCTTCTTGGTATCAGAGCAGGTTCCTTTTTCTTCCTTTCTCCTTTTTCCCTTTTTTTCCCATACAATGTGTATGGAGAGCTGAATCGAATGAGTGATTGAAGAAATTATTCGGCCCAGTTGGTGGTGGTTTTTTGGAGAAAAGGAAGATGTCTAGTTCATTATTCTGGCAGTCTTTGGAGTTTTTTGCCCAAAACTTTAAACAACTGGAGAGTTCTGATTGTGGGTCCCACAGGGAGCTTCACCTTGGCACCCAGTGACTGAAGGGGACCCCTTTCATTTTTTTGAAGGTCGATCCATACCTAGTACAGTTCAGTGAATCCTACAGGGAGCGGCTGCAGTTTTCCTATTTCTCCTGGGTTTCGGATGAGACGTAGCTGGCGGCTAGGGTTTCGTAAAGGTTGGTACTTGGTGTCTATTTTTTTCCTGTCTTCATTATTTGCCATTTGAAGTTGTTTTTGATGAAAATGGATGTCTCTGGAATGGAGAACAAGTTGGGCTCAGAGTTCAGATTCCATACATGTTCTGGGAGCACCTGGCGATTCTTTATTGGCTATGACCACAGTCAAGCTTGATGGGACTAACTATCTAGCATGGTCACATTCTGTAAAGATACATGTTTGTAGTAGAGGCACCTGGGGATACATTTCCAGGAGTAAGAAAGCACCTTAGGAAGATGACCCATTGTATGAGGAATGGTTGCAAGAGAATTACACTGTTATTGGATGGTTAGTGAATTTGATGCAACCACAAATTAGTCAGCACTTTTTGTGGATGAATTCAGCTAAGGAAATTTGGGATAGTGTTGCTGAACCCTATTCACAAAAACTTAATGTGGGCAGGGCATATAAGCTAAGAAGTGATGTGAATAATCTAAGGCAGGGGGAGAAACCTTTTGCAGTATACTTCTCAATGCTGAAATCTTTGTGGCAAGAGATTGATCTCATGGAAACAGTTGTCTGGGAAAGTACAGATGATGCTGAGACATACAGGAAATTAGTTGAGAGGAATAGGGTTTTTGAATTCCTGATGGGGTTGACTCCAAAGTTCGATATTACTAGACAGAATATCCTAGCTAAGGATAATGTATCCTTGTCTTCGGCTTATGCCATGCTGAGCAGTAAAGAGAAGGGCCCATTAATAGAACAAGACATAAAAATAAAATTAAATATAACAGAAAACATAAACATAAGCTGTGGGTTATGGGCCATTCAACCCATCTTCTCTACAAAAATAAAATAAAATGTAACATATAATACATATTCAAGCACATAGAACTCTCAATCTCTTTATTTATTTATTTTTCCAATTGCATTACTTCAAATAATTAATGTGATGTTAAATATTTTGCTTTCCTGATTCTACGAGCCACCTTTGTACCAAGTCCATATTAGGGTCTTAACTTCTTACCCTAAAAAATAATTTTATAATTTTAATTGTCTTTTAAAAATGTCTTTTATTAGGATGAATGAATGAACAACATTAGCAAATAGGGGTGCAAGTTGAGTACCTGTTGAAGAATTTACACAACATTGGTTTTAGCCGCTTAGGCAGGCCAATTCATATTTTAACAGATGCTCAGCCCTAGCCTGCCCACATTGCAGCCGTATTATATGTATACTGTTTCTTTACATACTTCAATAAAAGATTTTAATCATTACCGATAAAAATGGTATGTTAAATAAATGGTTCTTTTGTGGTGAACGTTTTATATTTTGTATTTTACAAAAATGGTAAACATAACAGAATGGTGAAACAGGATTCATGTAGCTGATCCCATATAGTTGGGATAAGGCTTGATGATGATGGTGAAGATATTTTTTTGATACTAATAATTAACAAACAACATTTTATTAAAAATTGGATATTGGTGTGGACTAACAGTACTCTATTTACTTTTTGACCACAGGGATGTTGGTGTCATTGTAAAAAATGTGGATATCACTAGCGGAGAAGTCCTTGTGAACCTAAATGAGGAGTTGCTTTTTAAAAACAAGACTCCGCCAGAAACCTTTCTTCAGGAAGACATGGCTGGAGAATCCACTTTGGACTCTGTGCCAGCTAAGAATTCACAGAAAAAACAAAATGCTCTTCTATTACTTAAAAAGTACACTCCTGTGTTTCCTGAAAAGGTTAGTAGGCTTTAATGTTGAACTTTGGAGGCATGGTACGGACTTCTTGTCTTTCCTGTCATGTTTTTCTTATGTCTCAGATCTTTGAATCTTGCTTCTTGGTTAGTTTTATAATTATTATTTTGATTTAGTTGTTTATAGCATTTAAATACACCCTTAAGCTTTCTTACATAATAATCCTTTCTGTTTAGTTTTTCTAAATTGATCAGAAGTTCCATCCTTGCAGTTTTGAGAGCATGTGGCTGAGGAACTCTGATCTGAATTGTTCAACAGATAATTGGTAGAAATGTTCTCTTTTTTATAATAAATACAAAAATTATTGTTATGTGGAAATCAGCAAAGGCAGCGCGGTGGTGTGGACAATATGGGAGGAAAGGAATGCAAGAATCTTCAATGAGAAGCATAGGCCAGAAGAGGCTATTGTGGAGGCCATAAAGATAAAAGTTGCTCATTGGGTAAAATCACTCCACCTCTTTCAAAATATCTCAATTACTGATATTGTAAGAGCCTATAATGAAGTGGCACACATTGCTGAGAAGAAGGAAAGAAAAGTGATGGAATGGAAGCCCCCGGGCCCCAACAAGTTAAAGCTGAACTTTGATGGGAGCTCTATAGGAAACCTGGCTATGGGAGGAAAGGAATGCAAGAATTTTCAATGAGAAGCATAGGCCAAAAGAGGCTATTGTGGAGGCCATAGAGATAAAAGGTGCTCATTGGGTAAAATCACTCCAGCTCTTTCAAAATATCTCAATTACTGATATTGTAAGAGCCTAGAATGAAGTGGCGCACATTGCTGAGAAGAAGGAAAGAAAAGTGATGGAATGGAAGCCCCCGGGCCCCAACAAGTTAAAGCTGAACTTTAATGGGAGCTCTATAGGAAACCTGGCTATGGCAGGCATTGGTGGTGTAATCAGAGATTCCTCAAGCAAAGTGTTGGCTTTGTACTCAGGACCTTTAGGGGAAGGAGACTCCTTAAATGCTGAATTGTTAGCCCTGCTGCAAGGGCTAATGATTGCCAAGCAAGCTGATCTTAAGAACTTGGAGGTGGAAGGGGACTCAAAACAGTGATATCATGGACCAATTCAAGCAGTAATGTTCCTTGAAACTAAAGACATCCATTAAGGGAGATAGTAAGCATAGCAAGGGAATTTAATGCTTCATTCACATGGGTGAGGAGAACTGCAAATGGAATGGTTGACTCTCTAGCTAAACAGGGAGTTCAAAGGCAACAGCTTTTTTGGGCTTTATCGTAACATTTTCTGTTGAATTGTCTGCACTCTTTTTGATGTAACTCTATTGAAAATAAACTATAAAAAATTATTAAAAGAATAAAATTGCAAATAAACTATCCAAACGAAAAAGGAAACTGCAAATACAACATTAGGTAACCAGATATCGCTAAAGCAGTGAGATCCAAGAGCACCTAACAGAACTCCCCTCCACGAACACTTCACTCCTATTAAATCAACTATGATTCCATTTATCTAAAAAACAACTAAAATACCAAAATCACCACCCCAACGAAACCCTTTTCCTCACCCAGTTAACATGCCATGAATTTACTACTTGTTTTCTATACACCTTGCAATTTTATAAAGCAAAAGACTCCATCTTTAATGCATAATTCAGAATAAAAACTTATACAGCCTTGGATTCAAACATCCTTCAACATCAACGACCACCCTTATATATCATTCTGATCTCTACACCACTTCTTAGGAATCAACAACCTCCTCAATCTCATTAAAATCTGAACTTGTAAATTTATGATTTCCCCTTCTTTTCTAATTTGAAGAAAGCTTTCCTTGCAAACTCTCCACCACCTAAAAAGAAAAGCCCCAATCTCCCATTTAGCTTTAGTTGTTTTTCACTCACCCTATTGAGATCTGATTTCATATCAATCTTGATTGTCCATAATTAATGACATGATCAGAAAATGAAAGGAAGTGGTTGGGACTTCCTACTCAAAAAAGACTTTGATGTGCCAAAGTTGGACTCCCCTAGAAAAAGGGGTTCATAGAACTTAATTTTGATGGAAGTAGCATGGGAAATCTAGGGCCATCTGGAATGGGAGGTACTTTCAGGAACGAAGATGATTATATAGCAGCTTTATTTTCAGGACCGATTGGTTTAAAGACTCTCTAAGGGATTTGCACTTCTTTTGACCCAATTCACAAAGGAATTTGCTTAGCTAACCCATCCACAAAGGAATTTGAACTTCTTTTGACCCATTTCAGCTTGACTTCAATATCCCTAGTCAACCATTTAAATTTCATCTTTTCATTGTTGTAATGCCAAACATGAGATTTCTCTTCCTTCAACCAGCCCACCACTAACTTAGAGTCTCCCTCTATGACAAGTTTCTTAATGCTCAAATCCTTGGCCTTTTGTACACCTTCTACAACTGCCATAATCTCAGCTTGAATAGTCACCCTGATCTATCGGACTAGAGAAATGAGCGATCACATTCCCATCTCCGTTCCTTAAGACTCCTCCAATACCCAAGGGCGCTGGGTTCCCCACTCTACTCCCATCAAAGTTCAATTTAATAAACCCACTAGGAGGGACCCAAACATGTATGGAAGAAACAATAGGTGGAGTAGACTTTGCAACTTCCTTCCATTTCCTTAGCAAATCATTAATTGAGAAGTCATTAAACAACTCAAAAGACTTAAGCCAATGCACTACTCTGATGTGAATCACCTCCAAGGTGGACTGTACCCTTCTTTCCTTACCAGCAAAAATTCTCAATTTCCTTTCTTCCTAGATCGTCCAACATGCTGCAGCCCTTATACTTCTCACATAATTCTCCCCATTTTCACTGGCTACCTGAAAAAAGAAGTAAACAGACTTTGCACATTCGACGGGGGAATCCAACTACAACCAAAAAAAGGAATCGATCCAATCCCAAATACAATTACCAAAATGGCAAGAAATTAATAAGTGGTAGCCATTCTCACCATTAGCTTTGCACATAACACGCCAATGAGGAGACATGCAACTTTTAGGTCTTCTTTTTAAGCAAGTCACAAGTATTGATTCATTCCAGAAAAGCTTCCCAACAAAAACATCCAACGCTAGGAGGAATAGAATTGCACCATACTTCCTTAACAAGGAAAGACAACCCAAGGGGAGAGTTTTGTTGAGTTAAGGCTTTAAAAAAGGAAGCATAAGAAAACTACCCAGAGGGTGAGACCAAATCCTAAATCAGGATTTGTAGGATCCAAGTAAACCCCTTCATGGATACCCAAAACTGACAAACTGCTATTTAAATCTGAATCCCTTAAATTAGAGGAGTTTAGATGAGAAAGAAGCCTAGGTGACTCTAATTGCGGAGGAAAGAATGTTAAGATGTAGGGTTAAGAAAGAGCTGGAAGAAGTTCTTTTAAGGGAAGAGATTTATTGGAGACAAAAGTCCAGATACAAGTGAACAAAAGAAGGCTATGGTAATAAAAAGTGCTTTCATGCCTTGGCAAATGGGAGGAGAAAAAACTATGTGTCTAGCTTGGAGATAGAAGGCAGGAGATAACCAATTAGGATGAAATTGCTAAGTTTTTTGTGGACCATTTCTAATCAATTTGTAGGTGGCCCTTGAATGAGAGAATGAGTGTGGAGGGATTTGAGTTGCCTTGTGTGGAGAATGAGTTAGCAAATTGGTCGGCAAGGGATTTTGATGAAGAGGAAATTCGGAAGGCAGTATTTTTTAGTGGTTAGATCCAAAGCCCCTGGACCAGGCGGTTTTACAATGTTTCTTTTACCAGGATTGTTGGGAATTGTGAAAGATGAATTGTTTGAGGTCTTCATTGAATTTGCAGAGAAGCATAGAGTTAGCCCAGGGGTGAATGCAACCTTTCTAGCTCTTATTCCGAAGAAGAATGATGCTAGTCATCCAAAGGACTTTAGACCAATCAATTTTATAACTAGCATTTACAAGATCTTAACCAAGGTTCTCTCGTTGAGATTAAAATTAGTTCTCCCATCTTTAATCAGTCAAAATCATGGGGCTTTCATTTAGGGGAGGCAGATAGTTGCTAATGAATTTGTGGAGGATTTGAAAAGATTGAGGAGGAAAGGCTTTGTGTGTAAGTGGACATGGAGGAAGTTTATGATCTAGTGGACTGGACCTTCCTTATTGGGGTGATAAAAAATCATGGGTTTGGGGAGAGATGGTGCAAAACTTAGGTGGAACCCTCCATCAGACCTGCAGAGCCTTTTTTCCCCTTCTTCAGGTGGCACATGAAAAGGGGAAGGACTATGTGGAGAGGTCTGAGGGCTGCAGTATGCTGGAAATTATGGGAAGAAAGAAATACTAGGATCTTCTCAGAAAATGAGAGAGGAGCTGAAGATGTGAAGGCTGTGATCCACATAAGGGCAGTACAGTGGCTGAAATCACTAGAGCTATTTACAGACTACACAGTGGAAGACATGCTGAGAAAGTGGGGTAAGATTGCAAATTGCACTCAGATCAAACCAGTAATAAGGGTGTCTTGGTCTCCCCCACCTGTTGGCTTCTTAAAGTTAAATTTTGATGGGAGTTGTAGGGGGAACCCGGGACAATCAGGGATTGGAGGTGTTTTTAGGGATGAGAACGTGGTCATTTCTGCCCTGTTCTCAGGCCCAATTGGTGAGGGGGATTCCCTTAGAGCTGAGATCTTGGCAGTTATGGAAGAAGTTCAGAAAGCCAAGGAGTTGAATGCCAGGAAACTCATAATTGAAGGGGACTTGGAGGTGGTGATAGGGTGGCTGATTAAAGACAACTGCGGTTTATGGAATTACAGAAATGAAAAGAGGAAATTCAGGTGGCTGGTGTGGGAGATGGAAATCAGGATGTGTTGGGTTAAGAGGTCAGCTAACTCTTTGGCGGATGGATTAGCTAAACAAGGGATAGAAAGGGAAGCAATGTTTTGGGCTAAGCTGTAACTTAATTGTTTCTTTTGTTTCCTTGTTTCTCTCTTTGGAGGGTTTAAGTTGTACTCGAAAGATATGAGTTTTTGTCTTCCTTGCTGTAAATAGTTTGATATTTCTATGAATTGAATGAATCTGTTATTGATCAAAAAAAAAAAAAAGAGATGGTTCAAAACCGCAAATGGATCTTTGGTTGTATTAAGTCTTGCCACTATTCTATTTTGGTCAACGGGATTGTTAGAGACTTCTTTCAAACTTGTCGGGGATTAAGGGCTTAAGGCAAGGTGATCCTCTCTCACCCTTTCTCTTCACCCTAGTAGCGGATATGTTTAGTAGATGATCTTAAAGGCTGATAGGGAGAATGTAATAAAAGGATGGAAGATCGGAAGGAATAGGGTCCCAATTACTCATCTACAATTTGCTGATTATATATATATATATATATAATTTTTTGTGAGGGCGGAGAGCAAAAATTGGTAAGGAATTTGAAGGAGTTTGGTGAAGAAGTTTGAGCTTATCTCTAATCTAAAAATCAATCTTGATAAGAGCTATATAGTAGGAATCAACTTGGAGAAAGAGGAATTGAACTGTGCTGCAAATATTTTAGAGTGTCCTATTGGTAAAGAGAGCGGATTCTGGAACCCAATAGTGGAGAGATGTGCAAGGAAATTGGCAGCTTGGAAGAGAAATTATGTATCTTTGGTAGGAAGGATTATCCTGATTAAATCAACACTTGCTAATTTGCCAATTTATTTCTTGTCAGTTTTTAGAATCCCTCAAAAGGTAGCTAAGAAAACTAAGAAGGTTTTGAGGGATTTTTTGTGGGTTATTGGAAATTTGGAATTTCCAAGAGGGAGGTTTGGGTATTGGAAATTTGGAAATGTGGATTGAAAGGACAAGGCTTTGCTAGGGAAATGGCTTTGGAGGTGGCTGATGGAAAGGGATAGATTGTGGCATGAAGCAATAGCCAACAAACATGGAAGGTTGGGAAATGGTTGGTATATGGGTGTATCTACCAGAGCTACTCTGGCCTCGCCGTGGAAAGCTATTCATTGTGTTCTGCCTCACTCACTTCATTTCATTAGCTATTTGGCTTTGTTTTTTTCCTTTGTTTCGGTGCAAGTGGACTCTACCAATGGGGGTTAATATGCTATTTGATCCTTCTTTGTTTACTTGGCCAAAGAAGAGGAGAAGAATAATATGGAGAGGTGTTAGAGCAGCTTTGATTTGGACCATTTGGGAAGCAATTGCTAAAAGTTCTAATAGAGAGGACAGAGTGGAGGTTGTTTGGGTACCACCAATTGAAGGTTTTGTTAAACTGAACTTTGGTGGAAGTAGCCGAGGTAATCCAGACCCTTCTGGAATCGGAGTTTTGAGAGATGGAGAAAGTAAACTTATAGCACTCTTTTTTGCCATTGCGGGTACGAGTGACTCGCTCAAAGCGGAACTGCTTGCTGCGATACAAGGGGTGCAGATTGCCAGTGAGCTAAAGTTGGCAATGTGGTGATTGAAGAGGATTCAAAAGTGGTGGTGAAGTGGTTAAAGACCAGAATCCATAATTTGGTGCTACAGGAGTGAAATGGAAAAATTTAAATGGCTTACTAGGAATATGAATTTGAGGATACAAAAGGTGAGGAGAGCAAATGGGGTGGGTTGTTTTATTCTGGGCAATTGTAATTTGTTTTATTGTTTGAGAGGTAGCATCTTGTGCCTCTCTAAGGGGTGCTTATAAAGATGTTACATTAAGTTTGTTAATAAAATTTAGGTTATTTATCAAAAAAAAAAATGTTGTAGACTGTTGTGGATTCAATGACGGAGAAATATTTTTTAGATCAATAACTGGTAAATTAAGATTATAAAACAGATACAATAAGGTACATAGGGTGAGGTAAACACTCTTAACTCACCCTTAGACAGAAATCAGTTACAACAAAGGCCATTATAAATTTCCCCTTCCCACCCCTTGTTTTGCAAGTGTATCTGCAAAGGAATTAGCAGTCCTCTTTACCCATCGGAGCCTTACTTCCATGTCCCTGGTCAGCCATCTGTACACCATTTTTTCATTAGCAAATTTCCATATCTCATTTTCCTCCTTTAGCAGCCAGCCTATAAGAAGTTTAGAATCTCCCTCAACAATTAGCTTTTTAATATTCAACTCCTTTGATCCTTTAATGCCTTCCATTTATATTCAGAGGATTCATCATAGGAAGATAGGGGAAGGTAGTCTCCCATTCATAATTTATTGATGATACAGTTATTTTGGGAGAGTATCATAGAGAAGACATATGGTCAACAATGTTATATGAAGCTGAGTGTTGGCCAGTCAAGGAAGATGTCCAGAAAATGAGTATGTTTATGGTCAAGAAGCATGGAGTATGGTAGTGTATTACAGGAACATATTAAATTGGTGCTTCACATTTATTTTATAAAAAAAATGTTGGGCATCAAATGAGATGCATGCACCCTGTATAATGTATATAAAAATTAAAAAGTGTATGCATCATCATGCAAAGCGTACACTTTTGGCTGTCAATATGCCTTAGGGCATTTTGTTAAGGCCTTGAGTGGAGATGTACGCCCCTTACTTCTAAAAACTCTGTTTGGAAACGAGGAATAAAAGAGTGTAGAAAGGCACCTTGAGGCCACTTTTTTTTTAAACTATTTAGAGATACTTGTTCATAGATCATGAATTTGGTATTGGTGTTAAAAGAATTTAAGGGCACAAGGCAATAGATTTGACAGAGACTTTGTCAAGATGTGATGCATTGATATTTTATATTTTGCACCTATTGTTTCGCTCTTACTTTGGTTTTGTATGTACATAAAATTTAATCCTCTTTACTTGTAAATATTTTTTTTTCATATATTAATAAATTTATTTCTTCCTGATAAAAAAGGTAGTTGCAGTGGTATTTCTCTGTTTTTAATTATTTTACTTCCAAATGTGCAAAGGACAAAGGTAGATCTGGATGGAGGTGACAGTAATTTTCATATATTGTCAGCAATTTACATTCTTTTCCTTGTTTTACCTGGTTTGGTCCGTCATTGAAGTTGTTATTGATTGTGAAGTTAAACATTATACAAGTATGAGAAGTTTTTTCACCTTTTTTAAGCAATTAATTGACAAAAAATATTTTTCTCTGGAAGGTTAGCTTCAACTTGCCAAAACTGGATATGAGATTTGTGCACCGTGGGCATGATCTTGTTATAGAGAATAACATCATGGGCATTCACCTTAGAAGCAGCAAGTCACAGTCCAATGAAGACATGGGGGAGAGCACACACTTCGATGTTCAAATGGATTTCAGTGAAATTCATGTACCTAATTTTTTGTTATTATAGTTTCTCTGGCTACTAGTTATGTATCATTTCAATAAATCTTGTTTATTTGTTGATTTTAGATACCTATCCATTGGATTTTCAGCTTCTCAGGGAAGGTGGCACTTCTGTTTTGGAGATACTGAAAGTTGCCGTTTTTTCTTCTGTTTATGTTCCTGTACAGGTAATCATTTGATCTTGCAAAGGTTCCTTACTTTTTAAATGGATTCACTTGGGTATACGTATATCTTTGGCAAAGATCTTTGATAGAATTTGACAGATCCATGCTGACAATGACAAACATATATACACATGAAAGATACCAGAATACCAGCCCAAGAATGACTCTACATGTTCTTTTCTGAACCTGCTAAATTTGGGTCAAGTTCCAATTAGATAGCCCCTGTCAATGCTCAAACTAAGTAACTGTTCTGAGATTATTTTTAATTTAAAAAATTTGAAGCATCCAATATCCAAAATATCTTTGAAAAGCTGTAAATGGTGGCTAAAGAGGTGATGTGTCCTGGGGAACATAGTTTTCTAGGCGTCACCTAGGTGACTAGTCACCCTTGGCTGTGTGCCTTGCCCAAACGCCTTGACTTTTAGCAACTAGGCACCCGCCTAGGCGACAAAAATGACAAGGCGGCTGCCTTTTATAATATCATTTATATTGCTGTGTCTTATTAATGTATGTGTTAATACATTTTATTATATGCTATATATATCAATTATTCTTTGTTTTAATGTTTTACTATTGAAATTTAAAAGATCAAAGGATTTTGAGAAGAGAAAAAGAAAGAGGAAAGAAAGAATAGAATAATAAAGTGCATTTTTTCTATTCTGTCTCTCTAATTAAATAAAAAGAAACTCCATCCTTGTTTTTTTTTTCCTATTTTACTTTCCATCTTGAATATTTATCATATAAAGTTAATAACCTTCTTTAGCTGCTAATTAATATGAATTTGCTCTCTTAAATACTTATTATAGTATTATTTTTGAAAATA
Source organism: Nelumbo lutea (assembly GCF_056320005.1). Classification (NCBI taxonomy): domain Eukaryota; kingdom Viridiplantae; phylum Streptophyta; class Magnoliopsida; order Proteales; family Nelumbonaceae; genus Nelumbo; species Nelumbo lutea. The sequence continues at coordinate 105,010,785 of NC_142684.1, forward strand.
ATGAAATTAATATATGTAAAGGATTTTTATTTTTTAGATGTGATGATATGCCACATTTTTAGAGGAAATTTTAATGTTATTAATAAAGAGAATTGCTATTTTTTTCAATTAATATACAACATAGCTGGCCTTATAAGTATTTTATAGAATTTTCCTTTTAACTTAGGTGGCATTCGCCTATCACATGGTAAATTGAGAGAAAAATTATTAGAGCAGGAAAAATATTGTAGTAAAGTGTAACACTCGTACAAAAAATTAAAAGTGTCTCCCAAAGCAAAGCAAAGATACAATAAAGAGATTACAAATCACCCTAAATAATATCCAGGGCATTGCAAAGTCGCTACCAAAAGATGTTCTAACAACATTTTCAGCATCAGGTAGAACCAATACCCTGTTTAAAATGAGAGATCCAATGCCTGCACAAAATATCCTGGAAGGCAAATCTTTCCCATGAAAAATTCTTCAACTCCTTTCCTTCCAAAACCCTAAACAAACATCAAAAGGAGTTGCATTTAAAAAGACTTAGGATTCCCATCAAAGGACAACCATTGTATGGAAAAAAAAAACATCTCATGAAGAAAAGTGGGTCTGAGCACTTAGCAGCACAAATGTAAAAAAGGCGGTGGGGGTGAGATTGTAGTGTCTATGCTCTTTATTTTGTTATCGTAATTTCTTGTTGTAACTCTTTTAATTTTTTAATGAATGAATTCCTTTCTTTGTTGGTGATAAAAAAATAACAATGAATATGGCATTAAACAGAATGGAATGGTGAAACAGGATTCATGCAACTGACCCCATATAGTTGGGAACTTGGGATAAGGCTTGGATGATGATGAATAATTTGTCTTTCATTTTTTTTTACAAGAAAAAGTCTTAACAACCAGGTTCTTTTACTCTCCTTCGTCCACCTCTTGTGTTCTAGGTCCTTCCCCCTCCCTACCAAATCCAAGAGTGTTCGTCTTTGCATATTTAAAGTTTGCTAATCATATGATGATAATATGCCTCTTCAACTGCTTTAACCAATGCTTGTCCCATCTATCTGTGTCTTGGGAGGGGTGGATTGTATGGACCTCACTTTGACATTTTAGCATGAAGTGGCTGTTTCCAGTCTCAAAACCTGGCTTCTCATGTTTTTTAGACTGAGATTTTACCATAGTACCAAGCATTGTTCCTAAATATGTAAGGTTCTACCAACTTTGGACATTTTAACACAGTTCTTGACTACTTTAAATGTGTAAATGGTTATCTCTGTTACTTGTTTTGCAGTCTATGTTAATTATACAATCATCTCGTGGTATACATGCCTATTTATTGATTTTATTTTCTATCCCCACCCATGCCAAACAAGAAAAAAAAAGCTTTTGGAGTTTGTTAAAGATTGATTTTTCCACTATTGTGAATTGATGGTGCATTTTTTTTTCAGTTGACAGCGTCTATTAGAGCTGAAATTGATATCAAGCTTGGCGGTACCCAGTGCAGTATCATCATGAGCAGATTAAAGCCATGGATGCAGATTCACTTGTCAAAAAAGAAAAAGTTGGTACTTCATGATGAAAGCTCTAACCTTGAGAAGCCACAGTCAACCGAAACCAAGGCTATCTTGTGGACTTGTACCATTTCAGCCCCAGAAATGACTGTTGTGCTTCATAGTGTCAGTGGTTCACCACTGTACCTTGTAAGTTCTGTACTTGAGTGTGTGTTTGTATGTAATTATGTATGTGTGTGTGTGCATGTGTATAGCAGGAAATACAGTTGTTCATGCTTTTACTTCCTGTGGGCATTATTGCAACTTATGATGTGTACAGAGAAGAGGTTTTTGATTTTCTGCCTGTTCATTTAGTTCCTTTATATCCTTTTCTCATGTGTGTTCCTCTCGGTTTCTTATTCAGGCATGCATTAATGATGTGTAATGTTTTCCTAATCCTTCTGTAGCTATGAAGCAACTAATCTTAAATACAACAGAACTCATTTTGTTGCTAAAAGTTTTTAATCATCAACCTAAAAGATGTAGGGGACAATCAATGTAATGGTTTGCCTTCTAGGTGTCTGCAGTTTGGTATGTACTGTATTCCATTGCAAGATTTTGTTCTCAAGTTCATTTTAGTATGGGGCAATTAATGATTGGAAAATAGTAATATTTTAGGTTTTCCTTTGTAGGTTCTTACATTTTTGAATTACTCTTATAGAGAAATGAAGTTGCACATATGGGTCTTTTTAAGGAAATTATAATTATATTACTGGTGGTCCTCCAGATGCCTCATGCCAAAAAAAAGATCCTCTATGGTAAGTTACTGTGCAAAATCATATTAACTTTTGAATTTCGAATGCAGGGATGTTCACAATCTTCACATCTGTTTGCAAATAATATAGCAACAACAGGTGTTGCATTACATATGGAATTTGGTGAACTGCATTTGCACTTGGCAGATGAATATCAAGAATGCTTGAAGGAAAGCCTCTTTGGTATGGAAACAAATTCAGGTTCCTTGGTGCACATAGCAAAGGTGAGCCTGGATTGGGGAAAAAAGGACACAGAATCACCTGAAGAACATGGTTCCACTAAATCTAAATTGGTTCTTTCTGTTGATGTGACTGGAATGGGTGTATACTTTAGTTTCCAACGTGTTGAATCACTTATATCAACAGTCATGTCCTTTCAAGCACTATTTAGAAGTTTGTCAGCTTCAGGGAAAAGATTGACACAGAACAGGACTGGGCGTTCTGCCAAACCATCAGGGAGAGGGACCCGACTTGTGAAACTAAATCTTGAACGATGTTCTGTAAATTTCTGTGGTGATGTGGGTGTTGAAAATATGGTTGTTTCAGATCCCAAGCGTGTAAATTATGGATCACAGGGTGGCCACGTTTTAATCAGTGTCTCAGCTGATGGTACACCACGAATAGCAAATATAACATCCATGATACCTGATGAACGCAAGTACCTGAACTATTCAATATCTCTTGACATCTTCCATTTCCGTTTGTGTGTGAACAAGGAGAAACAGTCAACACAGATGGAACTTGAAAGAGCCAGATCTATTTACCATGAATATTTGGAAGAACATAAATGCAGTACAAATGTGACCCTGTTTGATATGCAGAATGCAAAGTTTGTACGCCGTTCTGGTGGACTAAGTGAGATTGCTGTTTGCTCTCTTTTCAGTGCAACTGATATTTCTGCCAGGTGGGAGCCTGATGTTCATTTGTCACTATTTGAGCTTATGCTGCGATTGAAGCTATTGGTTCATAATCAGAAGCTTGGGGGGTTTAATAGTAGTGATATAAAGGAAGAAATATCAAGTACGAAAACCTTGGAATTGGAGAAAGAAACTTTTGTAGATCCTAGACTATCCGGTAGAGAACATAAAAGAAGAGAATCTGTTGTTGCTATTGATGTAGAAATGTTGAATATATCTGCTGCTATTGGAGATGGTGTAGAGGCAATAGTTCAGGTGCAGTCAATTTTTTCTGAGAATGCCCAAATAGGTGTACTACTGGAAGGACTTACACTTAGTTTTAATGAAGCCAGAATATTCAAAAGCAGCCGAATGCAAATCTCCCGTATTCCTAATGCATCTAATTGCTCATCTGATTCAAATGATCAAGTGAGCACGACATTGGATTGGGTTATTCAAGGTCTTGATGTTCATATTTGCATGCCTTATCGATTACAGTTACGTGCTATTGATGATGCAGTTGAGGATATGTTGCGAGGTTTGAAGCTTATTAGCACTGCTAAAGTTAATCGTATATTTCCCAAGAAGAAAGAAGATTTGAAATCAAAAAGGCCTAATTCAGAAAAATTTGGATGTATGAAGTTCTACATACGTAAGCTGAAGGCAGACATTGAAGAAGAGCCAATTCAGGGTTGGCTTGATGAACATTATCAGCTAATGAAGAATGATACCTGTGAATTAGCTGTTAGACTGAAGTTTCTTGATGACCTAATTTCTGAAAGTAGTCAGTCTTCAGGTATTTCTGAATCAAATGAATCTTGTCCTGAGAGAAAGGTCTACCATAATGGAATTGAGATTGATGTGCAGGATGCTTCAGCTATAGAGAGATTGCGGGAAGAAATTCAGAAACAGGCGTTCCGGTCTTATTTCAATGCATGCCAGAATCTAGTGTTATCTGAAGGATCAGGTGCCTGTAGGAAGGGCTTCCAGGCTGGTTTTAAGCCCAGTACTTCTAGAACTTCTCTTCTTTCCATCTGCGCTACAGAATTGGATGTAACCTTGACAAAAATTGAAGGCGGTGATGCTGGGATGATAGAGATTATAAAGAAGCTTGACTCTATTTGTCTAGAAAATGATATACCATTTTCCCGATTGTATGGGAGAAATATTGCTTTGCAAACAGGATCTCTTGTTATTCAGTTGAGAAATTACACATTTCCACTTTTTTGTGCTTCTTCTGGTAAATGTGATGGTCGTGTTGTGCTTGCACAGCAGGTCAGTTTGAAAGCTTGATTTTCTTTTAATTTTCCCTTCATGTTTAGTATCTTATTTAAGTATTCATATTTTCCCTGTTAACTACCTCCTTTTCTAGTTTTTGGATGATGCCTTTTGTTTTGATATGTAGCTTATGTTTTCAGAACTCCTGTGCTCATTATACAATCCATGATCCTGTTCTGATCTGAGTGACTTCTCTAAAGATGCCATTATTTGTTTCCTTTTGCCTTTTTTTTCCTTGGTTCTGAATTTAGTAAATGAGAATGCACATGCAACAAGTGCTAGCACTTATAACTTGGTGCAGATACCTGTACCCAAATTCACTCAATGAAGAAAAATTCTTATTTGTAATTTTCCAACACCGGATCATGTCAAGGACACTTTGGAGCTCAGAAAAGTAAAGTATCTTTACATATGAAACTTTATAGCATCATCATTGTCATCCAAGCATAGACTAATGTTTGTTATTGTGTCTGACTTTGTTTGTTCGTGATAAGTGGAGGTTTTGAGCATAAACTGTTAAATTTACCAATGATTTTTGAAAAATTCTTGCTATATCAGCAATTTATTTCCAGTGGTTGGAAAAAGGATTCTAGGACTCTGTATTCTCTTTTTGTTAAAAGGGCTAGATTACTGAAAAATTTCATTAAAATAGCTAGCTATGCTGATGGTCTTGTGGAGGGCGACCACTATTGATGTAATAAAGTTCCTTATTGATGAAGATGAAACATGGTACCGACTTCTCACTATATCATTGGTGCTGAAATCTCTGAACTGCTCTTTGGTATGAAGCTACTTTGCTAATTAGATTGTTGCATGATGAATCAAAGCACCTAAGTACTCCTTTTTTCTTGGGCAATAATCTAGAATTTCTATCGTCTCATATGGGCCATAGGCCCAATTCTCTTGGACACCTCTTTATCATTAGTGTCTGTAGCCAAATGAAGAGAAGTACTCCAAATAGGGATGGCGATTTTCCCCATTTCCTTGATCCCTGTGGGGATCCATCCCAAATGGGGGATGATTTTTTCCTTGTGGGGACAAGGATGGGAATGTTTCATCCTTGTTGGTGGGGATGGGGTGGGGGCAGGGAGAGCACTCCCCACTCCACGGGGTCCCCGATTCCCGCACCATGGGGATCCCTGCTATATATATAATTTCAAACCATAGATATTTAAGTTTTTAATAAATTGGTTTAAGGCCTTGAGGTCCAAATACTGGGATTTATGTTGAGTATTTGTGTTTTTCTTATGAATCGGTTTATGAATTTGTGTTAGTATTTTTAAAATATGGTTGGATATGTTTTTTTTTTCTTTGATAAATGAGAGTAGTTTTATTAATTCAAATAATGAAAATACAATCAGCCTAGGAGGAAGCACGAGATGTTACCCCCCCTAGGACTGAACCAGATACACTAAACATGCCCAAGCCTGAGACACAATTACAAAGTAGCCCAAAACAGATCTCTCTTTGACACCCCTTGCTTGGCCAGAGAATCAGCCATTGCATTTGCTGATCTTCTAACCCACTGAAAGCTGACAATCATGTTCCTTGTCATCCATTTAACTTTCTTTAACAGATCCCTGTAGCCCCAACAAGCTGTTTCTGGGCTAATCAGCCAGTCTACTACTACCTTGGAATCCCCTTCTACTAACAAATTGTTCACTCCAATTTGACTAGCCATCTGTATACCTTTTACTGCTGCTAGTAGCTCTGTCCTTACTGAATCACCTTCACCCTCTGGTCCTGAAAATAGAGACAACATATTGCTGTCTTTGTCTCTCAGAACCCCACCAATTCCGGATGGCCCTGGGTTACCTTGGCTGCTCCCATCAAAACTCAATTTTACCACACCATCCGGTGGGGGATTCCATTCAACATGTGAATTGATCTTGGTGGAGACTGTAGCAGCCACTGCAACCCAATTTCTCCTTAAGACATCAAAGGAGTAATTTGCCAACAAGTGTGAAGATTTTAACCATGAGATAGTCCTTGTCAATATGCATTCCTTGATTTCAGCAAAACTTCTTTCTTATTCTTGAAATATTCTAGCATTTCTCTCCTCCCATATAGTCCACAACGTAGCAGCTCTGATACATTTCCACATTAGCTTCCCTCTTTTTGTCAATCTCTCAAAAGCGGTTGGAATGAACAAAAGCTTTACTTAAGAGGGCAAATTCCACATGCACCCAAATTATGAAACAACCCAGTTCCAAATATTGGTAGCAAAGGAGCATGATATCAACAAATGGTTACAGTCCTCACCCTTCACTTTACACAGAAAGCACCAATTAGTGGACATACACATAAAAGGTTTCTTCTTTTGCAAGTTTTCCACAATATTGATCTTACCATAATAGGCTTCCCAACAGAACACTGCTATATTGGGGGGGGGGGAATTGGTCTTGACCAAACCTCTTTAACGGGGAAGACCTGAGGAGGGGTTGGAGCAAAGGGCTTTAAAGAAAGAAGCACAAGTGAATGAGCCAACCAGGGTTAGGGACCAAACTCTTTTATCCGGGTTAGGGGGGGTCCAAACACACCAAATCTAGAAGCAACAACAGCTTTGAAACGCAAAGAAATTCTTCATCCCTTAACCCTCTTCGAAACCCAAAATCCCAATTTAAAGCCAAAGGGCGAACCGGGGGGGGGGGGAAGGAACCATGAAATGGGTTTCTTTTTAAAGAGGGAAATGGAATAGAGAAGGGAAACAATCTTATAGGGGTTGAGTGCTCATGTATCTTCCCAAAAAAGAATGGAGTTTCCAGAGCAAGCATCGTACCTTACAAAGTTGAGGAATTTAGGGAGAATGCCAGAGATAGCCTTCTAAGGTTTTGTGAGCAAAGCCCTTCGGGATATGTTTGAATGCATTTGAATATACTTGGATTCATTTTGATAGGATTGTAAATTGTAACTATTTTATGGAAATAAAAATAAAGTGAATATGACATCATATAAAATGGTGGGGAGGGGATTCTCATGGAGATGGGGATGGGGGAATCCTTGTCCTTGTTGGAGAAAGGTGGTGTAAGTGGATTCGTGGCATTGTTAACTCTAGTCACTTCTCTATTTTGGTTAATGGTGTGGTAAGGGATTCCTTCCCAGCTTGTAGGGGTATAAGGCAAGGGGATCCTTTATCGCCCTTCCTCTTCACATTATTGAATGATTTCAAAGGCTGATAGGGAGAATATAGTAAATGGGTGGAAATTAGGCAGGGTTGAGTTTCAGTTACCCATCTTCATTTTGTAGTCGTAGATGACCAACTAGTTTTCTATGAAGGGGGAGACCTTGAGAAGGCAAGAAATCTAAAGACTTTGGTTGAAAGGTTTGAAAGAATTTCCAATCAGAGAGTCAGCCTTGAAGAGTAGTGTGGCAGGGATAAATTTGGATACTAGAGTGGTGGAGGCGATTGCAGGGTGTTTAGGATCCCCTCTATGGAAGCCAAGAAACTGGAGAAGTTGATGAGGGACTTCTTGTGGGAACCAGGGGAAAGTAGGATCATATAGTGAAGTGGGAGGTGGTGTGTAGGAGGGAGGTTTGGGAATAGGGAACTTACTGCAAAAGAATACGACATTATTGGGGAAATGTTGTGGAGATAACCAATAGAGAGTGATCATGGCATGAGGTGATAGGAAGTATTCATGGTCACTTAGTGAATAGATGGGATGTTGGGGTTTCTCGGCGGCAGGAAACTTTGGCAACACCTTGGAAGGCAATTCATATTGTTCTCCCTCAACTTTACATATTTCTAAGGTATGATGTGTGTAATGGTAATTCGGTCCTATTTTGGGAGGATATTTGGGTTGGAGAGGCTCCCTTGTAGAATTATATTGCATCCGACATTTGAAGTGAAAAATTATATTGCATCTGGCATCTTTGTTTTTCTTTCATCTGTGTTATGTCAGATTCTGTGCATATCATTGATTTCTTTCACTTGATTCATGTGAAGAGGTATTTCTAATGTGGCAATGGATCTGGTTGCCCCGTATTCCGACCAAAATGTTTGTCTTTCATGTTATTTTTAAAATCAATCAATTCATATCAAGGGACAGAATTTAAGGAATGAATGTACTCTTTGCAGTGGGTTACTAAAATTAGTCTAAAATCTTTTGATACATGTAGCTTCTCCATAAATTTACAGTCCTACTTCATTAATCATTATGGAAGGCAATGTGCATACTAAGGAACTTAATTTTCTTGATTGATTTTGGGCCAATTAGAGGCTTTAGTAATCAAGGTAACATTGTATGGAGTTTGTCACCATTTATATATGTTTGTGTATATGGATGGAGAGGAAAAACAGAAACTCTGAACGAATGACAGCTTTTCTCTCTCACTTACACGGAAAAAAAGAAGAAGAAGAAGAAAAGAGATATGGGATGTTGTCACTTATTGGAACAACCTTCTTTTGGGTATCAGTTCTAGCAGACTCTTAAAGGCAGGACTTTTCTCATTTTGTGTAGCAATTATGAGAGTATTATTTTTTGATTATAGTTGTGAATCCCGCCTGTATAAATCTAAAAATAAGTAGAAAAAGAAAGAAGAAGATGGAAGAGAAAGGGAAGAAGGAAGAGAGTCAATTGAACATCTCTCTCCAGTTCCTCAAATCATCTTTTATTCTTTGATTGTAATGTGAATTACAATTATAGGAATACCCTTAGTAGGGCAGCCAACACTAAAAGCAATTAGAAAAGAAAGGAAACATGCCCATAACTAAGGTCCACTAATCACAAACATAAATCATATACAAAACTAAATAAAAGGAAAGAAACTATGCGCATTCAACCCATCATCTCTACACTCTCCTCAAGTTGAGCATAGATTTCAATCATGCCCAACTTACTTACGTAGTGCTGCAACTTTGCCTTAGGGACACCCTTGGCCAAAACCCGTGCTAACTGTTGTTGAGGCAATAAAAGGAAGACAAACTTTTCTTGATGCCACTCTGTCTTTTGAAATGTTTGTCTACTTCAATGTGTTTTGTTCTATCATGCTGAACTGGGTTGTGAGTTCTGTTAATTGCAGCTTGGTTATCACAATACAACATCAAGGGCTTATCATATACAAGGTCTATCTCCTCTAGAAGTGACCTAAGCCATGACAACTTTGAAATTCCATGGGCCATGGCCCTATATTCTGCCTTAGCTGAAGATCTTAGTTATACCATAGACTGCTTCTTGCTTCTTCAAGAGACAATATTCCCTGCTACTAGAGCATAGTAGCTAGATGTAGATCTTCTATTATCTATACTACTGGCCCAATCGGCATCTGTATAAGCCTCTAACTTCATGTGTCCATGCCTAGAGAAGAGAATACCCTTTCTTGGAGAGTTGGGGTTTCCTTTGAGTAACATAAAATCCGTTCTACAACAACCACATGTGTCTCTAGGGGCATGCATAAACTGACTAATCACACACAACATATGAAATGTGGGCGTGTCATACAAAGATATAGTAACTTCCCCAAAGGTCTTTGGAACACTCCCTTGTCTACCAAGAGCTCACCATCACTGGCTGAAAGCTTATGGTTGGCTTTAATAGGTGAAGAGGTAGGTTTGGCACCATGTTTCCTAGTCTTAGTAAGAAGATCTAACACATACTTCGACTGGGAGATGAAGACACCATCCTTAGACCTGGCAACTTCAATTCCCAAGAAATATCTCAACACCCCTAAATCCTTAATTTCAAATTCTGAATTAAGGAAGTTCTTGAGTGCCTATACTTCCTTTGTATCATTGTTTGTAACCATAATATCATCAATATAAACAATAAGGAAGGTAACGTGCGTACCTCTCCTCTTAACAAATAGGGTATGGTTAGATTGTGTCTGAGTGTAGCCAAACTCAACAAGAACAGTATGGAATCTGTCAAACCAAGCTTGAGGGGGTTTCTTGCGGCCATAAGGGTATTTCTTCAATTTGCACACCTTGCCCTGCATTTCCTTACCATACATGCCTAGGGGAGGGGCATATAAACCTCTTTAGTTAAGTCCCCATTTAAGAAGGCACTTTTAACATCAAACTGATTCTCATACTCTGCTCTGGTGGCTGCAAGTTGTTCCCCCACTAATTTTTCGTCACTGGGACACTTTCTCAACCTCAGAAAAGGTTGCTACATTGGTGTTACCACCTCTCCCACTCCCATTCTTCTTACCAATATTGTTCGTGAATTTAGGTGGTATGATCTCTAGATGTAGCTTCCAATAGGTATCCTTTGTGTGGTTAGGTTTCTTGCAATACTCATATTACATCTTTCTTCTTGGTGGTAGTCCTTGGCTTCATACTAGCATTTGGCAAAGTGATCAATTGGGACTTTTACAACCTACACTTGTCTCCTACTCTCCTCACTACTAACCATAGCATAAGCTTGAGATAAGGTCACTTCATCCTTTGCTAGAATGTTTTGTTTGACAAAATCATATTCGAGGTTGAATCTAGTAAGAAACTGAAAGACCTAATTCCTCTCCACTAACATTCTATGAGTCTCAACATCCTTAGTACACCCCTACTTAATAGTCTCCATCAGGTCAATCTTCTGCCAAAGAGATTTTAGCATAGAAAAGTAAATAACTAAAGGCTTCTCCCCTTGTCTTAGATTATTCACATCATTCTTCAGTTTGTAAGCCGTAGCAACACTCATCTTTTGGAAATAAGTCTTTGTGACACTATCCCACCCCTCTTTTGCAGTATCAATCCACAAGTAATGCTGGCTGATACGAGGTTGCATGGAATTTACTAACCGGTCTACAATTGTATAGTTTTCCTGCATCTACCTTTCATAGGTAGGGTCATCCTCCTTAGGTTGCTTCTTACTCCCAATGGTATGCCTCCATTTTCCTCTACTGCAAACATGGATCTTAATTGATTGAGATCATGTTAGATAATTAGTCCAATCTAACTTTTGTCGGGGTTTTTGCCCCAATAGAGTCTCCATAGACTCTCTTGGGCCAAACCCAAAATTTGTAGGTTTTTTCATCTCACCTCTAGTTTGCTCCATTGGCCAAATGGAAACAAATGAAAATAAAATTAGGGTGTTACTAGTCAAGACTCACTACCCTAAGGCCAAAACTGCTCTTCAATCAACCAAAAATAGGATTTCACTAGACCTGACAACCCGGGAGAAAAAGAGAAAGTTTAGTCGCTCCTAATAGAGGCTCTAGAAATCTCTCCAACTAGGATTGATCTCAAAGGTAATAAAAAACCTTCTAATATGGACTCAGGTACCAGTTCCTTACTCCCTCTGTACCCCTTATGCTAAAACTCTCCAGTTAGCTAGGGTTTTGGGAAACTCTCCAAGAACCTCCCTTGGGCCTCAACGAACACTGCAATCTTCTCTAAAAACCTCCTCTAATTTGGCTGAATAATTGTTAATCAATCAACCAATCAACTCTCATACGACCTTCGTATGGGACTAAAAGAGAGAAAAAGGAATAAGGTTAGGAATCTTGCTTTAATACCAAGTTGTGAATCTCCCCTGTGTAAATCTAAAATTAAGCAGAAAAAGAAAGAGGAAGATGGAAGAGGGAAAGCATAGAAGAAAAAAACGGAAGAAAAGGAAGAAAGGGAAGAAGGATGGGAGTCAATCGAACATCTCTCTCTGGTCCCCTCGAATCATCTTTTGTACTTTGATTATAATGTGAATACAATTACATGAATACCTTTAGTAGGGTGGCCAACACTAAAAGCAATAAGAAAAGAAAGAAAACAGGCCCATAACTAAGGTCCACTAATCGAAACATAAATCATATACAATTACATGAATACCTTTAGCCTTTCTTTTTATTTTTTTTTATTTTTTGCACCTTGCTTAAAATGGCGCACGCCTCGCCTTGCGCCCTAGGTGCAAATTAACCCCTGTGCTGTTTTTGCACCTTGCGCTTTTAAAACGCTGCTACCCTACCCAAAACAGTTTTTTACATTACAACTTTGCCCGGTATAATTGGCCCCTATTTACCCCTTGCTTTGCTAGTGCATCTGCCATTCCATTAGCTGATCTTTGTACCCATTGAATACCCCTAGCCAGCCACCTAAGCTTCTTAAGTTCATTTCTATAGACCTACACTGCTTTTTTCACCATTCAACCACACAACTACAACCTGTGAGTCCCTTCAATAATTATCTTGTTCAGGTTTAAGTCCCTTTCCAACTGCATTCGTTGACAAACAGCCAATAGTTCTGCCATTGTAGAGTCCCTCCACTTCCACAGGACCTGAGAACATTGCCTTTATTCTACCATCTTTATCTTTAAAGAGTCTTCCCACAGCAGAAGGTCCCGTGTTTCCAAAACTGCACTCATCAAAATTAAACTTGATGTAGTCTTTATCTGGTGGTATCCATAAACTTTGAGTCACCTTCTTTGGATGAAGATGCGGCCACTTCTCCCTACTTTCTCATTACATTATCAATTCTCTAGAGACAAGCCGCGTGAATATTGTTTTTTGTTAGTATGTGGAGTGACTTTACATTATGTTCTCCGACTTTTATAACTAATGTTGGTTTAGGTTAATCGTTTGGGTTCATTTGTTGTTCTCTTCTATTCTTACAATCCCACTTTGTTGCAGGCAACATGTTTTCAACCACAAATTCAACAAGATGTGTTCATTGGTAGATGGAGGAAGGTGTGCATGCTGCGATCAGCAAGTGGGACAACACCACCTTTAAAAACATATTCAGATCTGCCAATATATTTTCAGAAAGGAGAACTTTCATTCGGTGTGGGTTTTGAACCTGCTTTTGCTGATGTAAGCTATGCTTTTACGGTGGCTCTCCGCAGGGCTAATCTAGGTGTTAGGAGTGTTGATTCTGATTTTAAGAATGCTAATGCTTCAGATACTTCACAAACTGCTACCACCAATCTTTCTGAAAGTCAGCCACATAAAAAGGAGCGTAGCTTACCATGGTGGGACGATGTAAGATACTATATGCATGGAAAAATCAGCTTATGCTTTTCTGAGACTAGATGGAATATTCTTGGGACAACAGACCCTTATGAAAAGCTTGACCGACTGCAAATTGTTTCCAATTATATGAAAATTCAACAGACAGATGGTCATATTAATGTTTCTGCTAAGGAGTTCAAAATTTTCTTGAGCAGTTTGGAGAGTTTAGTAAAGAATTGCAGTTTGAAACTTCGTACTGGTATATCTGGTGCTTTCCTTGAAGCCCCTTCTTTTAGTCTTGAAGTTACCATGGATTGGGAATGTGAGTCTGGCACACCACTTAATCATTATTTACATGCACTTCCTAATGAAGGGGAACCTCGTAAGAAAGTTTATGACTCATTTAGATCGACTTCTTTCTCTCTCCGGTGGAACTTCTCTCTTAGACCCTCTATTCCATCATATCAGAAGCAACCTTCATCCAATGCTAGAGCAGTTGGTTTGGTCCTAGACGGTGCTGTTTATGATTCTCTGTGCAAACCTGATGATGTCTCAATTGATGCACCAACTCTGAACATTGGTCCTCATGATCTATCCTGGGTTCTCAGATTCTGGAACATGAACTATATTCCTCCTCACAAGTTGCGTTCTTTTTCAAGATGGCCACGTTTTGGGATCCCAAGAGCTGCCAGATCAGGCAACTTGTCTCTAGACAAAGTGATGACAGAATTTATGCTCCGCGTAGATGCAATGCCAGCATGCATAAAACATGTTGCTTTAGAAGATGATGATCCTGCCAGTGGATTGACATTTAGAATGACAAAACTAAAATATGAACTTTGTTATAGTCGTGGTAGGCAAAAGTATACTTTTGATTGCAAAAGAGATCCTCTTGATCTTGTTTACCAGGGTCTTGACCTTCACATGCCTAAGGCATGCTTAAATAAAGAAGGTAGCATGTGTGCTGCAAAGGAAGTTCAAATGGCAAGGAGAAGTTCACAACCTGCACCAATTGATAGAGTTAGCAATGAAAAATGTAACTATTTGGGTGGTTGTACAGAGAAGCATCGTGATGATGGATTTCTATTATCTTCTGATTATTTTACAATCAGAAGGCAAGCGCCAAAAGCTGACCCTTCAAGGTTATTAGCGTGGCAGGAAGCTGGAAGGAAAAATCTTGAGATGACATATGTCAGGTCAGAGTTTGAAAATGGAAGTGACAGTGATGACCATACACGATCTGATCCTAGTGATGATGATGGATTTAATGTCGTAATAGCAGACAATTGTCAACGTGTGTTTGTTTATGGCCTTAAGCTTTTGTGGACTATTGAGAATAGAAATGCCGTTTGGTCATGGGTTGGTGGAATATCAAAGGCATTTGAGCCTCCAAAACCTTCTCCTTCTCGGCAGTATGCACAAAGGAAATTGCTTGAGAAGCAGGTACCTGATGGAACTCAGATGCATCAAGATGATATCTCTAAGCCTTCAACGTCTATCAGCCAAACTACAAATTCTCCTGCTCAACAGCATCTTGAGACTTTAGGGTCAGTCTCATCACCATCACATTCAATTAAAGTGGAAAGTTCAGTCTCTGTCCCAGTTGGTAAGTTGTATTCATAATTGGAATTTGGTTTTAGTTAGTTTAGGAATATGTTGATTTCTGCTACTTGTTATGTTCTACAGTTTTTTCATTTAATGTTATCTTTACAATTACCATATAGTTTAACAGCATATTTAATAGCAGTATCTCTAGTTGCTTTATGTCATGGTAGAATTTTTATTCAAAATAAAAGAGCAGATCTCTAGAATACTTTTGTCATGGGCTATCTTTGTGACTTTTCAGCAGCCAAGAATGGAAACATTGATGACTCAGAGGAAGAGGGGACACGACATTTCATGGTGAATGTTATTCAACCTCAATTCAATCTTCACTCAGAAGAAGCTAATGTAAGTGCATTTATTTACTGGAACATTGTGTTTTGAGACATTTTACAAACTATTTGTTTTCATTTAGTGAATAGGTGGGTATTAAGATTGGCTCTTTTGTGTGAATGCATTTATGACTCATGACTGTATAACATTTTGTTTTGTATCTTTTTATTTTTTTTAGCTGCATTTCCAAAACTGTTTCTGGTAAGTGAACTTTTCAGTACTTATGGTTTGTCTTCCATTAAAATTGGAAGTTGGCTTTCTTCTTTGATGAATGAAAGTAATGCTGCATTAATTAACAAAGGAAAAAAAACTGATACAAAGGAAGAAAAGAAACAGAAAAAGACGAAGGTGTTGAGGAAACATCTTATATGTGAAAAGGAAGCCACTAGGATCA
Source organism: Nelumbo lutea (assembly GCF_056320005.1). Taxonomy (NCBI): domain Eukaryota; kingdom Viridiplantae; phylum Streptophyta; class Magnoliopsida; order Proteales; family Nelumbonaceae; genus Nelumbo; species Nelumbo lutea. The sequence continues at coordinate 105,026,442 of NC_142684.1, forward strand.
AAAGACAAGTCTCTGTATTGCATCATCCAGAAGAACTAAAGCAATCCACATACCCCTCTAAAATGAAATTCTGTCCACATCTTAGAGGTACTGAAACACCAAACTAGGATAACAAATCCCATTTCAGCCTTAGTGTTTTAGAAGGTATGTGAGGCTTCCCTCAAGGTGAGGCCTTAGGAAAATACCGAGTCTCAACCTTGAGGCCCATACCCCAAAGTGAAAGGGATATGCTAAAATAAGGAGATCTCTTATGTTAAGAAAAAAAAATATTTTATATATTAACTTTCGCATTAACTGTTTAAAGTATTTTGTATTTTTGTTTATATGTAAATGATCTGTTTAAGTATTTAGCATTTGTAACACTCTTTCATTTTCTTTAAAGATTTTAAACAGTCTTGAAGGATTTGTTAAATGCAATTAATTTTTCTTAAGATCTTATTATTTTATAGTTCTTACTATGATGATTAATTCAATTTTTTTTTTCAAAAGGAATAGCTTATAAAGTTGGTGATAGGCAGAGCTTGTCGTTTTGGAAGGACTCTTGGTGTGTGGACAGATGAGCTCTTCCCACATTTTTATTTACTGAGAACAGGAAGGCAACTGTTATTGATTATTGCTTTACTCATTGGAGCCATACTGGAAAGTGGGATGGAGCTGCTGCAGATGTCGAAGTTGAGTCCATAAGGCCAAAGTGATGAGTGGTGCTGGAGAGGGAGTAGCAATGGGGATTTCACAGTTAAATTGTTGGCTGAAAATTTGAGACAAGCTGGTTAGACTTCCCCTACAAGATTTGGAAATCCAATGCACCTTCAAAGGTGGGGTTCCTTCTTTGGGATACTGTGTTAGGGAAATGTCTCACTAAGGAAGCTTTGCCAAGGAGGGGGCTGCAGATTTATTTGATCACCTTTGTATTCATTGCCCAGTGGCTGCTGAAATTTGGCCCCACTTCATTGGGGCTGCAGGTCTGACTTCTGAGTTGGGTGATACCTGATCTGTTGTATGCTTGGGTTCTCCCTGGGCTGAGCAGAATAGGGAAATATATATGAAAAATCATTTCAGCAGCTATTATGGAGAGCATTTGGGCAGAAAGAATAGAAGGCTGTTTAATGGCAAGTACATGGACACAGATGATCTAATCAGAATACCTGTGGGAAAAATTGGTTCCTCAATTTCAGTTGTAAGGAGTTCAGCAATTGGAGCCTGTCCTGTTGAAGAATTCAAGGAATTTGTGGGATATCTGAATTGTATTTTTTTTTTTTTTGGGGGGGGGAGGGATCTGTTATATTATATAGTTCATTTACATTCTTCTCAAATAAAAGTGTATTTGTTCTCTTAATACTTAACTTTTTTTATGAGTATCCTTCTCTGCATGTTTCTACAAATAATCTCATTTTAGATAATTTTTTTTCCTTTATAAGAGAGATCTCTTGAGGCATAGGCCTCACACATCTGAAGATCCTAGTTTTCCTTTCACCTCCGTCTTTTTAAAATGTTGGTTGGCATATATCTGTATGAGAGCCTTCCCTTGTCATCAAAGATTTTCTCATTCCTTTTCTCTCTAAATTTCCTGATACCAGGCAAGATGGATGCTATTTATTTTGCATGATGATGCATCCTACTATACTGCAATGAGTGACTTTGTTCCTTAATCTTATCTACTGCAGTTTTTAATTCTCTGTTATGTTTCCATTAAATTAAATGGTTTTTTTGTCACTCCAAGTTTTCCTGTGAAATTTCACAAAAATTTCTCATTTCTAAAGGATGAAAATTTTCTTGAATTGATATCGCAAACCTTGATGCATTGTGGACGCCTGGAGGGGAATCCCCTATTATGCCACCGAGCCTCTCTCTTTCTCTCTCTCTCTCTCTCTCAATCCCTTACCATGCCTCATCCCTTGGTAGTTATCCTATTTCTTCATAATGTTCTTGTAGCCTTTCTTGGAATATTGGGTTTTGGAGAAGTTATCATGAGTTTGAAAGTGAGAAGGCCATAAAACTCCTATATTGCTTTTAGGTGGCTGTTGCCTGTAATAAATTGTTAATGTCCTATATTGCTTTTAGTTAGCATCATTCCTGCTATAAGATGTTATGGATGGTTCCTTTTCCACACTATTCATCATCATCATCGTCTTCTAAGCCTTGTCCCAACCATATGGGGTTGGCTACATGAATTCTGTTCCATTCTTCCATTCTATTCGGTGCCACATCCATTGTTAAGCTACAGTCCCTTAAATAAATTTTCACTGCTTCAACCCATGTCTTTTTTGATCTGCCCCTAGCTCTTCTAGTCCGTTGTATAGATCACTTCTTACTGGTGCTGTAGATGGTCTTTTCTGCATGTGTCCAATAAATCTTAGTCTGCTTTTCATCATTGTATGACGTATTGCAGCATTTCACGGTTCAAATAAGTTCATTTTTGATCCTGTCCTTTGTAGTTTTCTCACTCATCCGTCTCAACATCTGCATTTCTTTCACACTCATTTCTTGACATGTTTTTGACTGCCCAACACTCTGCTCCATACAACATTCCTGCTCCACACCGTAAAATCTGGCCCAGATGCTGAACTATGTTTTTTCCTTGATAAGTAGGCTGAACTGCGTTTTGCTCTGGGTCAATGGGTGAGCTGACTCCTTAACTAGAGGAGGTATTATAACTTGGGAGTTGTTTTATGGCTTGATCTTTCTGGAGTGGCTTTTTGAGTGTATGGGGAAAAGGGGGGGGGGGTTGAGTTTTCAGCCCATGAAATTCAGTTTTTGATGCTTCCTTATCTGCATAAGTCTTTGTGCCATAATAATGGAGCAGATAATAGTGTGCCCTGGGTTTGAAGATCTGAAGAGAGTGGCACGTGGATTGGATTTTTGGTCTACTTTGGATATTGTTACTAATGATGTACAAGTGTTTGTCTTTTCATTTTTGTCTTGATATAGGTTTTTTATTGGTTGATTTAGTTGTTTCTCATATTTGTTGGTCAAACCTCTTTGTTGTTTCTAGTAATCCTTTTTTCTCTTTAAAAATCTTTAAATGAAGATTCTCCTTATCTGTTTCAGTTAAGAATGTCCAACAATATCACGGTTATGCTTCAAATTTTATGATTGACAACTGATTGCTGTTAAATTGAGCTCATTTTCTAGTTTCACTTTTCTGTCTACCAGGGAAGATTTCTGCTTGCTGCGGCTAGTGGTCGAGTTTTGGCCCGTTCATTTCATTCAGTTGTTCATGTTGGTTATGAGATGATTAAACAAGCACTTGGTACTGGAAGCATGCGGATTCCTGAGTCTGAGCCTGAGATGACATGGAAACGTGCAGAGTTCTCAGTGATGTTGGAGCAAGTGCAAGCTCATGTAGCACCAACTGATGTTGATCCAGGGGCAGGGCTTCAATGGCTACCAAAAATCCTTAGGAGCTCTCCAAAAGTAAAGCGTACTGGTGCTTTACTTGAAAGAGTGTTTATGCCTTGCACGATGTACTTCAGGTACACAAGGCACAAAGGTGGAACTGCAGATTTGAAGGTTCTGTACAGCTTTCTTTCATTTATCTTTTCAAGTTTTATTGGGACCTTTTTTTTTTTTTTTTCAAAAACCAGTGGTCATTATGTACCATATGCTATATATTACATTCATAATGCTCATATGATTCACCGACTTACTCTTCCTGCACTTGCACTTATCTACTGCAGATGAAACCATTAAAAGAGCTCACCTTCAATTCTCCTAATATAACAGCCACAATGACATCTCGTCAGTTTCAGGTTATGTTGGATGTACTGAGCAATCTTCTCTTTGCACGTCTTCCCAAGTGAGTATATGCTTTTATTTCCCCTACCATTTTGTTTGTATGATTTGCAGTCTTTTTGACAAGATTTTTCTTAAAACTTAAAATTAATGAACAAAATAGTCCAAAATTCTAATTTGGAATATATAAATAGTCATTGTAATTGAAACTGGAAGCAAGGTTCAAAGTATTGAGACACCCGATATGCACAAACTTGCATATCTGGTGTTTCAAAGGTACACTTTTTTTGTAGTTTTTATTTTCAAAATTATACAGGGGGTTGGGTCTTAGGCCTGGATACCCCCTGAAAGTGGATTTAACCCAAAATACCTGTTATTTAACATATCGAGGTGCTACCAGAATGATATGATATGCCCTGATATTTGCGATGTTTTGAACCTTGATTGGAAGAGTTTTTTTTATGACTAAAAGTTTGGTTAGAATTCTGGTTACAGCTAGGTCTCCCCACTCTCACTTATTTTCTTTTCTAAATAACCTATCACCAATCTCTTTCTTGTATGCTCTAAAACACATGAGCTTTGTGTTTTTTATCAGCAAAGTAACTTTATTTATTAAACAGAAGAGCTCTTGGTGGATAGCAGCTGTATACTCTTCTCCATCCCTGTTCTATGTCATTAATCACCCAAATGCAATGTTTTAAAAGGCAGAGGCGTGACGCGAGGCATTCCACTACCTAGAGACGTGAGGCGTAGTTCAGAACGTAAGAGGCGTAAGCCTCCTTAAGGGGGGGGGGGGGAGGAGGAATAAGGAGGAAGGGGAGGAGGAAGAAGATGAAGGGGGGATCTTATTTTTTCTTTATTTTTAATAAACATCTTTTATATTAAGAAGAATAAAGGTGCATAGCCTCAGAGCGGAGCAAGACCCCCCCTAACACATACGCCTCTAGCACGCCTCATGAAAAAAGTGTACGAGGCCTATGCCTCAGAGGTGTCAGCGCCTCTGACATACACCTCAGGGCATTTTGGGAGTGCTTCGCCTGGAGGCACGTCTCCAGGCGCACGCTTCCCACGCCTTTTAAAACACTGCCCAATTGGTCTTCCTTCACCCATCATGGCCCACCACCAGATATATTCTGGACAAGTGAGTTGGGGTGATTCCATTGGAGCAAAGTTGGTCACTTCTGATGGGATTACAGCTTATGTATCCTCTAAGTTATTCTAGAGTGGAGGTAGGTAGCATATGTAGTGGTCTAGAATTGGGAGGTAAGATCCATGATGTTATTGTTGATATAGGTAGCTAGATGATTTGCATAAGGAACATCTTATTACAGTTCATTGAACATCTACAATTGGGGAGGCAATGAGCTAGCTGAGCTTTTATCCAGAAGTGGAGAGGGGGATAGGAAGAAGTCAATTGTCTTGGGTCTCAGAACTGCCTGAGTACAGTGTGTATTGTCTATTTGATGCATGGAGAGCTGTCTTGGGTCAACCTGGTGAGCTTCCATTCATGTTTTTCATGTTTCTTAGTGTAGTGTGTTTGTTGCCTTTTTTTTTTTTTTTTGAAAGCTGAGATTTTATTAAGCAGACAAGAGGAGTACAGCAGGGGGGGAGGGGGGAGAAGTTCCACCCCAAACAAGATCCTAGTTGACAGCTTACAAAATTACTGCTAAATCAGCTGGGAAGGAAGTTTTCATTCCAAACAATGCCCCCCCCTACAGGGATTTAATAACATTAGACCCCGTAAAGGCATTGATGACCAGTGCCAATTATCATCCTTTTAATTTTGCCACAATCCTCACAACTGGAACTGATGAGTCTTCAAAAGTCCTTTCATTTCTCTCCCTCCAAATGGACCAACACACTGCCAGAGAATTTTGCTTCATTTTCTAAGTGCAAGAGACATCCAAGATTCAACCAGAGAACAGATGTTTGCAGGCTCAGCCCACTGGAATCTGAACAGCTGCAGCATATAGCTCCAAACGGTATGGGAGAAATTACACTGAGTTAACAGGTGTGAATATTCTCCTCCACTTCTTTACATATGCAACAAGGGTTTATGGTCACCATACCTGTGGATCTTAAGACATCCACTGTTGGAATCTTTCTGCCCCCAAATCCAGCTCGAAGAGACTTCTTCACTTCTGTCATTGCTCATTGGACAAGCTTCCAAAGATTGAGCTAATTGAAAACTTGCCTGATAAATCAGCTGTTCACCAGGGCTGATCCTGCTCCAGAGGCTGAGGTTTTACTCTCTCTAAGATCTGCATCAGGTCAGCAAGAGACCCCAGCAAGGTTCAAAAAATCGTTACGTATCGACTGTATTGTCCAATACGTATCGTATCAGGTGCACCCTGATACGCCCCTACAGAGGGTGTATCGGGGTTTTCACCGGTTCAGGGGGTGGAACCTTAAACCGGCCCCCTCTACCGGATTTGAAAAAAAAAGTAAAAAAAAAAAAACAGTACCGATACTGTTTTTCTTGGGCGTATCGGGCGTAACGGTATTTAGAACCATGGGCCCCAGGTCCCAACCATTGACTGGCCTTCTCAGTCGCAAATTCATGCAAGTTTGTCTTGGGCAATGGCAAAAGTACTTGGGTAAGCTTGACTTAGTGAGATATCTCCACACCATATGTCCTTCCAGAAGTAGATGTATTCTCAATTTCCAAGCTTAAAAAAGATGGATTTGAAGCAGTCCCTGTTCAGCATGATACCCTTCCAAAGACTTGGTGCTTTAAGAGTTAAGAGTCAGTTACCAGGTTTGTTTCCCAGACAGGGTCAGCTTTTCCCATGCTTACAGCTTATCATTCTCTTCCACAATTCATTTTTCTCTATACTGAACCACAATAGTCATTTTGACAGAAGGGCCTTATTCATTTGTTTTAGTGGCTGAATACCCACTTCACCTTGTTGCTTTTGTTTGCAAACTTCCAAGCAACTAGGTGAAGATTTTTCTCATTCTCCTTGCCATCCCAAAGGAAATCATATTTCAAATCTTCCAGACTTCTAATGACCAAAGCAGGGGCTTTGAACAGAGACATGCAGTAGGTTGGGAGGTTTGACAAAGCAATTTGAATCGGATTGACGTGGACAGAAAAACAAATTACATGCAGCCCTTCAAGTGTACAGCAATAAGCACTAGAAATACCAAGCTGAGAACAACAAAACAAGTTGGATTTTTAGAGATTTTAGACTTGAACCTGAAGTAGAACACCTCCTGGAACAGTTCTGCTACAGTAGCAATGATATCAAGTTGGCCTCCTGCGTGGATACACAGTGATAGAGGGATTGGAAGGCGCCAAAATGGGTTGGCTCCTCAGAACCCAAGCTCCCAATACTTGAAAATCCTAGATGAGGCTGAGCTACAGCTCAAACAAGAGAGAAAGAACCAAAAATATCTCTACAGAAACAACCCCCTTCTCTTTTGTAAGACTCAATGGCTTGCTGGTGAAGCCAATTAAAATATTTACAAATGAACCCTTAGAATGTTTCTCTCTAACAAAGAACTCCTTAAGAACAAAATCAACTTCAAACAAACCCCAAAAGATGTACAACCAACTGCCCCTGACCAGAATCTGAACTAAAATGAAAAAAATACCCCTGGACCCAAACTGTCAACAAAGCTACCCAAAAACAACAATTTGGGATCCTACTACAAAAACATGCAAAACAGAATACATTCACATTTTTTTGGCCTCATCACAGAGTGATCTTCCTGCCTTGGGAGGCTTAGACAGATATCATCCTTTCCATCCTGCCAGCTTTAACCTCACTCTTTCAATGCCTGGGTCCCTTATCTCCTTAGCCCTATATTTTTTGTGCCGCAAATACTTGGTTGGAAGAGCAATTCTTCAACCCAACACTGCGGCTAGTTCTTCAATATCCGGCACCTCCCCCCACTGAAATTAATTCACTTTCTGCAGATTTATTTTTAATCCCAAAGTAGCTTGCTCAAGTCTTGAGAGCAGTCTTGAGAAAACGAGAGAGTTGTCAATGAATTGAACTAGAGTGACCTGCCGGCTACCTGGGGCCACTTTAAAACCCCCCAGCAGTCTTCCTTCAGCTTGATTAATCTGCTGAGAACTTCACTAACTATGCTAAACAAGAAATTCTTGTTATTGATAAACAAGAATTTCTGAGAGCTTCACCAACATGCTTCCTTTTCAAGTAATGGAATTCTTTTTGATCCTGTTATTGACAAGCATCAGTTGGCAAATCTATTTATGTTATCAAGTAATGCAGATGGTTTTCATCAATATTTGACTAAAACTCAAATGAAGGCAGCTAAGTGAAAGATGGAGAAAATCACTCCAATGGATTAACTTGAAATTTGGATATGTTGAAGCTTAGGAATTATACAAGACACTCCAATTCTCAAGCTACTCAGACTATATGAAGGCTTCCATCAATGGTTAAAATAATTTAGTTGTTGATGTTAGGGTCTGTTTAGCTAGTCAAAGTGTTTCTTTTATTTCGTTTTTTTCTTTCTGTTATGTCTGTTATTGTACTCAGGGGCGCAAGGGTCTTTTCCCATGTTATTTCTTCTGCCCTATATATATTAAAATAAAGGCTGGTGCCGCCAGCACTGTTAAATTGCAAAACCCTTCTCTCTTATCTTCTTCTCCTCTTCTCTTCTCTTCCTCTTATTTCTGGTCGGCCATACTGTCAAGACGGTACCAGAGCGGGAATACTGATTAAAGAGAGCAGATCGAACAACTTTTACTGAGAGAACAGATTGAACAGACTTGCTGAGCCTGGGCGGAACATAAATCTGAATCTGGACTGAAAAAGCAGCTCTACCACTGGTGCAGTTCTCCCATTTTCTCTTCTTTACCCTCCTTGGTCATGTACCGAGTGAAAACCATATGAATCTGGGCGGCTGAATGCTGTCGAATCTATATACCCCTGTTTTTCTTGGATTGTGTGATCCTGTTCATATGTTAAGACAACTGTAGGTCAAGGATGACCTGTCATCTCAATGATTCGATTTGATTATAAGTGATAAGGATCTCTCCTGCCCATTAATGGCTGTTAGACATTCTGGAATTCTGGTAGGTTGGGACTGTTAAAACTGTACAGGTCTGAAATCTGCCGAATACACCTCTGTTTTGTCCTGGATTTGGTACTGTTTGTGCTCAACCTGGTTTTTAAACCCAAGTGTGTGGGTGTGGACTGAGTGGAGCATTGTTGTGTGGAGTAAGGAGGGGTCCTAAGTCCGGTGTTTGGGACTGATTATCTGTTTGATCATGTCGTCTGAGAATTCTGCTACTTCAGAGATTTCAGGGAGCCACAGTGGAGTGAGTGGGGGAATGGATATGAGCTTTCCCATGGCTGTTATTCCCTTTGATGGTCTGAACTACCTTGAGTGGTCTAGGAGAATAAAACTCTACGTCACTGCTAGGGGGAAAACATGATACATCAATGGGAGAGTGAAGGAACCGAAGTATGGAAGTGCTGCGTATGATAGGTGGAACCAAGAGAATAGTATGGTGATGTCTTGGCTCTTGGTTTCAATGCTGTCACAAGTAAGGAAGACTTTAATGTGGGCTGAAACTTCTTGTGAGATATGGGAACAAGCGAAGTCCACTTATTCAGAGCAGAGACACTATGCCAAGATATATCAACTGCAAGCTGAATCCTCTACTTGCAAGCAGGGGGAGAGGAGTCTCTCGATGTACTATTCTGATTTGACATCAATATGGAAAGAACTTGATCACTATCAAAATGTGAATTGGAAGTGTGATGAAGATGCAGAGGCCTATAAGTCACATGTATCTCAGCAACGAGTTTTTGTTTTCCTCGTAGGGCTGAATCCTTCGTATGAGATCATCAGGGTGCAGATCTTGGGTAGTAAAGACTTGCCATCAGTTCAAGAGGTGTATGCCTTAGTGCAGTTAGAAGAAAGCAGAAGTGTGATGAATGGTGTAGAAGGGGAGTCAGTTGCCCTAGCTGTCTGGGGAAATTCAGATACAAATGTTGGAGGTGGTTTTAAAAAAGGTGACACTCAGAAAAAACATATGATAAGAGCAAACTTTGGTGCACTCACTGCCAGAAGACACGACACACGAAAAATACATGTTGGGATCTCCATGGAAAACCTAAACGGGCACAGGATTTGGGTAAGAAGTCAACACCTGATCAGGACAAGAAACCAGGCCAATAGAATAAAAAAAGGTATAACTCAGCTAATATGGCATCGACAGAGACTAGTCCTTTGGTAACTCAGGAGAGGCATCCCAGTTCTGACCCTAAGGAAGATATTATCAACTCCTTTCGTGAACATTTAGAATTGTATGGTAGGACTCTCTGCCAGATGGATTCTGGTCCTACTCCCTCTACCTCATCTCATACTACTGATTCTCCTTGGATTATTGACTCTGGAGCTTCAAACCACATGACTGGTAAGTCAAATTTGTTTCAGACATATAACCTTCTCTTTGGGAGAGATAAGGTAAGACTGACTAATGGTTCTTTTTCTACCATAGCTGGCCGAGGTACCATACTTCTCCCACTTGGCCTTATCCTTCCTAATGTACTGCATGTTCCGAAATTACCTATTAATTTGTTGTCCATTAGTAGTCTAACTCACTCCTTGAACTGCTCAGTCACTTTTTTTCCGTCTTCATGTGTGTTTCAGGATTTGGCCTCGGGGAAGACGATTGGTAGAGGAAGCATGGTGGATGGTCTCTACGTGTTGGAGAATAATGCTGGTCTTGTGGCGACAGGGTCCATGAGTTCGTCAAGTGAAAGTCAAGCCTATTTATGGCATAATCGTCTAGGTCATCTTTCTTTTGAGTCGTTAAAAGTTATGTTTCCAAAGTTGTTTGTCCTTGTCAGTGAGTCAGTTACAATGTCAAACTTGTCAATTGAGTAAGCATTGTAAAAGTTCTTTACCTTTGCGAAATAAAAGATCTGAATTTCCATTTCATATTATTTATTCTGATGTTTGGGGCCCTATTACTCTACCTACTGAGGCTGGCTATAAGTACTTCATTACCTTGATTGATGATTATTCTAGATAGACTTGGGTTTACCCTATGCGGTCTCGAGATGAAGTGCCACAAATTGTGAAACATTTTCAACGCATGGTGTTCACTCAGTTCAAAACGGAAATCCATATCTTCCAGTCGGACAATGTGAATGAATATTTCCATAGTGATCTCACGGAGTTTTTTGCTTCGAGTGGGTCACTTCAGCGAAGCTCTTGTGCTAGGACACCCCAACAAAATGGTGTGGCTGAACGGAAGAACTGTCACCTTCTCGAAATCGCTCGTGGTCTATTGATTCATATGAATGTGCCAAAACGGTTTTGGATGGATGCAGTCTTGTGTGCTACGTGTATCATCAATCGTATGCCCTCTCGGCTACTAGAGTATAAGGCCCCACATCAGCTTTTGTTCCCTATAGCCCCGTTGTCCACCATTCCGATGTGTGTTTTTGGGTATCGTTGCTTTGTCCATAACCTGTCCCCTACTCGTGGTAAGCTTGATCCTCGGGCTATTCCGTGTGTTTTTCTTGGTTACCCTTTATCTCAAAAGGGGTATCGCTACTATGATCCCATTGCTCGCAAGTACTATGTTTCCGTTGATGTCTCATTCTTTGAGAATCAACCTTTTTTCTCGATTTCTCCTTAGGGGGAGAGTAGGGTTGAGGAGAAACAGGCGACAAATCAAATTCAACTACCTCCTTTACCCGATCCTCCTCCATTCCGGGTTTTTCATCGTCGCCATAAGAGCCAGCAGAGTTCAAGAGCCGTGGAACTTGACACTATGCAACCAACATCATCGGATTCACCCGAGGTAGATCTGTCTCATCAGCCAGGTACACTTGCTCCTATTGATGTCTGTTCCTCTAAATGTTGATTCACCTATCACCAATGATCTTAATATTCCTATTGCTAAGAGAAAGGGTGTTAGGTCTTGTACCACTAATCATCCTATCTCTAATTTTGTGTCCTATGAGCATGTTTCGCCTTTATACCATGCCTTCCTCTCTTCTGTGGATAGTGTCCCCGTTCCTAAGACTGTGGCAGAAGCTTTGTCTAAACCTGAATGGACAGATGCAATGCAGGAAGAAATTGATGCTGTACACAAAAATGGAACTTGGGAGTTAGTAGACCTTTTTGATGGGAAGGAACCAATGGGGTTCCAGTGGGTGTTCACAGTGAAACACAAGGCTGATGGAACTGTTGAAAGGTACAAGGCTAGACTGGTAGCAAGAGGCTTTACACAGGTATATGTAGTGGACTATGCAGAGACTTTTGCTCCAGTAGCCAAGATGAACTCTATCAGGATTCTTCTTTCCTTGGCAGCAAATCTTGATTGGGTACTTCACCAATTGGACATAAAAAATGCTTTCTTGAATGGTGACTTGGAAGAGGAAGTGTACATGACCCAACCCCAGGGTTCTGTGCCAAAGGCAGTGAACAAAAGGTGTGTAGGTTAAAAAAATCTCTATATGGGTTGAAACAATCACCTCGGGCTTGGTTCAGTAAGTTCCATTTAGCAGTTCAACAGATGGGGTTCAAACAATGTCATTCAGATCATACTCTAATTGTGAAAAGAGGTGAAGGTAAAATTGCAAATCTTGTTGTGTATGTGGATGACATAGTGATCACAGGAGATTAAGAGGCTGAAATTCGGAGACTAAAAAAATTCTTAGCCACTCAATTTGAGGTGAAGGATCTAGGCCCCTTAAGTTACTTCCTTGGAATTGAAGTTGCTCGCTCTCACAAGGGCATCTTTACTTCCCAACGGAAATATGTACTAAATCTACTAGAAGGTACATGCAAGTTGGGGGCAAAACCATTTGATACACCAATTGAACCTAATCATCATCTGGGAGACAAACAACGATAATTTTTGAAAGATGTAAAGAAGTTCCAGAGACTCGTGGGGAGACTTTTGTATTTGTCTATGACCAGGCCTGATATTGCCTATGCAATGGGTGTCCTTAGTCAATTCATGCAGAACCCTAGGACAACTCATTTTGAGGCTGTAGAGAGGATCTTGACATATCTCAAGAAGTTACCTGGAGTTGGTTTGTTGTTCCAGAAACACAGTCACTTAAAGGTGGAAGTATATACTGATGCAGATTGGGCAGGAGCAGTGAATGACTGAAAGTCTACCAGTGAGTATTGTGCCTTTGTAGGAGGAAACCTGGTCACATGGAGAAGTAAAAGACAAAGTGTGGTGGCTAGATCTAGTGCTGAAGCAGAGTATAGAGCAATGGCTCATGGGGTTGCGGAAATCATGTGGATAAGAAATCTATTAGGTGAACTGGGTTTCGCAGTGAGCAATCCTATGTCACTCTACTGTGACAATAAAACTGCCATCAATAATTGCTGCTAATCCAATCCTGCATGATAGGACGAAACACATTGAAGTGGACAAGCATTTTATTAGAGAGAAACTTGAAAGTGGAGAAGTGTGTACACCATATGTCAGCTCAGAAGAACAACTTGCAGATATCTTCACCAAAGGTCTTCATCATGTGCGGCACAAAGATTTATGTGACAAGTTGGGCATGATTGACATCTGTGCTCCATCTTGAGGGGGAGTGTTAAAATAATTTAGTTGTTGATGTTAGGGTCTGTTTGGCTAGTCAAAGTGTTTCTTTTATTTCGTTTTTTTCTTTCTGTTATGTCTATTATTGTACTCAGGGGCACAAGGGTCTTTTCCCTTGTTATTTCGGGTGCCCTATATATATATTAAAATAAAGGCTGGCGCCGCCAGCACTGTTACATTGCAAGACCCTTCTCTCTTCTCTCTTCTCTTCTTCTCCTCTTCTCTTCTCTTCTCTTCTCTTCCTCTTATTTCTGGCCGGCCATACTGTCAAGAGAAGTTACTGTTGCTGGATTTTTAAGACTGTAGACAGTTGGTCATAGTCAAAGTTAAATGGTTGATTAATGGGCCTCACATCTAGGGTCACCCACATAAAGTGTTTGTGGTTCAAATTTTATGATAATCAGATTATTGGTTACTGGTTAATGAGTTACAGTAGTTCTTCCAGAATGGAAAATTGAGATCATAAAGTCTAATTTCTTTTGGTAGTGTACAACTACCAGAGGTGCCTTAGGTGGTTAATATTAATGATTTATGGGGTAGGAGACCGCAAAGGCTCCTCACACTATTCATGCCACTTTTGCATCTTATTGTTATTTGAACTGTTTCTGTTTTTAGCAATAAGGGAATTGAGTTTCTTCTGTTGTTCTCTTTAATTGACCACTATTGAGAACTGATTTGGTTTTTATCATTCTGCTTTCATTGTTTGCTGTAATAGATCTTCCACTATTATCTGTGTGCTAGTTTGCATTTTCTGGTTACATTATGAAGTGTCAATAATAAATAATAATTATGTTCTTTGTAATAGTGACAGAATTAATAGTACTTCTTGGTATCATATGATGCTGCTAAAGTTGATGGAAATTTGAAATTTTGAATGGACTGAAACCAGTGGGTGGCCATGTAAAATCATGAAATAACCATTTCTATCACCTGGCTCAGCATATATGATCTCTTATTGTACATAAAAGATGGATTATGAGCTCACATTCACATTGCTTTTTTAATGTAATTTTTTTGTCAATTCATATTAGATGAAATATCAAAAGGCCTAGAACAGGAACAAAAGGTGCATTGGCTTGGAAATATTAGTCTTATTCTTTGAATTTGCAAATTGGGTGGTTCAGGCCTCGGAGAAGTAGTCTTTCATACCTTGCTGATGATGATGAAGATACTGAAGAAGAGGCAGATGAAGTAGTTCCTGATGGTGTTGAAGAGGTTGAACTTGCAAGAATAGTCCTTGAACAGACAGAACGAGAGCGGAAGTTGCTGCTCGATGACATTAGGAGGTTGTCTGCTTGTAGTGATAGTTCGGGGGAAGGATACTTGTCTCCAGAAAAGGATGGCAATTTGTGGATGGTTACCTGTGGAAGATCTACACTTGTAAGATGTCAATTTTATGATATAGATATAAATGGAAGGGCCTGTGAATTGTAATGCTTCTGTTATTCTTATTGACTTTTGTTTCTCATCAATGCATTTGTGGTGATGGTGTATATATTGTCATCTTTTCTTTATATCTTTCACGCACTGTAAGATAGCTATTAATATTAAATCTAGAAGTTGCAGAGAATGCCTACTTATGTTTTTTACGCTTATATCATTTGCATATCCTTATTACACATTCATCCAAATTGAATCTTGTAAAAGATGCTGTTGCATTGATTTTTAGTGTAACGAGCTTGTCATCTAATTTTGAGAGCCTGGTTATTCTTAATAAATCATGTCTGAGGCATGTAGTTTCCTATTTATTGTAAAAATAGACCCTAGGAAAGGTCTGGAGTTCGAAGGGCTGGGATATACTTGGATTCAGAAATGCCAGCATAAAATGGATAAGGTGTATCAGGACTGTTATACCTAGTCCTAGGCTTGTTTTATCTCATGTTAATTCACATTTGGACATAATTATGCCACATTAATAAAGTTAGAAGTTACCTAAAAAAAGTAATAAAAACACTGTAATGACTCCCCCTTTTCTTTATAAATATAGCCAGAATAGGGGAAAGCCCTTTCATTTCTTCTTCTTTTCCTTGCAATTAATCTTCTATATGTTCTGTCATCATCAACATGATAAAAACCTCATCTTTTCACTTTTTTTCCCCTTCTTTGATTTAAAACACACATGATAAGGATACAGGATTACTAACTTGTACATATTGTTTAATGGATGTAGGAGCTAGGCAGCTTTGGCTGCCTAGGGGCATGTCTTTGGACTATACTTTGTAATTACAAAACGATATTAATAATGTAACTGTTATCAATAAAAAATTAATACACACACACACACATTCTCTTTATACTTCCATTTATTTGCATCATCTGAACAGGACTTCATCCCCTAATTTTTAATAAGATATGTAATATTGTTTTAGTTATATGTACAATGTTTGATTCTTTCACGTTAGATCATTTTTAGTGTCTTCTAGTTGTTACACAAAGTCACCAACTAGGGAAGCAAGCTACTCTATACTACCATAAAAAGTGGGAATGAGGTATTTGGCTTTTTGAGCTTTTCTTGACTAAAATACTCCTATTTTTTGAATTTGGTCCTTACTCTATTGTAAGGACAGAAAATGTAATTTGAACTACTACTTTAAGTTCATTCCATTCCCTCTCATTCAGTCCTATATTTAAGGTTTTAATTCTTATTCTCTCTCATTAAATACTATATTTAAGGTGTTAACTTCCATTTTCTCTCATTAAATAATATATTCAAGTATTTGTGTTTCTCAACAATAAATGTTACTAATTAAATCTTTACCCAATAATTAAAAAATTTTAAACCTATGTTTTTCAAATCGACCAAAAAACAACTGTTCTTCCATTTGGGTGGTGGGTTAGTTCAACCATCCAAGTCAAAGGGTTGATACATAATGCTATAATTACATAATAAAAATAAAAAAATGGATAAAATATTAAAAATTACAATAAATGTATATATATATATATATATTTAAAAATTGGGCACACCTAATATTATATATTTGTCATATTAAATAAAAATATGCATGACATATAAGAAGTATTTTTATTAATGATGGAAATTAAATACAAATTTTAAAGTTGAGCCAAAGAGGAAACCGTTTTCCTGTTTGGGCAGTGAATCAATGGTTCAACCTTTTAGGTCAAATGGATCAACCCTTGATGTCAAATAATTAAATAATAAAAACTTAAATAATAGAGACACAATAAATATTAAAGAATACAGAAAATTGTGTAGAATGCACTTGGCTACATCTCTAATAGTTTATATTCATCATATTAAACAAAAATAAGGTGATAAATAAGAATTCATTTTCTTAATGATGGAAATGTAATTTAAAAATAAAACTAACTTGAAAAACAAGTTTGTGTTTCCATTTGGGTGCCTAGTCAATGGTCCAACCATTTAGGTAAAATGGGTCAACCAATGATGCCATAATTAATTAGTGAATTTAAAATATATAGAAATAAAAAAATACAAGAAATACATAAAATTAAAGGAAAATATTTGAGACATTTCTAATGTTATACATTTATCCAAGGTTCAAAATTTTGATATGGTACGCCCCATATCGGGTGTCTTGTATTGTATCGGTAGCTCCCCGAAACCCCAAATAAGGGGTATTTCGGAATTTGGCCACTTTCAGGGGGTAGGCACCGACCCATGTTGATTACTTATTTTTATTTCATGGGTTCTGATAAGGACACAGAAATTATAATTATAATATTGTCTGAAATTGTTACATGTAATGCACATGCACATTTACTAGTTCATAAAAGGGGAGAACAAACTAAAACTGCCTAGATTTTTATAAAAAATATCTTTGCTTTAGTGATGCCTAATGTGAGACTTAATTCTGTTCTTTTGTAACTTTCTGTTGTTACACATTACAACCTCACAATCTACACCTTTTTAGGTCCAATTATTGAAAAAGGAGCTTGGAAACACTCACAAATCTCGAAAAGCAGCATCTGCATCATTAAGAATGGCTTTACAAAAAGCTGCACAACTACGGTTGATGGAGAAGGAGAAGAACAAAGGCCCTTCCTACGCCATGCGTATTTCTTTGAGGATCAATAAGGTGGTCTGGAGCATGCTTGCAGATGGTAAATCTTTTGCTGAGGCTGAGATAAATAACATGGTGAGTGTATAGAGACACAAAATAAATAGCTTGTTATGTCTTCATAGCTAATTTCCATATAATTTTGTATGATCTCTTCTATATCCTTTCAAATGCCATGTACTGTTTCAAAAACTACAAACACCATGGAAGAGATTATAAGTAGGTCTGTTTAACTTTTCTTATGGTTGTAGGCTTGATCAGTTTAACTTCATATAAGAATATACAGGGGTTTGTCCCATTGTTTGCCCAGACAACCCGATACTTTATTTTCAGATAATAATATATACCAGTATGTTAAAGGTTTTCGTGGTTCTATTATTTCCTTTCTTGGTGGCATTGGCAACTATTTCATGGAATTTAACTCTAATAAAAGATTTAAATTTCTGAACAGATATATGATTTTGATCGTGATTACAAAGATGTTGGTATTGCTCAATTTACAACCAAGTCATTTGTTGTGAGAAATTGCCTGGCTAATGCCAAATCTGACATGCTACTATCTGCATGGAATCCTCCACCTGAATGGGGAAAGTATGTACCTCTTTCCTTTCTATCTGTTTCACCATGTTGACTACATTTTCGAACTACAAAGTTCTGATCTCCTTTTTTCCATTCCAGCCTTGTATTTACACTTGGTGTCCTTTCCAAAATGGTCGTCCTCTTGTATTACTTGATATTATTCTAGATACAGGATAGGACTAGATAATTTTAGAAGGATATCATTTTTGTTCCATAGAACTCTTAAAATATTGACTATTTTGATTGCAGAAATGTTATGCTTCGTGTCGATGCAAAGCAGGGAGCTCCAAAGGATGGAAACTCTCCCCTTGAACTCTTCCAGGTTATCAGTCTTCCTTTCTTCATTCAATCAGTATCTAGGCTTTTTTTTTTTTTATGGATATGATTCTTATTTTAACTATTTGTCAAGTAACAAATAATGCAGTGTTATTTAGAAATTAAAGAGGCATTTTTTCTATGATTTTATTAGACCTTTATACATAGGAAGATTGTTGAATCTGTTTGGAATTTAGATATAAAGGGAAAGTATCAAATAAATATATAAAATGAGATGTCTCTGATAAATGGTTTGTGAAAGAGCTGCTAGACCTTGCTTTTTTCAAAGAAACTTTGACTGTGACCAAGAATTCGTTAACTTTGTCTCTTGCATGTCTTCAACTTCGTGCTGAATCTTTTTTTTTTCATTCTTTGTTTCTTGCTTTCCTTTTTTATTTTCTTGGCAATAATAAAGAGAACGAAAGCTTCTAAAATCTCCTTCCCATCCGCATTCTCAACTGCATTTATCAATAATAAAAAAAGTATATATCATCATTTTTCTTCTCTATGCAATTAATAAAAGTTTTTGTTATTTATAAGTATGTACAGAAAGGTATACATAGCTACTGCTAAAGATCCCTTCCCAAAAACAATATTTAAATAGGAAATATCTCTTTTTGAATGAGTTGAATCCTGGGGAGGGAGGGAAGCAAGGAGAGAGAAAGTTGCACCCTGAACTCTGATGCCACTGCTTCTGAAGTTGCAACTTACCTGTTCCTTCCATTTGTTAGGTACTGTTTTTTCTACCTTGTGGACTTTTGCATGCTATATGTGAAAGCAGTTTTTGTCCAAGGTGGTCTTTGGCTCTGAATTTCTTGAAGAATGTATGGTGACTGGATAGTTGCTTACATAAACTGAGATCATGTGCTTTTCCATATTGTAGGTTGATATCTACCCACTGAAGATACATTTGACAGAAACAATGTACAGAATGATGTGGGAGTATTTTTTTCCTGAAGAAGAACAAGACTCACAACGGCGGCAGGCAAACCTCTAACCTAACTTTTTCTGTGGCACCATGTACTAACCATATTTCCCTGTAACAGTATTAATTTGGTGAAACATGCAGGAAGTTTGGAAAGTTTCAACTACTGCTGGCTCAAAACGTGGAAAGAAAAGCATATCTATCCATGAAACAGCTGCATCAAACATTCATTCAACAAAAGAATCTGATGTTTCCTCCAAATTGGGTGCCTCTACAGCATCCTTGGTTACTTCTGGTGCTATCCAGACGTCATCTCACTCTGATTCCTCCCAAGTGAGTTTCCTGAAGTTTGCCAAGTTAAATATTTTCCTTTTAAGGTCAATTGATATATGCAAATTGAATCAATCCTCAAGTTTGGGGGGAAATTAGTTTGTAGAGATCAAAATAGTATGGCTGGTGATCTTGAGGAGTCTTTTTGTGAGTGCGTGGTGGTGCATATTTTGATTGAGTTTGAGTTTTTGTCTTTTATTTTTCCCCAGTAAATTCTTAGGTTTGGGATTCCTTGTGTGGTAGGATTTTGGGGATGTTGCTTTGTTTCACCTTCTTTGTCCCTCTCAACCTGCTTCCACTAGTTTTTAGCACCAGGAAAAAAATATTACTTTCTCTCATGTTCACTGCACTAAATATACAAACAAAGGACTGTCCAGAAAATTGACCAAAAACTTAAAGCAAAAAGGATCAAATATGCTGGAGTTATTACATTTTATGTCTTTGGAATGCCTCTATATACATGTTCCCAAAATGTTGGAACTTATCAAATTTTACCTTTAATGATTTGCTCCAGCTCCTAGACACTTTACGGGTTAACCATCCAATCTGCCTAAAAGATTTTGGTGCGAACAGAAATGTAATTGAAACATGGCTAGAAAAATTCATAAACAGAAAGTGCTCATCTCCATCAAAGGGTCTGTTTCTTGTCTGGAAATCCAATGCAATACACTAAATGGTGGATTCTACAGTTCTGTATGGACATGAATAGTGTTGCTTTAACCTAAACTTGTCTTTGCAACCTATCCCCAAGTACTTTAATTAAATTAAACAATAAGAAGGGAAAATGTAGGTCTCTTGTTTTAATAGTTTCCTAAGATGGGTGAGCTATAGAAGAGGCAGTGGCGCACTCCAGAAGAAGGGAGAACATGAGCAAGAAGTTAGTGGTAAATGCATTGGGTATAGAAGAGGAATTGAGAAGGGAGGTCAGCAAATTCTATCATAAGTTTTATAAATAACGGAATACCAGACTGGGGTTGGATGGTCTGCTCTCAAGTAAAATCTCAAGAGCAGAAAGCTGAGTTCAAACTTCCTTTTCTAGAAGGGAAAGTGTGGGAGGTGTTTTCAAGCATGGAGAAAGGCTCCTGGCTGCAACAGGCTCACGATGTGCCTTCTATGAAAAATGCTGGCTACAACAGAATCACAATGCGGCTCTAATTGGTGTTTTTTTTATAATTAACAGAAACTTTCATTAAGAGATATTAAGAGAAAAAGATACAAGAGGAGGGAGGGGTAAAATCTCTTAACCCTCCCTAATGGTACATTTCAAGTAACAATATTGCCCAGAATAGATTGACTCTTCAAAAAAGTTTAGTCTTATCCCAATGAGCCACCCTAATAGAAATTAATTTGATGATGGTATCCTTATTTCTTTCTTTCTCATGGAAGGTCCTTGGATTCCTTTCCTCCCAAACTGTCCAACAGATAGCTGCTCTTATGCATTTCCACAGGATTTTCCTCTCCTCTTTAACCCCCTAACTGAAGTAGAATGGAACAAACTTTGAACATTTGGAGGGGAGGTCCACCTGCAACCAAAAAGAGAGGAAAACCAACACCAGATCTCTGAAACAAAGGGGCATGATAGCAATAAGTGATGACAGGTCTCACCATTGTCCTTACATAGGATGCACTAGTGCGGGGATAAACACCAATTAGGCCTTTTTCTTTGAAGAGCAGCTAATTTTGGGTGGGATTGGTCTACCCCAAACTTCCAAGACTGGGAATGGGTATCCAAAGACAGGTGGGGAATGAGCCAAGTCTTTGAAAAAGGAAGAGAGAGAAAACACCCGAGGGGGAAGGGACCCAAATCCTACTATCCCTCATAGAGGGATCAATACCCACCTCGTCTAGGATTTTGAGCAAATCAGAAATAAGATTTACTTCAGAGTCTCTAAGAGCTCTTCTAAAACCCTAGTTCCAATTAACAGTAGAACTAGAAATGGTCAGAAAGGTGGAAGCTAGCTCATTTTTAAACCTCCAAGGAGAAGCTCTTCTAACCCTAGATGATACTCCCATGTCCCAGCCATCTGTCGCTTGCCCATGAACACTTAAAGTTACTCGAGCCCATTGCTTATCCCTCTCCAAAGTCAATCTTCAAAGCCATTTCCCTAGTAGAGCTTCATTCTTTTTCTGCAAATTACCCAATGCAAGCCCACCATCACTTTTGGTTTTGGTAACTATATCCCACCTGACTCTATGATCCCTTTTCTCCTCTCTTGGTTCCCATAAGAAATCTTTCATTAACTTTTCCAAAGTCCCACATACTCCCTCAGGAATTTTGAACACAAACAAAAAGTAAACAAGCAGATTAGCTAATGTTGACTTAATCAAAGTTATCCTGCCACCCAGAGAGAGGTAGTTTTTCTTCCAAGAGGCTAACCTCTTTATAAATCTGTCAATCACCTTGATTAGGGGAAATGATTAAGGGTAGCACCTCTCTAATTCTTCGAGATAACACCTTGGCAATGATTTTATAAAGACTTTTTACCAAACTGATGGGCCTGAACTCTTTGGAGTGACAAGCCCCTACCTTTTTTCGGGATCAAAGCAAGGAAGGTAGAATTCAGACCTGGATTAATCACCCCTTCTTTAAAAAAATTCAGAAAACACTCTTTAAATATCATCCTTAAGTATCTCCCAGCAGTCTTGATAAAAAGACATCGTAAAACCATTAGGGCCAGGTGCTTTAGATCTATCCATAGAGAAGATAGCAATTCTTATTCTTCCAACCACTCCCTCGATTCTCGAGGAGCCTAGGCCAACCCAAACCTTCAATCCCTAACCTTCTAATCAGAGGCCTTCTGAAGATAGATTTGAAGTGGTCCACAAAAGCCCCTTCACCCATTTGACATAGCACAAAAAGAATTTCTCAATTCCCCTTCACAATGAGCACCCATGGGTTATTGTTGACTGACCTGGGTCCAATGTAGGTATTTGCTGCCAAACTTTGCAGCTTGCCTCCACATAACTGTTAGCTGTGTACTGAAACACCAATTAGGATAAAATGGTTTGCCCATCCCTCTTCCCTTATATAATCACTCTCCTAGTCATACTAGGAGCTGAATTCAAATCAAATTTGGATTAGGGTTTATCCTTATAGATAAACTCTTACCTTGTTAGAAGAATGGGTGCTCCATACTCATATCCATGACCCAAATTCACCCCAAGTCACATTGTCATGTGCCTACTTAACTAATCATATTAATATGTTTCAGCTAATCCGAACTATGTTTCAAGTGGCCCTCTTAGTTGGTTTGGATGGATTTCGAAAATGGGCTTTATTTAATTAAAATGTGGTTCCAGGTATCAACTAAACTAACTGGTTGAAATCTGGTCAAGGCCGCAGAATTATACCTTAATCCAGTCTGTTTAATCCTTTTTAATGAGCTTTACAGCAGGCCCAAAAATATCTGTTTTATAAGATACACGTAGATTTGTTTCTGATAAAAGAGCCTTTATGATCATTGAATCTAAATGATGAAAACCACTCAAATTTGTTTCTGATCTCAACAATAACAAAAAATGGGAAAAATAGAAGAAAAAGTTTCTTTGATGGTAGTGAATTTAATGCTTTTGATCATCAGTATACCTATTGAAGTTTATTAATCTTCTCTACGTATGATTGTTTGCTATGATTTTTTGAATCTTTAATGTGCAACTATACTTCTAACAATCCCTTAAATTTCATTAATAAGTTCCATATTTTTAATAATCTATCCCTAACTTCTCTATTTTTTTTACATATCTTAGGAAAATTAGCAAATTATCTAAAAATGTTTCCCCATCTCTGCATGGTAAAATGCCTATCAGTATCATTATTGCAAACCATGGGTGTTCCTTATCAATGTATTGTTAACTGATGTAGGTATCAAAGTTGCAAAACTTAAAAGCAAATATTGTATGTGGCTCAACTTCAGAGCTCAGACGCACATCTTCATTTGACAGAACATGGGAAGAGAATGTGGCAGAATCTGTGGCTAATGAACTTGTATTACATGTTCACTCTTCAAGCATTGCTTCCTCAAAAAGTGGACCACTCAATTCAACACCAGAGCATCACGAGGAGTCCTCTAGAAATAAATCGAGAGACCCAAAATTAATAAAATCTGGCCGTTCATCTCATGAAGAAAAGAAAGTTGTTAAGACTCATGATGAAAAAAGAGCTAGACCTCGCAAGATGATGGAGTTTCACAATATCAAGATAAGTCAGGTTGGTTAAACTTAATTTGAAAGTATATTACAAATCTGAACTTGACATCAATGAAGTTCAACTTTTCGTTTGTAATGATCTTGTAGGTTGAGCTTCTGGTTACATATGAAGGATCAAGATTTGCTGTGAGTGATCTAAGATTGCTTATGGACACATTCCACCGTGTTGAGTTCGTTGGCACATGGAGGAGACTCTTTTCACGAGTAAAGAAGCATATTATCTGGGGAGTCCTAAAATCTGTAACAGGAATGCAGGCAAGTAATCTGTGCGGATACTCATTTTGTTTAATGAAATCACTTTCCCTGCTACAACACTATCTAAGTTAATAATGTTTGGTGTAAGCTTCATTTGTTCACCAGTCTAATCCTTCGGGTCATTTTTATTTTTTATAGAAAAAAAAGAAAATGCTTATGCAACCCAAAAATAACAGAAGAAACCAAGTAGGGAATGTTTGCAGAGAATCCAACCCATCACCTCAACCTCTGAAAGCCTCTATACAAAAATAAAACTCCATAACCACCAATGGAATGCCCCGTATTTTTCTTTTTTCAAAAGAAATGTATTTTATTTAATTATAAACAAACCATTTACAAGGTCCTGGGCAATAAGTCAATGTGCATGGACAATTCCATCTATACATTCTATTCATTATGGTTGGATACAAAAAGTGTCCTGCCCTCAAAAGTGACCTGTAAGGAATATTCTTGAAGCTATTGTTGTTTGCTACCCATGGGTATTTTTTCCCCGTCCCCATAACAAATTTAATGACTGTATTCTCTGAGTTGCTTTAATTGTCTAAAAGTCTTGAGTTCCTTTCTGACTAGATGGTGCAAATCACAGCCAACGGCACAATTCCCCAAATAACCCTTCCTCAACTTCCAAGCAATGTTCAAAGTATCGAGACACTTGATATGTATGAACTTGTGTATTGGGTGTTTCGTAGGAACATTGAACATTCTTCTTGTTTTTTTAGTTTTTTTTTTCAAAATTTTACAGGGGGTCTAGGGCTTGGATCCCTCTGAAAGTGGTCAAAGGACGAAAAACCTGTTATTTAGTGTATTGGGGGTGCTACCAGAGTGATACAATAAGCCCAATACGCCCCAATATGTTGCAATATTTTGAACCTTGCTGCTAACTGCATAAAAATGCTTCCAGATTGGTTGGAAGTGATGATCCACTAATTCTGTTTCCTCTCCACACTTTTAGCATGTGCTGTTTTCCACCCCCATTCCTCTTCTTAAACATTTTCTCAAAGTGACAGTCCATAGAAAGAAAGCCACTTTTTGGGGAGCTGCAGTTTTCCATATTCTTTCCACAGGTGATCTTCCTGTCTCTCCTTTGGTTAGCTTTTTTTTATAAAATAACTTAACAGAAAACCACCCAATCCTTTCCCAATGCCATATTCTTCTGTCCGTTATCTCCATAACAGGCCTGGTTGCATAAGTTCCAAGTATGGCCTAACCTCTCAATTATTTATTCCCCTTCTGAAAGTGGGACCATTCACCTGAATCATCCTGATAGAAGAAGACATCAGATATGGGAAAACTTCTTTTAGTGTCAAAATATTATTGTAGTTCTATCACCTACTTTATATTTAATGGAATACCCTACCTGATGGTCTTGATCATTATAGATTATAGTAAACTGACCTGGCAGTAAAATAAGAACAAGAAATCAGCAATCCATGGAGAAATGAAGCTCTGCCATAAACCCACCACAAATCATGCAAAACTAGAAGCCATTCAAATATTGCTGTCTTACCCTACATCCCCCTTCCCACAAAAAAGGAACCTCTTTTTTTTTTATAATTTTTTCCTCCTATCTCTCCTTTTGCCCCTGGTGCTTTTCTCTAAAGTTTCCTTCATCTCCTACCGTTTTCTGCTCCCATTCCGTTATATCCTATCCCAAGAGATTACATACTTCCCTTCACAGTTTCTCCTTCCTATACTCTTATCATGACTCTAAATCCTTCAAAGTCTTTTTACCCTCATGCAATCTTCAAGCTTCTCCACCTAAGGATTTTGTCAGTTGAATCTCACATTGTTCGCACCGGCTTTCCTTACTCCTCACCTTTTAGGTAAAAGTCCTGCATATTCTTTAGGGCTTGACTGTGGACAATATTACCACCACATCTGGCCTTACAAGTATGCTTACGAGAGATGAGGAATTGACCCCATCATTGTCCACCACTACAAGACTAAAATCAGACATGGGAGGCGTATGCCTGGAGGCATGTGCTCAGGTGAGATGTCCTCAAAACACTCTAAGGCATATTCTGGAGGTGTTGATGGCTCTGAGACGTACCAATGAGCCATCTTAACGTGCACTGTCTTAACTTGATCCTCTTCAATCATCTTATTTCTTCCCTAACTTATGTTCTGGATCCCTGGAATGAATGCCCCACTCATCCTAATATCAAAGCACCTTCACTCTGCCCTTCCTGAAACTGTACCCTGGCTGGAGTTAACCAACAAAGAAAACCTTTGTGGGAATTTACCCTAGGAAATATCTATAGCCAGTTTCATAGGAATTATTCTCCCTAGGAAATATCTATAGGCACTTCCCAAAGAGAGTCTTGTTTATGAGATCCATCTTCTTGAAACCAAAACCTCCATTAACTTTTTGACCAACACATACATTACCATTTGTGATTTGACAAGGTGAAACCTTTTCTTGTTTCCCCTTCTGTTCCATAAGGCATCTTTTTGAATTTTCTCCCTCTTTGATAGTGGAGCCAGCTTCTTAAGCAGAGAATAAGTGCTCATCGAGCCTGCAAGGGAAACTGCTTGATACATAAAGGAAACCCCTGGTAAGAGCAAGGGAAGGAAGCATATGAGAATCCTAATATATTGTCTCATAAATTCAGTGTCCTGGTTACAATTATTGACTCTGAAAAGAGTGCCTTTTGTGAGGCTTTTTTTGGTCAATGTACCTTTTGTGAGGGTTGAAGTGCAAATTGGAAACCATTTCAGAGTACCATAAGATTTCTCTCAAAGTATCATCTATGTATTGGAGATGAGTGATCATCCTGTTCAAAGCTTCAACTGTGATGAATAGGAATGTAGAAATCTCCTCTCCAGATTTTCCTAATGAAATCATCTTGTGACCAATTAGGGATGAGAGAACAGAAAACCATGGAGATACTAATACCCAAAAAGAGTGATGCTTTCCACCCAAGAGGCTTTAGATCGATTAGTTTGGTCAATAGTTTGTACAAGGTAATTACAAAGGTTTTGTCTCTCCGGTTTAGGCAAGCCCTTCCAACCATCATTGCACCAAACCTAGGGGCATTCATTAAGGGGAGACGGATAGCTGATCAAATATTAATTGCCAATGAAAGTGTGAAGTGCATGAAGAAGCTTGGAAAGAAAGGTGTAGTTTGCAAATTTGATCTTGAAAAAGCCTATGATTTGGTAGATAGAAGTGATGATTAGCTATGGTTTTGGAGGGAGATGGTGCAATTGGGTGGTGGGTTGCCTTAGGAGTTACTATTACTCAATTATAGTGAATGGGACAGTGGTGGATTTCTTCCCTGCTTTGAGGGGTATCAGACATGGCGATCCCCTTTGTCCTTTCCTATTTACTTTAGTGGTGGATGTTCTTGGGAGATTGATTTCTAGAGCTGATTCCAGAAGTCTGATAAGGGGTGGCGAGTTGGAAGGGATGATGTGCCTATTACCCACTTACAATTCGCAGGTGATATGATGTTCTTTTGTGAAGGAGGCGATTTGGGGTGAATTAGGAATTTGCAACTTGTTGTACAACTCTTTGAGAAGATGTCAAACTTAATAGTTAATTTGATAAAAGTTGTATAGCTGGAGTAAATATGGATGAGGGAGAGGTTGAGTGTGCAAATATCTTGGGTTGTGAGGTTTCCTAGTGTTGAAAGGTTTTAAAGAAGACTTGCTTCTTGGAAGAGAAACTACCTCTCTCTTGGCGGCAGAATCACTTTGATCAGGGCTACCCTAGCAAATTTGCCAATATATTACCTGTCAGTTTTTAAAATCCCAACAGGTCAGCAGGTGTAGCTAGGACATCGGAAAAAAGTGATGAGGAACATTCTTTGGGAGACAGGGAGGAGAAAAAGGATCATAGGGTGAGATAGGATTTGGTGACTACTGACTAGAAGTAAAAATTTTGGAGGGTTGGGTATTGGAATCATCCAGAAAAGAAACGTGGCTCTTTCGGGAAAATGGCTGTGGAGGCTACCTTTGGAGAAGGACAACCTATGGGCCAAGGTAATTGTCAGCATTCATGGGCTTGCAACAAATGGCTGGGACGCTGGAATATTGCCTAGGGCTACAAGAGCCTCCCCTGGAAGGAAATTCAAGCTATCCTACATTTATTCTTGCCTTGGATCAGGTATGATTTGTATTCTGGTGATCGTATTAAATTCTGGGACCATCATTGGGTTGGGGACTCCCCTCTGAAAGATCAATTTCCTCCTTTGTTTTCCCTCTCTAACTACAAAAATGAACCTATTTCTTTTCTAGTTCCTTCCAAGTCCAGATCTGGGTATGGGTGGGACTTGGGTATTAGAAGAGCTGGTAGGGATACCGAATTAAACAACTTATCAATGTTGATTGATATTCTTGTTGGAACTTTCCTAGACCCAGATAACTCTGATAGCCGAATTTGGACCCTTTCGCTCTCTGGTATGCTCTCTTGTCCCTCTTTTTTCAGATCCTTTACTCACCCTACTGATAGTGGTGGATATTTTTTCCCTATGAAAGAGGTTTGGAATAGATTTGTTCCTCCTAAGGTTGGGAGTCTATGCTAGGAAGTCTTCTTGGAAAGACTTGACTTGAAGGAAAAAGAAGAAGAACTGTTTACTGTATTACAGGTTTGAAGAAAAGAAGAGAGAGAGAGAGAGAGAGAGAGAGAGAGAGAGAGAGAGAGAGAGAGAGAGAGAGGTGAATGATCTGCTGCCCCATACACTCCTTTATTTATAGCTTTTAGGATCCTTATAAGAATAGGAAATAAACAAAAAATACAAACAATAAGGCCAGCCAGCCCAACTTAACAGAAATTAGAAACTTCTAATAACAGAAATTAGAAACTACTAATAAAAGAAATTAGAAACAACTAGGTGTGGGTATGGAACCCCACACTCGTGGCTAACCAACTATTTCTTCACTCCCCCTTAAGTTGGGAGTAGATATTTGTCATGCCCAACTTGCGTAGAATTGTCTCCAATTTGCCTTTTGTGGCTGCTTTGGTGAAGAGATCAGCCAACTACATGTCTGAGGCAATGTAAGGAAGGCATACTTTTGAGATGCGACTCGCTCTCGGATAAAATGTTTGTCAACCTCGATATGCTTAGTCTTGTCATGCTGTATTGGGTTGTGGGCAATATTAATTGTAGCTTGATTATCACAATACAACATCAGAGGCTTCTCATAACCAACCTCCAACTCATTAAGCAAAGATCTCAACCGTAAAACTTATGCAACACCATTGGCCATGGATTTGTGTTCCGCTTTTGCACTGGAGCGAGCAACAACATTTTGTTTCTTGCTTTTCCAGGAAACAAGCCCCCACAAATGCACAATATCCAGAGGTGGACCTCCTATCATCAACACATCCAGCCCAATCTGCATTCGTATACACTTTTATTTTCATATGACCATTATTCTTGAAGAGTATACTTCTCCCTGGACATTTCTTTAAGTAGGCAAGGATCCTTTCTACTACAAGGAGATGAGTGGTCCTAGGAGAATGCATGTATTGACTGACACACTGACGGCATAAGAAATATCTGGTCGGGTTAGATAGAGATAAACAAGTTTCCCAACCAGCCTTTGGTACATAGCCCTGTCCTCAAGGAGTTCTCCACTTTCTGCACTTATCTTATGGTTAGGCTCAATGGGAGTATTAGCAGGTTTCACTCCTAACTTGCCAATTTCTTCCAATAAGTCCAGAACATACTTCCTTTGGGAGATGAAAATGCCATGCTTAGATCAAGCAACCTCAATTCCTAAGAAATAGTGTAACTTTCCTAGGTGTTTCACTTCAAATTCCTTGTGAAGGTGCTGTTTAAGGGTTTCAATTTCACTAGTGTCACTTCCTGTTATCACAATGTCATCTACATAGACTGCAAGTAGAGTCAGGGAATGACCTGTCTTCTTAAAGAAGAGGGTGTGATTTGACTGAGCCTATATGTATCTGAATTTGTCCAAAGCCAATCTAAACCCATCAAACCAAGCTCTTGGGGATTGTTTCAGCTCGTACAAGGCCTTCTTCAAAAGGCAAACCTTCTTTCCTGTTTCTATACTATAAAAACTAGGGGGTAACTTCATGTATACTTCCTCTTGCAAGTATTTGTTGAGGAAGGCATTCTTAACATCCAGCTAAAATAGTGGCCATGAGAAGTTTTCTGCAATGGATAGAAGAATTCTGATAGTGTTCATTTTTGCAACAAGTGCAAAGGTTTCTGTATAGTCTATGCCATAAGTTTGTGTGAATCCCTTTGCAACCAATCTGGCCTTATACCTCTCTACAGTATCATCAGCATTATATTTCACGGTAAACACCCATCTGCATCCAACAAGTTTCTTCCTTTCAAGCTGGTTAACTAGTTCCCATATGTTGTTCTTGACAAGAGCATCCATCTCTACTTGCATTGCTTCCTTCCATTCAGGTATCAATAGAGCTTCTTGCACTTTTTTGGGTATAGGAATAGAAGAAATAGATGCCAAGTAAGATCTGTAGGATTCTGAGGGACAATTATATGAAAGGAACTTGGAAGTGCAATGGGCAGTGGATGAGATGCAACGGCGCTTCCCTTTACGAATAGCAATTGGAAGATCAAGGTCATCTATCGGTGAAGGCTGAACCTCTGTAACAGTGGGAGCAGTAGTAGTGTTTGGATCTGGAGTTGTAGAAGATGTTGGAACTGGCTTGGGTTGCTGTTGAGTACGAGAATCAACCTGCCTCCAAGGATTTGAACAAAACAAGTACACCCAAAAGTTTTGAGGGGAATAGTGAATAGGTTCTTATCTGGATATAGAAGACTAAACGGGGTTTGCATGTTTAGGACCCGTGAAGGAACCCTGTTAATGAGGTATATGGCTGTACGGATTGCATCTCCCCAAAAGCGTATGGGAACATTGGGAACATTGGAGTTGAGCATGATGCTTCTAGCTACCTCTAAGATATGCCTGTTTTTTCTCTCAGCAACCCCGTTTTGCTGAGGTGTGTGAGGACAGGTGCTCTGATGAATGATCCCATGATCAAAGGAGATAGGATGCCAATGGTTTTGCAAAGTATTCATTGGCATTATCAAATCTAAGAATCTTGATCTTGGTTTCAAATTGAGTTAGGATCATCTTATGGAAAGCTTGGGTCAGAGAGGGGACCTCATCTTGAGAGTGCATAAGATAGACCCATGGAAAACGGGTATAGTCATCAACAAATAATAAGAAATATCTGTAGCCCCCCATGGTGGGAGTATGGTAGGGCCCCCAAACATCGGTATGCACAATCTCAAAAGGAAGGTTGTTTCATTTATTACTTAAAGGATAAGATGATCTACCATGTTTTGCAATTTCACAACTTTCACATTTTAACTTAGACACTTCTACTGACTCAAACAAGTTTGGAAAAAGACTCTTTAAAGACCCAAAAGATAAATGACCTAAGCAATTGTGCCAAAGCATAATCTTACTATAAGACTGAGAAACAAACAATTTCTCTGCTTCACTCTGCTCCCCTTGTGAATGTTCAAACAAGTAGACTCCATTCATCTCACAGCCAATCCCAATCATATTCTTCGTTTCCAGATCCTATAAAATACACTGATCAGGGAAAAAAGTTACCAAACAGTTTTGATTTTTAGTAATACTACTAACTGAAAGTAAGTTAGCACCAAGCTTGGGAACATGCAAAGCTGAGGATAGGGTGATGGTATCTGATAATCTAATGTCTCCCTTTCCAGAAATTGGTACAAGAGAGCCATCGGCAATAGAAACTTTTTCTCTCCCAGAGGATAAACAATATGTGCTAAATAAAATAGATATGCTGGTCATATGATCTGAAGCACCTGAATCTATTACCCAGGAAGGTTTAGTATTACCTGGGACAGAAGCATGACAAGCAGTAGCTCTTGTACCTGTATGAGCAAGGGCTGAAGTAGGCTGTTGAGCAGGTTGAGCTGAATTACTAAATTCATTTTCTAGCTGAGTCAGAGCAGCTCGAACTGCAGTAGGGTATCTAGAGGAGTGCCTCTTGTGCCTGATGAAGTTGTACTATCAGTGTTGATAGCCATATTGGCATCCCCTTTCTTATTTCTGAGCTTTGTTGGAACTAGATGAGGGTGCACCTTTCAACAGGTGTCCTTAGTATGTTTAGGTTTCTTGCAATGTTCACATACTAAGTCCTTCTTAGCTTCTTTCTTCTCCTTATCCCCCCCAGATTTAGGTCTAACTACTACCAAGGCTGATTCGGAGGGTTGTTGTTGCAACATAACCTTTCTCCTAGTTTCTTCACTATGCACTAGGGAATAGGCTTGTGATAAAGTCACACTATCTCTTGTCAACAATTGTTGTCTCACAATGTCATATTCAGAGTTTAGACCAGATAGGAGCTCAAAAGATCTGTTAGTTTCAACCTGCTTTCTATATGTTTATGCATCTTTCCGACTCTCCCACTCAATTGTTTCAAGATGGTCAATTTCATGCCGCAGGCATTTTAAGGTTGAAAAGTAAACAGAGACCTGCTTCTCTCCTTGCCTCAGATTTTTAACCTCACATTTTAGCTCATAAGCCCTAGCAACATTAAGAGGCTTAGAGTAAGTTTCCTTCATAACATCCCATATTTCATTAGCTGTTTTGGCCCACAAGTAGTTTCGGATGATTTGTGGCTGCATAGAGTTGCACAGCCATGTCATCACCAAAAAATTTTCTTGGACCCACCTAGCATAAGTAGGGTCCTCCTTGGAGGGTTCCTTCACATTCCCTAGCAAGAAGTTCAATTTTCCTCTACCCCCAATAGCCATCATGGCTGATTGGGCCCATTCCAAGTAATTTGATCCATCAAACT
Organism: Nelumbo lutea; assembly: GCF_056320005.1. Taxonomy (NCBI): domain Eukaryota; kingdom Viridiplantae; phylum Streptophyta; class Magnoliopsida; order Proteales; family Nelumbonaceae; genus Nelumbo; species Nelumbo lutea. The sequence continues at coordinate 105,059,177 of NC_142684.1, forward strand.
TAGTAGTTGTAATTTGAAAGGTGTTTTCAGTCATGTTACCTGAATCACCAGTCCCAAAAGCACCTTCCCCTTGGTTCTTATACTCCATTCCAAGTTAAGAAGAGGCTTTAAACTACTGTGACAAGAAAAAACTGTATTTCAAGGCTGATAACAGCTGACCTTGGACAATGATTTTGTAGTTGACAATGATAACAGTCAACTACTGTCCTGGGATTGATATAGTCCTGGACCGGTTGATATCAGTCCTGAGATTTTCTACCCGTACCTCTCAGAATGAATAACAAAGTCCTTTTGAGTATCAATCTCAAGAAAAGGTACTTACTTTATGAAAAAAAAAAGCCCAAAAAACTAATTGCTACCTTCAGTTTTCAAACTTGATCGATCAATTACTGTCAGCACCTTGAATTTTGATCAAAGAACCAAGAAAAAAAAAACTGATTGGCACCTCCAATCTTGATCAAGAATCGATCTTGATCATTCAATTCAGGCTTGGTGCCCCCCAACTAATGGGTTTGTAAAACTGAATTTTGATGGGAGCAGTGTTGGAAATCCAGTGCAATCAGGAATTGGTGGAAGGGGCTAATCACTCTGTTCTCAGGTCATTGGGGTGGGTGATTCATTGAGAGCTGAGATTTTGGCAGCTGTGGAAGGGGCTAAGAGGGAAAAGGATCTGAACATTAGAAAATTGATTATTGAGGGAGGCTCAAAGCTAGTGGTGGACTGGATAAAGAAGAAAAACAGTGGTTTCTGAAATTACAGCAACGAAAGTAAGTGGTTCAAATGGCTAACAAAAGACATTGAAGTCAAGGCGTCTTGGGTCAGAAGAAGTGCCAGCTTCTTCGCTGATGGACTAGCAAAGCAAGGGATGAATAGAGCCTCCTTTTTCTGGGCTCTATTGTAATCTTTTCTTTTCCTTGTTCTGGCTTTGGTTAGTTTCCTGAGGGTGGGATAAGAAAGTTTATCCCCCGTCTGCATTGTACTTGGCTTTTTCTTTTTTTTTTTTTTTAATTTCTTTTGAAGGGCTACACAGCAGGGGGTAGCCCATCCCCCAACCCACGAATCCACATGCAGGCGGGATTCAATCCCAATTCTCCACTACTTGACTCTTTCTTCTAATAAAGTTTACCCTTTATTGATAAAAAAATACAAGATGAAGTCTACTAAGTAGCGTTGAAGCTCTTTTTTTTTCCCATCAGGCTGTGTTTGGTTTGAATTCTTTCAAACCTGTACAATGATTACTTTTCTTTTATTTCAAGATTCTGCAACAGCCTTTTCAGAAACATCGACTCTGTAGCATGTCCCAATTATTTTAATGGTTACAATACTTTCTTCAGCATTTAGCAAGCTAAAGATTTCCTTTATATTAGGTAATTGGTAGCACAGGGAGACTGGCCCTTTAGTTGTATCTGATGATCCATGCCATAGCTGGACACCATGTGGAATGAAATGATACATTGTGGTTTTCCATTGTATTTGAGAGCACAAGTTCATTATATAGAGAGCCATTTCCAGTTATTAAAATAAAATAAGTTATGTAGAGCATTCATGAAATGGAATAATTTCTGTATTTTCCTAACAAAAAATGAGTTATGGAGACCACCTGTACTGGGTAGTGGGTACAGTTGTAATATGCCTGTTATAATTGAGGCTGCATCTCACACCTCTGGTTGGAAAGTTTTGATTGTAAAACTCTCTTTTAATTAATTAAAACTAAGTGGTTTATTTAGTTGATGAGATTTGTGAGTTTAATTGCCTAACTAAAATGAAACCATATCATTTTATATAGAAACTTTGTGAGGAAATTGTATAGCAGTAAACAGATTGTTTAAGGACAGAAATTATAATTCCTTTTTTGTTTTTGATTATCTTTTAGTAAATCGGGGTTTGAGGGTATAGGACTGACTGCATGGTCAGTATTTGTAAATCCGTGTGTATAGCTCCTTGTTGTACATGTTTTTTGCTCTATTCAATGATATTATACTTTACCTGTTTCAAAAATATAATGGAATCTAGACTTACTGCTAGTAAATATATTTAGAATTATCTCATTTTGTAAACAAGCCTAATTGCTTTATTCTCTTGTCTCCTGTATAGGGTAAGAAATTTAAAGATAAAGCCCACAGCCAAAGAGAAGCCAGTGGAGCAGGTGTTCCTGATGTGGACCTTAATTTTAGTGACAGTGATGGAGATCAGGCAGGGAAATCTGATCAGTACCCTATATCCTGGCTCAAGCGGCCCAGTGATGGTGCAGGTGATGGATTTGTTACCTCCATTAGAGGTCTTTTCAATTCTCAGCGTCGTAAAGCCAAGGCATTTGTCTTGCGAACGATGAGGGGTGAAGCAGATAACGAGTTCCATGGTGAGTGGAGTGAAAGTGATGCTGAGTTCCCTTTTGCCAGGCAACTGACAATTACCAAGAGGCTAATTAGGAGACACACAAAGAAGTTCCGATCAAGGGGGCAGAAAGGTATTTTTCTTTTCTTTCTCTCTTTTTTTCATGGTATGTTACCTAGGTGTGGCTTGGACATATGGCTGGACAAGCTGCTGGATACTGAAATTACACCAATAATTGAAATACCCAACATGATACATTACAGAACCATTGTACTGGTACCGGGTTGTCATTGTTTGCATGTTATTTTCCATGTTGTTTGACTCCTGAAGTATGTAGAGAAGTCCTATGCATTGTAAAAGACCTTAGGTAACATCTATCCCAAAAGATGATAGTGAAGTCTAGATGAAATCTACAGTATGCCCTAGATGTTAAAAATGGCAAGTTACAGGATCTCTTCCAAGAGTATTCCCAAGGAATCACTCCAAGAGTCCTAGAATCACTCTAGGGTTTGTAGGAATCACTCCATACGGAAAAATTGCAAGAAAACTCTAAAGAAATCTTCATTCATTAGCTTCAAAAGGAAGAGTACATCTATTTATAGAGTGACTTGGAATGTTATTCACCATAAAACAAAAATGCCACTCCTTGTCTTGTGCATCAAGAAACACAAATTTCTACATACTAATGCAAATAAACTGAAAATTGAAAGAGAAGCCCTACTAAACTAGAGGAACAAGATGCTAGCGCAGGCCCAATGGGACTGGTCAAAATGACGAAAATACCCATACTGTCCAAAATACAGAAATACATAAATTTTCAGAAATTTCCAAATTTGATTCTTCAGCTCCTGTATATTAGACCAGCTCAGGACATGAATATGTGAAATTGACAATTGGTTTTCTTCCAATCGTTTTTCAGCTAATATTTCTTAGTTCCTCTAACCTCCTAAGGTCTAAATAGCTTAAGATTGCGTTGACAGATATTCAACAAGATAGTGTTAACCATCTGACCAACTAGCCTCTATTGAGGCTTGTGCAAAAAAGCATAAGTTCAGAAGCATTCTTTAGATTGGATGCTCATCGTCATCCATCCAATTAATTTTAATATTTTTGGTAGTATAATTGTTGAACTTGTTTCTTCATGAGTGTGCATTATTTGTAAAAATGCAATCTGTTGACTGTTCTGAGTTTACTTGCTCATTTGTCCTCGTTCTATATCAGGTTCAACTTCTCAACAGAGGGACTCAATGCCATCATCTCCAAGGGAAGCTACACCTTTTGAAAGTGATTCCTCAAGTGGTTCTTCACCTTACGAAGACTTTCATGAGTAGGGGAATCATGGGCATTAAGGGTTCTGTCTTTGGCGGGGCATAGTGCAACCCAATCAGAGTTTTGTCTTGACTTGTCTACAATCGGCACTGAGCAATATAGAGATGAAGTTATTACAATTCATTGAACTCGGTGGCAATTCTTGGATGAAGATTTGATTATTCAAGATGTTGCCGAGTAATCTTGGAATAAAAAGCAGGCTGAGATCAGCGTGCAGGGGAGGGTGTTGTTGTATTTTGATGGTTAGTGAGAAATTGTTTTTCTTTCTGCATCAATATTTATATGTATAAATTTTATTGCCCAGCTAGAATGAATATTTCTGGGTTCCACAATTCTTTATCCTTGTAAATATATTCCATATATAGGGAAATAAAAATAAAGGTCAGAGAAATCCATCCATCAATCCCTTGTCCACTTGGGCTTCAATATCAGTTTAGGGCCTTTAGGTTACTTATTATATAGACATCCTATCCTACATGGGATCAGCTAACTACAAAGCCCCATTCTAGGAAAAGGGATTTGATAATGTTAATGGTCCACGAACCTGACACCTGATGAAGAGAACGGGTTTTCCACGACAAATCCAAAGTGTAATTTTTATAGCCGGTCTTTTAATACATTGTAGCAGACAAATTTATGGTTGTTTGGTATCTGAAAATTGAAAAGTGTAATGGCTTGGGGAGGATTTAAATCCAGGAGATGTATCTCAGGGCAAGCCTAAAAGAGAGAAAGCGGTTCTTCACGTAATCTTTTATCAATTCTTTTTATGCTTGGGGCTGAAAAAAAAAAACAATGAATTCTCGATTTCGTGTATGGCGAGGAATTAGATATAGTTAAGATCTTTTGGCCAAGTTCATATATCTATTTCACTTGGAGGTCCAGAAAGTAAGGGTGTATAGAGTATCCAAAGATCTGATTTCGTCTTCAAGGTTTAATGGGCTGGATTTGGATTTAAAAAATTGAAGTTTATACTAAATTTATTGGATCAAATTCAAATATGGCCTGATTTTCTATCCAATGAATAGCCAAATTGAGTATTAATGTACATGTATAATACGGCCTAAATGCCCTTTATTTCTATCTAATAAAATTATATTATAGGTTATTTCTTTATTTTTGGGAGGGCATAATGGTAAAAAATCAATTATATCTTATTCAGATTCAGATATTCGATATAGCTGGTCGAATATAAATATTTGAATATTTAGTTGAATTCAGATTCGATTAGTCTTTGTAAGGATCTCTGGATGTCGAATCAAATTCGAATAATCGGTTCTTTATTGAATTCGAATTCAAAGCAGAAGGTTCCTCGCTATATTTACGGTAACTTGTATGAAAAAGTGACATGTTACAGTCACAGAAGTTAACTAAAAAAATTAACTTCGTTGTTTTTTACTTTTCTACTGATGGTCAATTGTTATCTGTGGCATTACGTGGCTCTGTAGCATCAGCAGCCAAATAACATAGTTTATTTCAGAAAAGTACGGACAGGTTCAATGTAGATCTCTGAAACTCACTGTAGATCTATAAACATTCAAAATGTCAAATACCCACATTGCATCAATGCCTGCTCCTGAATTGGCATCAATTTCAAACTGGCACCTACCCCAACAGTACTTTGGGCCTAAAAATTCTGACCTTGGGCTGAACCGTCATTCTCCCAAATTTTCAGTCTTAAAAACATTTATGCTTTTGAGGAATAAGAATTGCTTCACAAAATAAAGAAAAATTCTGAAGTTTAAAGCAAAAGTGAGGTTGATGTGCAGGTTTATACACTTGTATTTTGATATAACAAGTAGATCAAATCAATCATGTTGACAAACATGCCTTAATGAGGGGTCCAAACATGCGGATGTAGTAGAATCAGTGACTTAGTGTGCCACATCATGCTCTGTCATGATCATGTACACCATTTGGTATCTGTTTCTCCAAATTCGAATTGAATTTCCAAGATTCAATCCATTTGTAATTGGATCTATTATATCTAATATGAATCCAATTATATATAGAATTAACATATATGTATTAGCAAGGTTGATTAGAATGTTGCATTTTCTTAAGAAGTCATAAGTTCAAATCTCATAAAAGTTATTTTCAAGTCATCATATGCAGAAAAACAATATCAGTCATTTTTGATTAATTTTGTTAATCATTCTGATGTTAAATAGAATCTGAGTCTCATATGACTAACGAATATAATGAATTCAAACATTAACAAATCAAATTTGTTAAAATCTTTGAGAGATCTGATCACCTGGTGATGGATGGCTGATATCTGAATGGAGCACCTACAAGAAATGAACAAACAATCCGAGACACTAGCCCACGATAGCAGAGTGCTATCAAGGACTGCTTAACCTGGATAGGGCAGGAGCAGATTGGAGGTTCTTATCCTTCTTATTCTTCCTTAGGTCGTATGTATTCTTGAAGTTGGGAGTGCCCATATATATAGCCTATTTCCTCAATGAACTGATTTATGCTCCATCAGATGGAGACAAATGTTTCAAAAACAAAGGATCTCATCACTTGGTCATCCATCCTACACCAAGCCAAATGGTTTTTCCATTGACCTAGTAAGAACTGAAAATAAGGATCCAATGGTATCTTTATGTAAAAACAAAAATCATTTTCAAAGAAGTAAACAACCAAAAAACCTTTTTATAGAAAATAAATAATAATTAATAATAAAAAAAGAAAAACTTGGTTGTGTGAAAGAGTTGCAAAGAGAACCAACCTTCCATCAACATGTGGCTTATCACATGGTCATTGGATATTTTCAACATGTTGAGGATCAAATGAAGGCCTATGGCCACTCTTCCATCATCTCCCACCTGACCAATTAAGCCCGAAATGAATACTTCCCAACCAATCCCATTGCTTACATGTGGCCTTCATAGTCTATAACAACTATGGGTTTTGTCAATGAATCGATATTTTTTTCCTTTAAGACTAATCTCACTATTTTTTATCGTCTTGATAGCACCTTAGTTATCATCAAGGTGGCGTTTAATAATTCTGAAATCTGATGTCTGAAAAGCTTTTTTTTTTTTGTACATTTGAATCTAAAAAGTTGCACAATACTTTTCTATTTTTCAAAGCCTCTAAAAATCTATAGTGTTTGTGTTGGAGTGATCCTCTTATGTCTGATAACTAACAATTTTACCAGTTTGCCCCCATTTTTGCAAAACCCTAAGAACCAAACCGTTCCTATTAGAATTTAGAAATCACCTATCACCACCGCCAATGTTTGTTATATTCGTCGGAGAGGAGGTAATGCAGAGAGAGCTCAAGAAGAACATTCAAGGGTTTTTGCACAAAGCATTGCATACATTAAACTACCTATAGCTTGAACATATGGTTTATAATTCATTTACTTCATTTCTTTATCATTAGTGGGAGTCATATCTTTACTTACTTGAATCCTTTGTAAATTGGAGTTTCAACTCAATTACAAATTTTTATGTCAAATTTCCTTAAGATTTTCTATAGGCAATGCTCTTGTGAAAGAGTTTTTTTTTTTCAGATTTTAATTTTTCTATCTCTTTTTATTTTAATTTCAAGCACATAACTAGAATCACCCATATCTTTCAATTTAAAGTTGGGTTCACACGAAAAACAAAACAATTATGTACTAAATTCATTATCGAATCAAAAGGACACATTTAAAAAACACTATAGATATGATTTTATATTACATAAATATATTAATTATGAAGATAAGGACTAATATATTTATGAATCATCATTACAAGTAAATTAAGGCCTAGGGCTTCCCTATAATTACAATGCACATAAATCTGATTCATTTGACGTATCGAGGGATTTACTTATTAGTGATTATTTAGGAGAATATTATATTATTGATAGAAAAAAATATCTAGATAGAAAATATTTGGTTGGAAAGTTCACCAATTTTGTCTTAAAAATAGAAAAAAAAAAGTTTGATGTTAAGGTCAGTGCTGATATGGATACTAGGGCCAACATTAATAAAAAAACTAAGACTGGAACTAATTATTATCAAAAAATTGAAATTTTTGATAAAAAGGCCTCTTTACCTCACTATTCATCAAGAAAACAATCCATCCAATAAAAAGAAAAACCTTTTTGATTGGATGGAAATGAATGAAAAAAAAAAAAAAAACTAAATTGTTCCATTCCAAATTTGAAACGTCAGTTCTTCTTAGAATTACTATAAGATTAAACCATGGATCATACCAATTAAATTACTTCTTTAAAATTGGAATGTGAATGAAAACCTTAGTGAAAATAAAAACATCAATAGAAAACAAAAAAAGGGCTTCTATATATCATGCATATCATCTAATGAAAAAGAAAAAGAATTAGAAATTTGGAATCAATAAGAAAAAAGACCATTTGGCCAAGGGGATCTTGGACCAGATGAACAAAATCAAGAGAATTTTGAATCAAAATAATCTTGAAAAATATTACACAGAATAAAACATAAAAATCATAAAAAGAAAAGGCAATTCAAGAACAACACAGAAATATAACTAGATTTCTTAAAAAAGCATTTATTTATTCAATTGAAAAGGGATGATCCTTTGAATAAAACAATGATCAATAGTATCAAAATATATTGTCTCCTGCTTAGATTGATAAGTCCAAAGGAAATTACTATATCTTCTATTCAAATAAGGGAAATGAGTATGGATGTAATGGTGATTCAAAATACTGAATTGATAAAAAGGGAGAACATTTATTATCAACTTGTTCATTTGTCTATAAAATGGGATGGATAATTTATTATGTTATTATGAATGAAACCATAGGTATTTCTTTGGTCCATAAGAATAAATACCAAACTAATGAAAGATGCTGAGAAGAAAGGTACGTTGATAAAAATGATTTTAATGACCATTGCAGGACATGAATAGATGGTTGGGAATGGAAGCAAAAAAAATGGTACAAATTGCTTGTTATTGAAAATATTTTATCACCTAGACGTGGTAGAAAATTGAGAATTCCAATTTGTTTTCATTTGGAAATTAGAAATGTTACAGATAAAAATATAATATTTTATAATAGAAACAACATAAAGAATTGTGGTCAATTTTTGACTTACAAAAAGCATCTTCATGTACAAATAATTTCATTAATATTAACTTAAAGTTCTTTCTTATTCTAATTATCAATTAGACGATTCAGCTTGTATGAATTGTTATTAGTTTGATACCAATAATGGTAGTCGTTAATATGTTAAGGATACGTATGTAGTCATAATTAAAATGTAATTGGTAGTATATTTCAATTCGTATATATCTCTACCATAGATCATATATGAAAATAAACAAATCCATACATGTATTGTATTACATTCTAATACAAGATACTAACTCAATGACATATTAGTTAGATCTATGAATGAATTGACAAAATATTCTTTATATTTTGTGAGTGTAAAAATGCATTATCCTTTTTGTATCTGTATCCATACTCAATTGAAAAATTAGGTTGACTATTGATTAGTTTGATAAAAAAAAGTTTTACATGAATAAATTCAAATTATTTTTTATACCAGATTAAAATAACTAGCATTATTATTATTATTATTATTATTATTATTATTATTATTATTATTATGACATATTAGTTAGATCTATGAATGAATTGACAAAATATTCTTTATATTTTGTGAGTGTAAAAATGCATTATCCTTTTTGTATCTGTATCCATACTCAATTGAAAAATTAGGTTGATTATTGATTAATTTGATAAAAAAAAGTTTTACATGAATAAATTCAAATTATTTTTTATACCAGATTAAAATAACTAGCATTATTATTATTATTATATTATTATTATTGATCGGTAAAATTAAAATCCATAAAAATGAAAGGGGTGAAGAATTTTTTTTTATGGTAAAAAAGCATTCATCTTAGTTATTTCACAAAAAGAAAAAGAAGAAAACAAAAACAAGGGTAAAATTCAAATCCATAGAAAAGAAAGGGGTGAAGAATTATTTTTATAGTAAAAAAATCATTCATCTCAGTTATTTCACAAAAAGAAAAAAAAAAAAAGAAAAACAAAACAAGGGGTCAATTAAATTTTAAGAATTAAATTTCACAAAAAAAAATGGGGATTTACTTCAAATTTGGAATTGCACAAAAAAAGACTATTTATCTCAAAGAGGTTTACGAAAAATTTTAGAATGCCAACAAAATTATTGTACATTATAAAGAATTAATTAGTTAATTGGATATTCCAAAGCCAAAATTCATTTTCAATTATTTGATTCATTAATCTTGAATTTTAATGAACTTCATTTTATTTTCAAGATTCATGGAATAATGAACCACAGAAAAAACATATATATGTTTGTACCGGTTACAAGAAAAGACCTTATATGGGCCCTCACCACCCATCAATACATGGTGTTCTTCGAATCATCGCTACTCTAGATGGTGAAGATGTTATTGACCTAAACCTAAATTCAGTTATACAATTGGGAAATGTTCAAGTTCCTTAAAGGGCTAGCTATATCAGAGTTATTATATTGGAGTTGAGTCGTATAGCTTCTAATTTATTATGGCTTGGCCCTTCTATGGTGGATATCGGTGCACGGACTCTATTTTTCTATATTTTCATAGAGAGAATTAATATATGATTTTTTCCTAAGCTTCCATAGGCATGCGGATGATGCATAATTATTTCCATATTGGAGTTGTTGTTAATCTAATTTATGGTAGATATATGGATAGATGTTGGGATTTCTGCAAATATTTTATAATTATGGTTGTTGAATATCAAAAGATTATTATATGGAATCTCATTTTGTTTAAACGTGTCGAAGGAGTTGGCATTATTGATGGAGAGGAAGCAATAAATTGGGGTTAATTAGCATCAATTGCTACAAGATATCTGAATCCAAAGGGATCTTCATAAAGTCAATCATTATGAGACTGTTTTTATCTGATAAGAAATTAGACTGTTTTTCCTTGGAGATGGAAAATTTATTCATTAAGTTTTAATAATTTACAATTTTTTTCTCAATCAGTTAAAAGAATGAAATTGGCTAACATTATAGCAATACTAGGTAGTATAGATATCATTATAAGAGAGATTGATCATTGAATTGATAATTGATATTGAAAAAGCACAAGTTATGAATTATTTCTCCAAATTGAAATCCTTAAAAGAAGTTTGTGAGCTCATATGGTTGTTTGTCCCTATTTTGATTCTTATATCATAAATCACAATCGGGGTATTAGTAATTTTCTACCATCTAGAGAAGATACTTATTGATTTAGTATTGGACCATCTTTGGCAGTCATATCGATTCTATCAAATTATTAGTAATTCCTTTTGATTGTCACTTTGTTCTAGTCGATCTTATATAAATGCTTTATTTTTATGGATTGCCATTTTAAGTATTGTTCCTATTGGACTTCTTATGTCATGAGGAGGATGTGGATTATTAATAACAAAAATTCATTTTCAAGTGGTCTATGAGTTTTTGCTCAATCAATTAGTTATGAAATACCATTAACTTCATGTGTTATCAATATCTCTATGTGTGATTCATTGGAATATGAACTTTTATCTTTTTTTTTTTTTTTTTTTCTTTGTAGATTAGAAAAGAGTTGATTGTATTGAATAGATGTCGTGATTTGTTTATTCATCATTTGGGTCAATGAAATAAACCAAATAGTTACATGAGTGAAACAAAACAATTAATAAATTCCTATTAAAAAGAATTGAGTCTTAATCCTATGTACAAGAGTTGAGTAGAAGTAAACAAAAAATAGTAACAATTGTTTACCCTAAGATTCTTGATTAGTAGCGGGAGCAAAATGAGTGTGTGGTTAAAAACACGAAGGTACACAAAGGATTAGTAATGAAGATAACCTAATTTATCCAAAAGATATTTGGATAAAAGATAGGGTAAAATATGAAAATTTCCTCTAAATTTTCTGACAATCATAAAAACCTCTCCTATAATTTTATTTTAGGAAAAACCTTCCTTCTATTTTTGAAAAATTTTATCCAAAAGATATTTTTAGGTAAAAGATGGATAAAATACAAAAACCTTCCCTAAAAACCTCTCCTATAATTTTACTTTAGCAAAAATCTTTCTTCTATTTTTGAAAAATTCAACAAATGCCTCCCTTTTAAAGAGATGCTATTTTTTTCAAAATACCCATTCTACCCTTTTATGAATTAATGTACATCTATTTTTACTAAAATAGCCCTATCTCAGCAACCCATTAACCCAAAACACCACTCATCTTCTTCCTTCCTCAGGATGCACAACGGCAGAATGGCGGTGCACTCCATAATCCGCTCGAACACCGATCATCGGACGCACACCAAGTTCAAGCTGATGTCAATTACCAAGTCAAGTTATTCCTCTTGCTCGATCACTATAATTGTGTTCAGATGGAATTCCTCGCAATCAAAGAAAGCGAGATGTATTCCACGTCTTTGTAACCGCTGCAGACAAGAAAATCTTCGGGATTACTTTTGCATAGACAGGTCATCGGAAGGAGGAGCTCGGGTTTCGATCCAGTTTCGAGGCCGAACCGGAAGGGCGATCCGAACTCAACGATGCCTTCCCCCACGAAACGATCCCGGTTGCATTTCACTGGGTAAACGCCTTGATAATACGAATCATAGTCTTGAGAAAGTATCGCGGAATCAAAAGCTGCTTGCAAAGATTCGAGGCTGTTCTTCAAAACATCAGGAAAGCGTACAATAAGAGAAAATTGTAAACCTAATTCTCCGGAGAATTTCAGTTCGGAAACCTTCTTCACGACCTTCATTAGGTTAATCTCTTGGTGAGGTAAAGTCTCGGCACCGTGCGGGCTAACCGATATGTTCCCGGAAGAGTTGACGGAGAAGTAAGGGGCAGCCCAGCTGTCAATCTTGTAAAGAGAGGCCGAGAGGGACGGGGAAGCAATGGGAATGGTCGACGGAGGAGGTAGTGTTTGTCGCCGAAGGCACGCCAGAAAATGCTTCCATCGCGGGAAGAGAGCTATCCCCGGCAATAGCGTAACCGGGAGGGAGGACCACGTGGTTGTTGTCTTCGTATTTTCTTCTTTTCTTGGATAATTTACTTCTTCTCTGTAATCAAATGTCCTTCACTTCCGGTTCCAGTCTCCTGGCACAAAACAATCCTCCCCGCCCACCCGGGAAAAAACAGTTCAATTTGTTTGAATGGATGAGGGAGTAAGAAAATAGGGGATAGTACCTGTACATAATCTACTACTCTACGAGTTCAGTTTGTCAGGAGCTGAAGTTGGGAAGCATTGGCTACTAGTCTTCCCCTACTCAACCAAATTCCCGACTCCACAGTCAATCAAATTAAATTTAACCAAACTTCCATGGATAACCCATGAGAATTTAATGAATTCACGGATGGGTTTTAATGGAAATACGTAACGTTATTGTACCCACACATTAATTCATAGAAGGGTAAAATAAATATTTTCAAAAAAATAATTATCTTTGTAACGTTTCCTGTCTTAATCATTGACACAAGGGAGGGAGGTATTTGTTGAATTTTTCAGAAATAAAAGAAAACAATTTTTATTAAAGTTTTTATGATTGCCAGAAACTTCAAGAAAGGTTTTTCTATTTTACCCTAAAAGATAAAAGGAATCCTCATGAGTCCTTTAAGTTGGTAGAAATAAATAATCAAGAAGTACTTCCCCATGATCCTATAATTAAAGAAATGACATCAGGAACGAAGTAATTTTCTATTTTTTTAGAGCCCATTTTCCAAGAAAATAGGATATGAATGGAAGAAATGGAATGCAATTACAATAGGCAAAAATGAAATAAGATTTTTTTCTTCCTTTCTTTTCTTTGTCCATATTCATAGTGGTAGAAATATCGATTCATACAATAGGTATTTTATTCAAGGGTTAAGCTATTTCATGTAAGGTTCTGTAGTGTAGTGATTGGAGCAATGATGCTGCCACCAATTATAATTATCTATCAGTTCAAGTATGGTTGATAAGGTTAAGGCATCAAATATGGTGGAAATATATCTGGATTTGTTGTTTTTATAATTTCTTCCGTTGCAAAATGTGAGAGATTACTTTTTCATATACATGTTTTTATAATTTCTTCCGTTGCAAAATGTGAGAGATTACTTTTCGATATACATGTTTTTATCTAAATCCACTAGTCTTGATTTTGGATTTGTATATTTTGCAATGTTCAAAAAATCGGACCGGGCATAGAACCGGAGAAAGGAGAGTTTCATGGGTCGGAGGTTTGATTGGAATTGAACCGTGATGACATGGCATATACATATATATATACTATGAGTCATATAAATACTATATATAATATATTTTACAGTTTTTAATATACTTAAATATAGTGGATGGATGATAAACTTCTTAAATTTTAAAACAAGTCGCTAGGGTTATTAATTAAAATAAGTAAAGAGGTGGATTAGTGGTAATTAAGTAATTTATGAAAATAAAAGGTTATGGGTTCAAATCTTGTTAATAACATTTTAAAATTTCACTAGACCCGGGTGGTTTCATGAAATCGAGACCTGTTCAACCGGCTAATCAGCTGGTTTTCAATGGGTTTTGATCAAGTCTGATTATTGGGGTATGATCGAATCGGCCAGAGCCTTGGGTCACAGTTCAACCAACCAAGCCGGTCCGATTTTCTAAACATTGATATTTTATGATAGTTGTATCGAGTATTGTCCAATGAGTTGTTTATCAATGACCAAAGAATATAAACTTTCTACTTATAATCGTCATGAATTGAGTTAAAATTGCTTTGGGTACATTACCAATATCAATAACTGGAAATTTTATAATTTGTTCATATATCCATAAAGATTTTTGAAATATACAATTTTGAATTACTTTTTCAAATAAAGAAGGGATTGATCAAATAATTGTATCCACATCAATTCACACCCATTGGAATTTAACTTAATTCAATTAAGAACATAAAAATAAGGTAACTTCTTTTTTCCTGATTTGGCCAATAAGGTCATGAAATATTTTGACTTACTTATCTCTTACTAGTAATTAAGTACATGTGTTGCACGTATGATTTTTTTTTTTCATATTAATTACTTGAATTTTAGATATATCATAGTTATGATAGAAATTGAAAATTAATAAAACTAACAATATTGTTAAAAATAAACTTAAATACTTGTACTAAATGTGCAACAGTAGAAAATTTAAATTACAATAACAATTATTATTATTATTATTATTATTATTATTATTATTACTACTACTACTACAACTACTACAACTACTACTACTACTACTACTACTACTACTACTACTACTACTACCAAATTTTGTATTCCATTTATGTCTTAAATAAAAGTTATTTTTATTTTAAGAATTATTTTTATTTAATATGATGATTATATAACATTAGGAATGTTCCAAAATGTCTTTGACAAAACTCTATACTTTTTTATCTTTTGTGTTCTATATTTTTTTAAATATTTATTATTCAATTATTACATCATGAATTTCTTTGAAAAGTTGGATCATTGACCCACCATTTAAATAAGAAAATAGCTTTGCTTTTGGATCAATTTTAAATTATATATTTCATCTACATTTTATACATAATTTTTACTTATCACACTTAATTTTTGTTTGACATAATTAATATATATATTTTTTATATATTCTTTTGATTATTTGTACTTCTTTATTATTTCACTATTATATGATCGATTAATCCATTTGACCTAAACCACTAACCCATGACCCAAAAAGAAAAATAATTTGATTTCTAGGTTGACACTAAATTTTGTATTACGTTTCCATTATTGACAAAATTATATCTTATGTATAATATTTATTTTTGTTCAATATAATGAATGTATAATATTATATATGTATCCAATATTTTATTTTTTTATAAATATATAACATTATATCTTGTGTATAATATTTATTTTTGTGACTTTGTATTTTATATTTTTAAAAATTTTATTATTTGACTATGACATCATTTCATTTTTAGGTTGATTTTAATTTTTGCATTCCATTTTCATCATTTACAAGAATACTTCTTACATTTCATACTTATTTTTGTTCAGTATAATGAATATACAATATTAATGACATGCCCATTTCTTTTTATTTTTTGTATTATATACTTTATTTATTTTAATTTTTTATTATTTAATTATGGCACTATTTATTAACGGATTTGACCCTAAATGGTTGAATTTCTTACCCACCACTGAGAGAGAAAAAATGGTTTTGTTTTCAAATTATTTTTCAAAATATTTATTTTTATATTATTAAAATTAATGTTATAGATTTAATTAGTACAATTTAATGATGAGAAAAATATATATTAAATATAAGATTTAATAAAAGAATATACCTTAGATATGAGATTTGATGAGAGATAATAGGAAAATAGTTTTACTTCCAATTGGTTTTGAATTTTACATTTCATTTTCATCATTAATAAAAACATTTCTTATTTATCATCAATGTTTTCAACTTGTTGTTGACCTGGCCGATTGAACAGTTCAAACCATCACTTGGCCTTGATTCTAAGTTTGGTTTTGTTGAAACTCCCCCTTGTGGTTAAAAAACGTCTAATTTGGGTGGTTCAACCACTGATTCATTTGACCCAATAATCAAGTTGCAAGTTGTGCACTTAATTATGTGCAAATTTTTGGAAGCCATAACTTTGCACTCCGATGTCCGATTGAGGTTATCTTTTTATTATTATTATTTTGAGTAATTTTTCAAGATCTATACGTCCCAAGGGCATTATATGCTTTGCCTTGCTATTTTTTGCGGAAAAAAAAAACCCTTTTGGCCCCAAATTATAATTTTTAATATTTTTTATAAATAAAAAATTTAAAATAGAATTAAAAAAACATGAATAAATGCAACATAATACATATATTATATGTAATATATGTAAAACATAACTATGATATATGTAAAACATAATTATATTATTTATTGATAAAATATGTATTTTTACACACACACACACAGTGTTGATGTAGAGCGGTTAGACTCGCTTGACCTTGACAGTTGAAATGGTGACCTGTGATCCAAAAGCAAAAGCGGGTCGGCCTCTAGGTCGATTTTTAAAACATTGTTTGTCATACTTATTATTGTTTAATATGTCAAATATATGATGTTACAAACGCTCTCATTTTTATTAATTTCTATATTTTTGCATTTTATATAATTTTGAATTTTATTACTTAATTGTGGTAACATGGATTGACCCATTTTGACCCAAATGGTTTAATTTTATACTACCACCTAGATGAAAACACTATTTTTTTTCAAGTATATTTTAAAAGTATAAGTTTTTATGTTATTGGAATTATTAATTTATTATATATGTATTTAATTATAGAATTTAATGATGAGAAGAAAAAAAAAAAAAGAAGCCTTAAATATATGATTGAATGAAGGTGAATGCAAATTAATACCTTAAATGTTGGATTTAAGGAGAGATAATTGAATGCATTGAATATCTTAAAATTAACTATTTTCAACTCATTTAATATCAATAACTAATTACCCTATTTACCCTATTTTTTATCAATATATTTAAATATAGAGGAGTAAATTTTGTCATCACAAAATTCCAGAAATATTCTTGAGGTTATTCATAGTATAGATTTAACATATTATAGAATCCTCAAGCAAACCAATATATGGGATGTATGGGGTTGATGTAGTGGTTAGAAACTTAAGAACAAAGGCAAGTTTAGTTGTGAATTCCAATGTAATGAATAAAATCACATACCTATACAACTCAATTAATAGTTCAAGTCATATTTCCATAATTCATCTTCTCTTTGAAGAATACACTTTAATTATCTGTTTTAAGTAAATAAGGACAAATTTATTAAACGAAATTGATTAACTATACCCTACTGTATGCTTACTATTTCTGATAATCCACTAAATCTTTCTTATCGTTAGTGTCCGTTAACGATGGATTAAAAAGAACATCATCCGAGTAGAAGATGGACTGCTCTGCGACAGCTTCAGGTTCTCAGTCGAGACAAAGCGAGTTCGAGCAACGAAGACAACGAATCGAGTGGTGGGTGTAAAGGAGAAGAAGAGCATTGTCGGGCGCCACTGCCGGTAGCCAAGGTGTTCTGTTGGTTCTGTTTTACTTTTGCTCCCGCACAGATTTGACTACTACTTCATTCTTTCCTAGTTAAATGGCTCCACGTGAGCAAGTGAGAGAGAATTTGGTTAAAGAAAGAAAGAAAGATAAAAATGAACTTGGGTTAGTTGTTTTCCATGACCAGATGTGGGCAATGGGCGTATTGTAGTAGAGTCGGTTTCAACGGTAGGGAGAGGGACTGCTGGATTACTGTTTTAAAAGGAACGGCAATGCCTGTATCTGGAAACAGAGACGGAATGGTTGCTGAGTTGGGGTTTACAGTCGGTGTTGGGCTCGGTGAGAACCGGACGGTGTCAAATCCATCTCCGGAACTCATCATCTTAAAATTTTAAGGGTTTGACAACAAGACAGGTAATGCGACTAGAAGCGGAGCAGAGTCGGAGGACGCTGGGCGGAATCGGTGCTAGAAACATTCTTCCAAATCAGCTGGATTGAATCGGTGCTAGAAACCATTCTACCCAAGCAGCTGGACGGAACCGGTGCTAGAAACCCTCGTCTTCCTTACTTTCTTCTCCGGTGAGACCCGAGAGTTAGCTTCTAACTCAACAGTGACGGCTTCTCCTGAAGAATTTCTCCCATCTTCAGAATCCACCATCTTCGCCATCCAAGATCACGATATCTTCAACGTCTCTCTTCCTCATGGCTGATGAAAGATCTTCTCCATTATCACACGTCACTGTTGAAGCTTTCCCTCGAAGACCATTCTAAGAAACCTCAAGGCATCTGCATTCCGACCCTTCTTCCTGGAAAGAACTCGGCCATCACGAAGATTGATGGACAAGAAAGGAAGGTCGAAATCAATCACGTCTTGATCTCTCATCCGGATATCTTTGTTGAAGGCCCCTCCTCGATTCATGGAATTCCTGAGCCTTTCACTTCGTTTGATCCGTGTGAAATCGATCTCGACTGGGATTTCATCCAATCACCCATCTTTTGTAGTTGGATTGCATGAGATTCTTGAGAAAGATCTGAAACATCAAACATTGATAGAAGGAAAAGGGGAAAATAGGGAAGGAGAGAGAGGGGTCGGACTGGAAGACGATGGAAGGTTAGCCACGGGGTATAGTTAGTCAATTTCTTACATTTTAGGTTGCCCAATAAAATATAATTAATATAATTAATCTATATTTGTAGTAATATTACAAAGACCCCCCGTATTAAGGGGTTTTTGACAAAGACCCCCTGTATTATGCCCGTGAGACAAAAACCCCTTCCGTTAACTTTTTGTTGAAATCTGCCGTTATAATATTTTTTAATTCCTATATTGCCCTTGTAATAAGAAAAACATTGTTCATCTTCTCTGGTTGCATTGGACGCATCATGTGCCCAAACCCCCTAGAATCAATGGCACATGTGTCGCTGGTGGAACCGACTTGGCCGAAACCAATTGACAGGCAATCATGGGTGGCATCATGTGTCGCTGGTGGAATCGGCCCAGCCAAACCAGTTGGTAGGCAGTCATCGGCAAAGGTAAAGAGGTGGATTGAGATGAAGCGGAGACAGTGCTGCTGCAACTTCCGGCTGAAACCAGTCATCGAAAACGGTAGTAAGCTTTGCCGAGAGAGGGGAAATTGGAAACGGTAGCCAATGTTTTCATTTCCAACCGGCAAAGAGAGCAGCAAAAATTCCAAACGTCTCTCACGGTGCTGCTGCAACTTCCAGCTGAAACCAGTCATCGGAAACGGTAGCAAGCTTTGCCGAGAGAGGGCAATCGGAAACGGTAGCCAATGGTTTCGTTTCCAACCGGCGAAAAGAGCAGCAAAAATTCCAAACGTCTCTCACGGTGGTACTACAATTTCCGGCTGAAACCAGTCATCGCAAACGGTAGCAAGCTTTGCCGAGAGGGGAAATCGGAAACAGTGGCCAATGGTTTCGTTTCCAACCGGCAAAGAGAGCAGCAAAAATTCCAAACGTCTCTCACGATGCTGCTGCAACTTCCGGCTGAAACCAGTCATCGGAAACGGTAGCAAGCTTTGCCGAGAGAGGGAAAATCGGAAACGGTAGCTAATGGTTTCGTTTCCAACCGGCGAAGAGAGCAGCAAAAATTCCAAACGTCTCTCACGGTGCTCTGCAACTTCCGGCTGAAACCAGTCATCAGAAACGATAGCAAGCTTTGCCGAGAGAGGGGAAATCGGAAACAGTAGCCAATGGTTTCGTTTCCAACCGGCGAAAAGAGCAACAAAAATTCTAAACATCGCTTCAGAATGCTATCCCCATTCCCTCTTTAAGGAAAACAAAACAATAGGTAAATAGGTTTTAAGAGAAAAAGGGCAAAATAAAATAAAATAGAAAAAATTTAGTGGGATATTTTTATAATTTGTCACAAAACCACAACCCCATAATACAGGGGGTCTTTGTAATTACCCAAACAAGTGCATTAAAATACGGCAGTAAGGAGAAGATTCAAATAATTTTGAATCCAGTTTTCATGCCTAAAATGGTTCAGTTCAATTCATAAAAATGGTCTAACCAGAATGTCAGTGAGGTTCCATTTTCTAACGGAAGCAAACCAAAGTGACTAAACGAACACCTAGCCCTTGCACATATTTTCCTTTCTTATGTGCAAGAGCATCTAACGCCCCTTAGAGTTCGGGGAAAGTGTAAATGTTGGATTGATACATATGAGAGCATACATTTGTGTAATGGCAATTTTCACGAATTCCAAGACAGTTTTGCATGCAAAATTATGAATGCAAACTTTGCACTCAAAGTGAATCAATATAAAAAAGGTGGATCCCCATCTTCCAATTCATTTTTGTACCCACTACAACCAAAATGGTTTGACAAGAATACAAAATTTATGTATGAAAAACTAAACCAGCTTTACATTTTCATGCAACATGCACATTTTTATTTGCACTAAACGGAGACCTTAGTCTTATTTGAAAATATATATATATACCATTCAAGGAGGGTGGCATACATCATATTAGGAGAAGCTAATAACGGAATTGTCGTACAATAAGAAATGCTGATGACAAGCATGCTGGACTAAGACGTGAGCTGCTTTGTTGGCTTGGCACAGGATGTATACAAATCTAGATGATGTTTGGTGATGATGCATAATTCATTCACTCTCTCGTGTCTAATGAGATGGTTTGAATTGAGTCTAGATTTGATAATGGCGAGCTGTGATGCCAAATTGGAAGTTCGAGCTAAGAGATTATGTGAAGAGAGATAGGTTAAAGTGCCTAGGTATATTTTATCCAGAAAAACACTCCGATGCTTGAGTCAGAGGGGGGATTTGATGAGAATCTTTAAGAGAGTTCAAGAGCTCTAGTGTGCATACCTTTCAGAGTGTTCATGGGTTCTTTTTATAGTTACTAGGTGTTCAGGTGTCATTGACCAACGTCTTTGAGCTTTCTACGGAGCTATTTCCGCAGTTTGAGAGAATGTTGGGTCGTTAGTTGCTAAATTAGCGCGGCGGTTACAAGTCGCCCGCAGATCTCGTGGTGCATGGTTTGGCGAGCTGTTCCTATGTTTTCGGTAACAGTGCTAGATCAGACATGGCGTGCGGTACGGTTTCGGGTGAGCTGTCATTGTCGGTGGGCCAAGCTGGCCTCAGCTCAGCCACACTCCTATTATAAGCTTCCATGTGCTGAACTGGTGAGCTATTTTGCTGAGTTGGACGTTGTGTCGCTGACAGCGTCCACGTGTCCATCGTCAAGTGGGTTAACCAAAATGCCCTTCATCAATTGCCCCCCACTCTTGAGTCACTACCTAGTAGGCGAAGAGAGTAGAAGTTTCTAGGGCATTTTTGGTTTAACTTTGTTCTTAGGTTCGGTTTGCCTTTTCAATTGGTCTGGTTCAGCTTGTTGTTATCGATTTAGTGCAATCGGTTCAGCTTATTCGGCTCAATGCAGTTGATGAAGTCTGCTAGCGCGAAACGGTAGGCTTTTCTAATTTCAAAATTGCATGCCAATTAGTGAGCTAACAAGTTCGACGCGCAGGCTTGCCTGCAACTATCAACAGCCTATCAGGCACAGGTGCCGCTCGGTCATGAGAAACGTGCTCTTATCACATCGCTTCCAAATTTGTTCTGTTGACTTCCTTCCTGCGAGCTTTAAATATGGGGGTCCTCGATGCACCCACTTTGTCAATGTTCTTTGGACTTTTCTGAGGATAGATGTGTGGCGAGAGTTTTGAGTTTTTTGTGGTTGAACTGCTAAGACGAGCTCTGTTCTCCATGGACGAGCTGTATTTTCTTTCTTTGCCAAGTTTGTCGGCTATTGTTTTGAGTCCCTCCTAGCATTTTTTTAGTGAGTACTTCATTCTTGACATGTCTCGCAGTTCTACTAAGAATAGAGTTCATTGTAGTGGGTCAGGGGAGGAGTCTAGCTCCTTCGATGAAGAGCTTTTCGAGGTCTTCTATGGTGGGGCTTTAGTAGGCAAAAGGGAAGAGGTTGAGGCTACGACGGGTTCATTTCAAGGGACCCAGTTGTCAAGGCAAGAGATAGTAGAGTTGTGTCATAGGTATGAGGTCCCAGACGAGTACCAGCGGATCGCGCCTGGTCCTAGTAGCTATCCTTGGGAGCATGGCCGTGAGGGACTATGTGTCTACAAGGAGTCCTTAGCGGTTGGTCTTCACTTTCCCCTTCATCTTTTTATTGTTGTAGTCCTGAGGCGTTATCAGGTGTCTTTTGGCCAACTCGTCCTAATGGGGTTAGGATATTGATTGGGTTGATCAGATTGTTCCATCATTGTGGCTTTCCTTTGAGCATCAAGGCATTCTCGGCTTTGGTGCACATGAAGTGGGTTTCGGGTCCCTTCTGTTTCTATCTTACCTTCCGTAGTGGGAGAAAAATTTTTAACATCCCGAACAAGGTTAGGATTTGGAGGCAGCGATTCTTTTTTCTTGAGAAGGCAACTGGTTGGCGTTGTGGTACTGCCTGGTACAACAGTCCTTAAAAGGTTCCTGAGTGCAAAGATGACAAGTTGCAGGCCGCTATTCAGCAGCTCATTCGAGAACATGTTAGAATTGAGGATTTTTTTGGCCAAGCTAATGCTTGTGCAGGGGGGCCTAAGTCGGATAGGTGGGTCGGATGTCTAGCCACTTATTGCATTGTTTCTTTCAATGTTCCATGCTTGTTTGTTCCGTGTGACTTAACTGTGCTGTGTTGTTTCAGGTTTGTCTATTGCCGATTGTTGGGCGAACTTATTTCTGGTGCTAGCGAGTTGTTCTAATCCCCATTTTTGGCATAATACCGGCATAGGTTGTCTATGTTCCAAGCCCAGGGAACCATTTTGCCTTCAAGTGTCTCAAGTTCGTATGCATTCCCACCGAAAATTTTAGAGGCTCTATAGGGACCTTCCTAGATCAAACCGAGCTTCCCTACTCCAGGATCAGGCATCATGATTTTCCTAAGTACTAGGTTGCCAACTCTGAAGTTACATTTTTTGATTTTAGCATTATAGTATCGTGCAACACGCTATTGGTATGCTGCAATCCGAATGTGAATGAGTTCTCTGGTTTCTTCTAATAGGTCGAGGTTAGCTCGCAGCTTTTCTTCGTTTGATTTTTTAGTGTATACCTTAGATCGCAAGGTTGGAATTTCTATTTATGTTTGTATCACAGCTTCAGTTATATAAGTTAGATCGAACGGCGTTTCACCGGTTGTTGTTTTTGTCAGTGGTCCTGTAGGCCCATAGCACGCTGGGTAGCTCGTCCACCCACAATCCTTTAGCTCGAGACAGTCGAGCCTTGAGTCCTCGTAATATTGCTCTATTGCTGACTTCAGCTTGCCCCTTGGCTTGGGGGTGTGGTACCGATGTGAACTTCTGCCTTATTCCCATTTGGCCGCACCAATCTTGAAACTTAATGTCTTCAAACTATTTTCCATTGTTAGAGACTAGTACTCTTGGTAAGTCAAATCTACACACTATACTCTGCCAGAAAAAATTTTGAATGCTGCAAGCTGTTATTGTTACTAAAGGTTCTGCTTCCACCCATTTGGTGAAGTAATCCACAACTATTACCAAAAACTTCTTCTGCGTGGAAAGAGTCCTAGCAAATCTATGCCCCAATGCGCGAATGGCCACGAGCTAGCCAAGTATCTTAGGTCAGCAGTGGGTTGATGTAGGATGTTCGCGTGTCGTTGACATTTATCACACTATTGGACCAGATTGGTTGCGTCTGCTTTCATGGTGGGCCAGTACTATCCTTGTCGTAAGGCTTTCTAGGTGAGGGCCCTGCTCCCTAGGTGTCATCCGCAAAGGCCCTCATGGATCTCGTGTAGAACTTGGATCGCTTCAGCTCGCCTTAGGCATCGAAAGTAGGATAAAGTAAAGGATCTCCTATAGAGCAGCTCACCTACTATCACGCAGTAGGCTGCCTATCGCTCTATTCGTCGAGCTACATTCCTCTCTGTTGGTAGTATTCCGTGTTTTAGGTAGTTGTAGATTGGGTCAATCTAGCTCGGCTTTGCGTCTGCGATGCTGGTGATTTCATCACCTACCCTTTCTATCAAAGGGTGAGGTAATTCTTCTATGTAGATAGTTCATTTTGTCAATCATGCTCATAAGTTTAGAAAGGGAATTAGCCTCTGTTTTCTTCGATCTCAGAATTTGTTGAAGATACCAAGAGTCAAAACCGGGGAGGAGCTTTCTTACATTGGCGATGTATGCTGCCATAGAAGGTTCTCGTGCTTCATAGTCCCCATTTACCTTATTTACGTTGAGTTGTGAATCGCTACATATGACTATGTGTCTAGCTCCCACTTCTTTTGCCAGTGCTAAGCCATCTAGTAGGGCCTCATATTCAGCCTTGTTATTCAATGCTCGGAATTGAAACCGGAGCGCGTATTCTAGCTTTGTCTCACAAGGTCCGTATAGCATATGATCTATATTGGGTAGGAGGAAGCTATCTTTTGGGCAGGCTCGGTTTAGGTCTGTAAAGATTATGCACATTTGCCATTTGTCATTTTCTTTCTTTACTAAGACCGGGTTGGCCACCCAACTCGGGTACTAAACTTCCTCAATGAAGTCCGCTGCTAACAGCTTCCCCACCTCCTCGTTTTCTATGTTCCACCTTTCTAGGGCAAGGTTTCTTTTCCTCTGCTAGACTGGTCTGACAATTTAGATCGCAATGGTTCCTTCAGGTGGGATCCTATCTGGAGTACTTTCTTAGGCTTGCCTTTGGAGACCTGTACCACAACCATTTCCTCGATTAGGCAAGCTCTTTCTTTCGCCTTCTCTAGTGGTGGCTCTAAGTCTATATCAACTATCATTTTGCCTTTGGCTTTTAATGAAGCCACAAAATATTTCTAGGATTACAGTTGGTCACCTCGTAACACTCCTACCCCTGTATCTGTTGGAAATTTTAGTGTGGGGTAGTATGTTGAGACCATAGCTCACAGTGGATGCAATATTGGTCGTCCTAGGATTGCGTTGTATGGCGATGCGGCAGCCACTACCAGAAAATTGTGTTTAAAACGTACCATGTGGGGTGGCGAGCCCACCTCAATTGACAGTCTGATTCTGCCAATCGGGTGAACCACCTCGCCACTGAACCCTAGTAAGGGTACGTCGGCAGGCTGTAGGTTGCATTTGTTGAGTTCCATCCTATTAAAAGCTTCTATGAACAAAACATTTGTTGAGCTGCCTGAGTCCACCAGGATCCTCTTCACCTTGAAATCATTGATGAGTAGTTTCACCACTAGGGCGTCATCATGGGGATACTGAACGCTGTGCATATTATCTTCTGTAAAATAAATGACTTCCTCCTTTCGGGGGCACTTACATGGCTAGCTGTCCTCTTGCTTCAATTCTCGCACTGCGTTCTTCCTGGCTGATGTGGTACAGCCTACTATTATTGAGCCCCCAATAATTACGTTAATGATCCTTCGGACCTGCCTTTCTTGTGTTTGCTTACCCTGCATAGTCTAATCCTACTGCCTGATGTTCTGAGGTGCCTCCTTGTTGGTTTCTACTTCGGGTTGTCGTTCATCCTTGATGAAGTGTCTTAGGTAACCTCGTTTGATGAGGTCTTCTATTTCGTTCTTTAAATTCCAGCAGTGCTCAGTGTCATGTATGAAATCCTTGTGGAAATGGCAATATCTATTTGGGTTCCAGGTGTTGGGGTCTCCCCTCATCTTGGGAGGCCATTTTACGTAATCATTGGATTGAATTTGCATTAGCATCTCCTTCCTGGTGTTCAACGGGGTAAACACCCTTGTGTATGCCGGTGGTGTTGCTACTCATTGCCCTGTCCTTCTAACCGATGACCTACTTTTTTGGCATCGCAAGCTGCTACGCCTTCTCCTTGGGGATATGCTCTTTCTGGGTGACCTACTTCTTCGCTCGGTTCTGCTCGTGCTTGCTTCTTTGTCAGTTCGTTTCCTTTTGGTTGTCTTGGATTTTGTGCCTACTGCTTCCTCTACTCTGATGAAATCATTGGCTACTTCAAAGAATTTCTCCATGGTAGCCGGGGGGACGCAATTCAATTTCCCACTTCAATTCTCAGTGTTTAACTCCCTTCTTGGCTATAATGAGCTGCATAGAGGAATCCAGGTCCGAAATATACAATCGTTCCATGTTGAATCATTGAATGTAGTCCCTGAGTGTATCATTGGGCATCTGCAGAATGTTGAATAGACATGTGGCCAATTTCGAATGTCGCTTGTTGGTGACAAACTGATTGATAAAAAGTTTGGTGAACTGGTCCCAATTCTTGATATACCCCGGGGCCAACCCTGAGTACTAGAGCCATGCTTCTTCCTTCAACGTGGTGGGAAACGCAATGCACATATTGGCATCATTTGCTCCATGGAGGAGCATAAGGGCTTGAAATCTATTTGCATGTTCTATGGGGTCTATCTTCCCCCGGTAGGATTTGAGGGCGGGGGCGTGAAAGTTTTTGGGTCATGGTGCTTTAAGGATCTCGAGTGCCAGGAGAGTTTCGCAAGTCTAACTATGTTGTTCTGGGAGTAAGACCATTTTACTAGTTGCAATGTTGCATTCTCTAGGTGTTGTCATACTTTTTGCCCGGGTGAGCTATACTTTCTTTCCCGCATGGTGTGCTTGTTTCTTTTTCTTGGTATACTCGCTGGAACTAGTTGCATTGGACCCGATCGGTGCATCTGCTTGACTCTTTTCTTGTACTTATTCATTTCGGACTACCGCTTCTTCATTATCTATGACCTGAATTTGGCTTCGCATTCACTGGGGAGGTGGGTTTTCATGATTTGAGTTATGACAAGGGGGTTGTTGGCTATTGCGAAGTTGACTTCCTCACATTATTTTTTGATTGTCCTGCTGAACCGGTTGATCTGGTACCGCAAGATGTAGTTGCCGGTACTGCTGTTGCTGGCACTGTTGTTGTTGCTACTGAAGAGGTTGATGTTGAAGCTATCGTTGTTTAACTTGAGATCGTTATTTGTTGCTGGATTGGTTGTTGTTTTTGTCCAATAATGAATATGAATTTGTTTTCCCATGATCGCATTTGTTTTGTCATGTTGTGGACGCATCGTACCAAGTCATTAAATTGCTATACATCTACTGCTATAGGAGGTGCCACGGGAGGTGGGGGTGGCATGTTCACATTGTCTTGCATATCGGCTGGCGATAAAGGAACGTTGATTTGGTCTATCGTGATCGTTGGCATTTGGCCGTTGAAAGGTTTCTTTGAGGTAGATTGAAAGAGATGAAGAGATGAATGAAAGAAAACACTATCTTTTTGCTACGTTTCTCACAAACGATGCCAATTGATGATACACAATTCGCTCACTCCCTCGAGTCTGATGAGGTGGCTCAAACTGAGTCCATATCTGACAATGACGAGTTGTGATGCCGAGCTGGAAGTCTGAGCTGAGAGATTCTATGAAGAGAGATATGTTAGAGTGCCTGGGTATATTTTACCCAGGAAAACACTCTAATGCTTAAGTTAGAGAGGATATTTGATGAGAATCTTTGAGAGAGTTCAAGAACTCTAGTGTGCATACCTTTCAGAGTGTCCCTGGGTTATTTTTATAGTTTCTACAAAGTTATTTCTGTAGTTTGAGGGA
Source organism: Nelumbo lutea (assembly GCF_056320005.1). NCBI lineage: Eukaryota > Viridiplantae > Streptophyta > Magnoliopsida > Proteales > Nelumbonaceae > Nelumbo > Nelumbo lutea. The sequence goes on from NC_142684.1 coordinate 105,086,989, forward strand.
ATGTTGGGTCGTTAGTTACTAAATTCGCGGGGTGGGTACAGGTCACCCGCGGGTCTCATGGCGCATGGTTTGGCAAGCTATTCCTGTAGTTTCGGTAATGGTGCTAGATCAGACATGGCACACAGGACGGTTTTGGGTGAGCTGTCATTGTCGATGGGTCGAGCTCGCCTCAGCTCAGCCGCACTCCTGTTATAAGCTACCACGAGCTAAACTGGCAAGCTGTTTTGCTGAGTTGGACTCTATGTTGCTAACAACATCCATGTGTCCACTATCAAGTGGGTTAACTAAAATGCCCCTCATCATTTGGCATTCATGATGGTTCACACCTGATTTTGTAAGATTTTTCAAAAATCACTCTAATTTGTATAATTTCTTCATGTCAACTAATCTTTTATAAATCACTTTTAAGATTGCTTGGTATTGATTTTCAAAAGTGATTATTTTTCATTTAAACACTAGAACCAAGGTTCAAAGTATCGATACTGGTATGGCGTATCGGCCAGTATCAGTCCTTTTGTTAATTTTTACTTTTTTTTCGATTTTGGTTAATAGGAGCCGGTTTAAGTCTTGGCTACCCTTTGAACTAGGCCCTGACCCGATACAGCCCCTATAGGGGCGTATTGAGAAGGGCCCAATACGATACGTGTTGGTCAATACGGGCTGACATGTAATGATTTTTTGAACCTTGACTGGAACACCTTCTTGCCCTTGCCACATAGGATGCCACCTCACCCAACAAAAATTGGAATCGCCTCAAAATCAGGGAATCACATAATGTGGTGGTCCCTCACCCAAGCCAATTTTAGGGATTGATTCTTTACTAATTTCCTAGAAATCAAACTTATCAACCAACCAAACAAGGAAAAAATGATTGATTCTTCAATTTCTGATGTGGATTTGATGTGGTACTGATTTATGAGAAATCAATATCAATGCCAAACATCACCATAGTCCATAGCGTCAAGGCCGTGAAGAATGAGACTGAATGGTCCCCCACCAAAACACAAATAAAACCCTCTCCCCTCTATCTCACCCAGGCTTTATACTCTACTGCATGGTTTTCAAAACCAAACCAGACTAGATGGTCGGACCGAAAAACCAAGAATCGGTCAGATGACCAATTCCGTTTGTTTTTCAAAACCAGATTTTTGCCAAAAAACATTGATTTGGTAAGCAAACCATTGACCCAAGTGATAGAACCGTATGAACCATTCAACGGTTTTGGCCTTTTTTTATTTTTTATTTTTTTGTTAATACAGGTTGACCATTCAGTTCAAATGGTTAGACCGTTCGACTTGGGAACCGAACCCCTGACCAGTTCATTGTCCGAGTCAGTTTTAAAAACCTTGCTCTACAGGAGACCTGTGCAACATTCCACAGTAGGTTGTTTTTCTTATTCTTCTTCCTTTAATTGCATTCAAACTGATGTCTTCAATTTTTTTTCAATAGTTATACAACAGATGGTGAGAGGCCTATCCCCATATTAGGACCGGATCTACACAACACAGGAGAGGTAAATCAAATTAGTATGGATGAAACGAGTCATTTTCCTAGTTAAACTTGTGTAAATAAGAGTGCCACTCCAAACAACCTGGAAACCTATGCTTTTATCTTATTTTTCCATAATAATATTTATTATTACTGCTGATAAAAAAATGAAAAAAGCTCAACAAGAAGGAAAACGACTATTAGAGAAAAACATTGTATATATGGTTCTGCTATCAGATATAAAGGGTGAAGTATCTTATTAAGTATTTTTGGAATTCAAATTAGAACGGCCCTTAATTTGTACTCAAGGGATTGTTAATTATGCTATTCTATTACAATTCCATTTCTGGAAAGCAACATGCATGGTTTTCGAACTGCCATTGGCCTGGACAGTCAGACTGTTTGGCTTGAGAGCCATCCAAGCAACTGGTTCCGTTTTACTCCAAACCCAATTCTTGGCCAAAAACCATTGAATCGGTCAATGACTCATTGACCCAAGCAGTCGAGTCGTTGACCCGTTCAATGGTTTTGGCTGTTTTTTATCTTTAATTTCTATTGTCAAAATGAGCCATCCGTTTGAACCGAATGGTCGAACCATTAACCCAAAAACTGGTGGCCAAAACGATTCCATTTCTGGATTGTTTTTTAAAATAATGACAAGTCAAGACTCTCATATGTGCACATTCACGAGTAATTTGAACCCTTGCAAAGAGTATAAAAAAAATGCTCATCCTTACAACTAATGATGGATGGTCAACAAAATAACCCTAAATTTGAACTTGAATAAAAAGAAAATGACCTGAATACGAGCAATAGTTCAAATAGTGATTTGAGAACATTGAGATATCAAATAAGGGGGAAAGGGTTTTGTTCAAACTTGAAGCCTTCTTGGAGCCAGTCAAAGGTCAAAACTCAAAGCGATTAACTTTTGTATTTTAGTGCCCGGTTCAACTGAGTGAACTGCCCTTATGTGTCAAATTCTGTTAGTTTGGACTTCACTACTTCAGGCTTTTTAGAACAATGTATTTACACGGGATTGGAAGGTTCACACTTCCCGTGGATCAAGAGGATCAGGTCTGATCCAGTCCAATTCAATGCCAGACCGTTCAATTTGTTTAAATTGATTTTGTTTTAGATTGGTTCCAATTCAAATTTGGTTCATTGACACTTGTATTCTTATCTTTTTTATCAATGAATCGTGATGATGGGCGTTTTGGCAGTTCCCGGTTGGCTAGTTGCTTAGATGCCAAGCTGAGTAATTCTTACCTAGAATGTGGTTTGGATGCCTAGTTGAATGGTTCCTACCTGAAAGGTGGCTTGGATACCTAGCTGAATGGTGACGAGTTGGAGACGTGGCTCTGATGCCTAGTTGAATGGTGATGAGCTGGAGAGGTGGCTCTGATGCCTATCTATATGGTGACGAGCTAGAGAGGTGGCTCTGATGCCTAACTGAATGGTGACAAGCTGGAGAGGTGACCCTGATGCCTAGTTGTATGGTGACGGGCTAGAGAGGTGACTCCGATGCCTAGCTGAATGATGATGAGCTGGAGAGGTGGCTCTGATGCCTAGCTATATGGTGACAAGCTGGAGAGGTGGCTCTGATGCCTAACTGAATGGTGACGAGCTGGAGAGGTGGCTGTGATACTTAGTTGAATGGTGACGAGCTGGAGGGGTGACTCTAATGCCTAGTTGAATGCTGACGAGTTGGGAAGTGGCTCCGATGCCTAGCTGAATGGTAACGAACTGGAGGGGTGATTTTGATGCCTAGCTAAATGGTGACAAGCTGGAGGGGTGACTCTGATGCCTGATTGAATTGTCCTTAGATGAAGGTGGTGAGCTGCATAGTTTACTGGTGCGACCTACAAGGAAACAGTGTCAAATTGCCCGGGTTGCTTTACCCGGGGTGGGCACTCTGATGCTTAAGTTAGTGAATGCGGAGATTTTGTGAGAGAGCTGAAAGTAAGAGAGCTAGAGAGCTATGATGACTAAATTGTGCATGTACCTTCTGAGGTTGGAGTTAAGGCCTTTATATAGGCATTGTTTGGCGTGGGCATCATGCAACACGTCTGAATCTCCGGGAAGACGTGCCTAAATGCTCCAAAGTCCTCGGAGGTAGTCATGCACGTAGGCCAATCTTTGCGTCTTATTCGGTTTCCTCCAAAACATTTGGTGTGAGAGCTGACTTCCGAGCGACCCGCGAGTGATGGGATGCATACAGAATTTGTCGATGCTTCAACCGGTACTAACGAGGTACCATAGGTCAGCCCTGGACGAGGTGCTACTTGCCGCCCTGAGTTGTGGATGAGGTCACTAATTAGGTTTCTACTAGGCCGGTGGAGGTGGTAGGTCGCCAAGTCGGCGGCAGAGGCAGGTCACCATGTCGGCGACAAAGGTAGGTCACCAGGTCGGTGACGGAGGCAGGTTGTTAGGTAGGTGACAGAGGCAGGTCGCTAGGTCACTAGGTCGCCAGCTGAGACTCCATCATTTTGTTTAAGGCAAGTTGTCACCTAGGCAATTCTAGGGTGTCACCCAGTTGTTCAGAGATGCCATGTGTCATGATGTCAATGGAGGGCCAAATTTGTCCTCATCAGATCGGATATTGATTTCATCGAACACAACCCAATATAAATCCATTATGGATGGACCAAGTCCAACTCAATCCAATAAATACTTTGGACTGAACTGTTCCAATTCTATATGTCTTGTTGGTCCATCTAATCTGTCTAAATTGATTTTGATTTAAACGAAATCTATCCCAAAACCGATCCATTGACACCCCTATAAAGGAGTTGCCCAGGGTGGCACTGGACTGATATTGCCCGTCTTGAAGCAACCAGAGTTTTGTAAATTCCCTAATAATCAGATTCAATTAAGAAGTTATGGTAGCCACAGTGGAAGGCTTCAAGGTACCCCCAGTTTGGCAACCCTACTTTCTGCGTCGGCCAAAGGACACCGGTCAGAGATGACTCTCACAACTAAAAGGGAACCACGGTGGTCATGACTCATGAATGAAGCAGGCCTGGCCAGCTTCCAGAGAGGAGATGAAACTTGCATCACAATTGACCTATAGGCAGCTTTGGTTGGGAGGGGACCAAGAGGCTGAGTTAGGGGTGTCAATTGGACCGGATTTGATCTAATCCAATCTTGTCCAGTATTCATTGGATTACGTCCAATCCAATGAATACTTTGAACCATTTTAGACCAGTCCAATTTAGTGTCCAAACCGTCCAATCTTATTTAAATTGATTTCAATTTACACACATGTATTCTTATCTTCTACAATATACTGGATTGGCTCTGGATCCTCCGGGAATAACTTGAGAAGGAGAGTGAAACTTGGACAGACAACTGAGAAGGGGTAATGAGAGAGCTCATTTTCAATGAGATCATCCCTAGCTCGCCAGATTTAGGAGGGTCTGAGGGAAGGAACCAGGTCTCTACCCAGTCTGCAATATAATTAAGAGGCATGGATACTGTTAGATCGGAGATGTAGGGGGCTCGCAAACCAGACAACCTGGGAAAAGGAATTAATAGTAATGCAAGATGTGGATACTGTCTTTGAGGGTGCCTCCCCCTTTCTCTCGTCTATTAATTTCATTTCTTCTCTTCCTTCCTCTCTCTACCACCATCTCTCAATCCAAATATGAGAAAGAAAAAAAGACAATGAAAACAATATACAGCTCATCTTTCTCTCTCTTGCATTTTCATTTCGTAGAAGGTACCATGTCCATCTCTTTATGATAAGTTTCAATCCTAATTTGTGGTAGATCAATTTTTGTCCATCCATCCCTTTACAACAAATATACATCATTAGTGAAACTAGGACCATCCGAGTTAGTTGTTGAATTAAGGTCACAGTCAGACAGTCCTGTCAATTGAACAATGCTGAAGTCGTGCTCCAAGACTTGAAATCAAGAAGACAGTCAAAGGTCTGAGGAATTGTTCCCGGATAGATACTTCGATACTCAAGTTAGTCGAGAAAAGTGGGTGGTCAGGCCGACCAATTAGAGAACAATGTTAGTCCGAGCAGAGTAATGGTATGAAAACAGTTGGATCCTTTACCTTGAGTGGGAGGTACCTTTTTATAGCCAAAAATTCGTGTCCTAATCGGATAAGACTTCCAGGGTTATTGGAATGAGGTTAACTGCTGAGGTCTTCGAGATAAGACCTAATCCTCAGTGGAGTCCTCATTCGTACAACATTATCCTGTTTGGGTCGCACTTATCCACACGACACGGCGTTGATGTGACCGAAGAGATAAGGTGGGCTATGGAGATAACGTGGCACTGACGTAATCAAGGAGATAAGATGACAACATAAGCGATACATGACGTTCGGGGCCAGATCAACCATAACCCGAACAGAAGTATACTGTATTGTGTAGTCGAATACAAAATATGAAATAGTGCCACTCTATAAAAGGACAAAAACAGTATATATATATATATATATTGATAAAAGAGTTCATTGCATAAGAATTGCCCTACTAATTTAAAATTATTGAATCTCATAACCAGAGCTTTTACACTAAACAAACTTCACTTGTAAAGAAATTCCATAATCTTGTCCAATTACTTTGTATAAGAGCATAACTTATGTTTAGCAAACAGAGTTTTCAGAAATATATATATATATATATATATATATATATATATATATATATATATATATTACAAAATTTGTTTGTTTATCCATCCATTGACTATCTACTACCATTATATGTCTTAGTCCAAAGAAAGTATATGGCAATGTACGCTTGTCCATTGTCACAAGAGCATTTTAAAACCTAGTGAATTATATGTCTTTCTGAATTTTGATCTCCATTCTAAATATTATCTACTTGTATCTTAACCCCATTATACTTTTTTAAGATTGCTCAATAAATGCATTCAGCTGCTAATTGCATCTGTACATGTAGAATTGATTGATAAATAAGTAGAGGGTGCAATTTGGGCGAGCCCAACCCAAGCCCAGACCTACCCAGTTCGCAATTTTGCACGAGTTTGGCTATTTTCGGTCTTTGGGCTGAGTCTAGGCCCAAAGTTTCAAGCTTTTTAAATTTTTAGATTGGGCTTGGGTCTAACTATTAGGTAGCCCAAAACCGCCCCAATTTAGGTCCAATCACATTTCAATTCTAGCGCTGCCCAAGTTATCCAACCTGCACTAAAATTTGATACATACACAATGTGTGTTATATGTGTGTATCAAATTTTAGTGCAAATTGGATAATTTAGGGTTGAACTTGGGCTCAGGTCAAACTCAAGCCTTAGACCCAATTCATAGGGTTGGATTTGCATGAATTAAAACTTGGCCCAACCTGCTCGACTTGCACTCCTAAACGAGTATGTTCCATAAAATACATTATTATAATGAAAACTCATAAACTAAATATTCCTTGTGTCTACAACTTTTTATAGGTTTTTTTTTTTTTTTTATTTAACCTTCCTAATGGGGGCTTTTAAGTGCAATTAAGCCATGAAATGAGGAAGCATGAATCCATATCTACATGTCCACATAAGTTGCTATAACTTTAGAGATAGTATCATTCTTGAATTGTGTTGCAGTTTCACAAAGAACATTTGAATATAAGATTTTAACTATAATTTGCTTGTTCAATTAAAGATGATTTTACCTTTAATTCATTTTTATATTGCCTTTAATTCAATTTACCCAAGACAAATGAAGCAACTAATTTAGAGCCTTGTAAGGGAAATTTTGTCGTTAATAATTTATTTACAATTAATGAGCAGCAATGTTTTAATACAAATCATACAAAATAAGCTAAAATAAAGATGTTTGTTGATCCTAAAGATTGTACACCAAAGGTTGGCGTGGTGTTTAACACAAAAGAAAAAGACATATGATTTTGAATAGATATGTGGGAAGATAGGATTTAGGACTCGAAAATCTAATATCCTAATACTAGTGAAGTTAAACTCAAGAAACTTTGATGCTTTTAAAAAGGAAAACATGGCCTAGATGACATAATCTTAGTGTTAAGCAAACTCAAACAGAGGCATATTGTAAGGTAAAGATGAAGATATGTCTATAAGTAGATGGTTTATATCATGTGATTGGTTTTAATGAAAACCCATAATCACCTCATTGCAACACCAAACAAAGCACACACTAAAAAAAGAAGGATCCCTAATGCTTAGGATAAACAAGCTAAAATAAAAGATGTTTTGGGAATAACTCTAAAAGAATCAATATTATTGTAATTGATGGCTAAGTAAATGGGTGGACTGCACATATATAAAAGATCTTTTATATATGTGATATAATTTGACCAAAGGTGACATAGTAACAAATTTGTTTTGGGTGGAAGCGCAAATAATAATAAAGTATGACCATTTTGGTGATGTTGTTTTCTTTGATACAATAACATATAGGACAAATAATTTACAACATAGTAGCTGACCATTGCATTATTTGTGAGAGTGAACAATGCAAATGGTGGGTTCTCAAGTGAACAACATCACCAAAATGGCAATAATCTATTATCATTTGTGCATCAACTCAACAAATTTGTTACTATATCACCTTGGTCGGTTTGGTATGTATATAACATATACAAAAGATAAGATAATCTTTTATCTTTTAGTTGCATGTTCTAAAAATAATGAACAACACCACATGCCTCTCCTTTCTCTATAATCCTAGTTCGATATGTATGCAAATGGTTCTTTAGATCTACAAAGGTGGATCCAGCATTCTCATGTCCACCAGCTTCGCTAACCATCAATTGCATTGATTCTTTTAGAGTTATTCCTAAAGCATCCAAGGTTTAAAGTATCAACATGATATGTCCTATATCGATTATATTGTATTGTAATGATAGGTCTCTGATACCCCAAATAAGGAGTGTTTGGGATCAGGGGATAGACATGCATAAAACCAACCGTAGAAAAAAAAAAAAGTTATTAAGCATCGAAACGTCCCATATACCTATTTGTGCATATTAGGTATATGACTACTTTAAACTTGGAATCATCTATCATTTTATCTTGTCCAGCTTGAGTATCAAGGGTCCTTAATTAAGATCTTAATATGTGTGCTTTGGTTGGCATCGCAATGAGGTGATTATGGGTTTCATTAAAACTAATCACATAATAGAAGATATATATTTGAAGATATATCTTCATTTTTTTTTCATACAAACACAACTTATCTTTGCTTGATGTTTGTCAGTACCCAATTTTTGCTCAATCCGCCGATTAAACCTTCAATTTTCCCCAAATACCCCATCAGATTCATCTGACTTCTCCAAAAAAACCCAAACATCTAAATAAGTATATTATTGTTAAGACCTATCTTCCAAATGTTCTTTATGCAACATAATTCAAAATGGTACGGAGCGAATTCAAATCAAATCAGGTCATATTTAAATCTGAATTCAGATTTGATTAAAAAATAGTGATTCAAATTTGATTCATTATTCAATGAATTTTTTAAACTAATAATTGAATTTGAATTTAATTAAATAAATGAATATTTAATTGGATTCAAATTCGACGAATATAGGAAATCCTAGAGTTATTGAGGAAGAAGCAACCCTTTAGTGTTCTACCTTGACCGACAGTTGTAACAAATATTGAACAAGGGGAAAAAGCTCAAGAAACCTAAATCATACAGCTGTAGAGTTGTGAGGAGAAAGAGAACAGAGGGGAGAGGGGAGAAAGAGAGAGAGAAAGAAATTGTTGCAGAGATGTTCGGATGATGGGCCTAATGGCACCGGATTTTCAGCGCTTGCTCAAACTAAAAATGGTAGTTGTCGTTGATGCTTCACTTACTACCATTTTTCAATCACCAAAAAAGTCGAACAAATGGATGGTAGCTCCAGCCGATAGAAATCGGAACATCAAAGTCATGAAGTTGCATAGTTGGAATGGTGTTCTCTGCTATTATTCCTTAGTCCCATGAAATAGGGAGAATATCCATAATCAAAATATATATTAGATAAGAGAAAGATGTACAACTCCTGGAATCCCATCAGGATAATCATAATATTCAATAAATGATAAAGGATGAGTTTTAGCCTGCTCGGAGACCTATGAGCTGGTACATTAAACATTCTATTTACAAAACGAAAAGTAATATTAAGATTTAAAGCAGAAATTAAGTTTTTGGTTCTCATAAAAAACCAGTGGCAGAACCAAAGAAGAGTAGACATCTTCTGTAAAACTTGGACTATCTGCTTCGCATTCAAGCACATATATACTTCTTTTTTACTCCAATGTTGTAATTCTATCATCACCTGCATAATGCCATATAGTTCTGCTTGGTTAGCAGAAGTAGGATGTGATGTTCTTCCCCCGATAACTTTCATACAGTTTAGATTTGTATTTAATATTACAATACCAAAACTATATAAAGAGTCTAAAATTTTTCCTGCATCAATAAAAACAACCAACGCAGTAGTCTTACTGATAGATAATTGCATTCTTTGACTTCTAGAGAGGGATTGATGTAAATTTGATTGAGGCCTTGATTCCATGGATTGTTGGAAGATTTTATTAACAATAGAAATAATCTGAAACGGTAGAATCTGTTTTTTCCTGAAAATTTTCTCATTCCCGGCATACCAGATGTAATAACAACCAATAGCTACCCAATTCAAACATTGAAGGAAAAGATTATTATCTTCTAGTTGGTTATAAAGATCCTTGAGACAGGAAGTCCAAGTGTCCTGAAAAATATTGTGCAAGTTTAGATTCCAGGGATTTCCAAATAAAACAGCTTGAGAGAATTGACAATTAATAAAAACGTGAGTGATTGTTTCATCTGATTCTTCACACAGAGTACACAGCTTGCCGATAGGATCTATAAAAAGAGAAGTTTTAACTGGAATAAAATTGTTAAGAATTCTCCAGAAAAAGAGTAGATAGCGGGGAGGAGTAGTCAGATTCCAAATCTTGGATAAACAGTATTTGAAATTTTCTGATAGATTTGGAAGAGTAGTCCTTTGTTTAATCTTGTATTTCTCCTTGACTGTATAATTTCTAGAATGATGATAGGTCCAGATCCAGTTAATTTCATTGTTTGAGGGATAAATAGGAGTTTGTAAGATATCCCTTGATTCCTCTCTTGAAAAAAGAAGTTGAATTACATCTGTATGTCATTGCCCCATAGAGATTAGGGACGAAATATTTAGATTCTACAGTTGAGGGGCTGTAGGAAAGGTAATCCAATGGAATTTATGATTTTTCTGAATCCAGAGGAACCAATGAACCAAAAAGTTTGAATTTTCAATGACAAGATGACCTACTTCAGAAGCTAGTTCTATTATTTTAGGACATACAACTTTCCAATAGATAGAACCAGTAGAAGTAAAGGCATAAGGAATTATATTATGATGTTTAAGATATTTTGATTTCCAAATCTGAGCCCATAATTTGTGTTGCTCATTTAAAAATTTCCAAGCTATTTTCTTGAGAAGAGCACGGTTTATCAAAGTAAGATTCTTAAAACCTAGACGACCATAGGCCTTGGGTAACAAGAGAACATTCCAAGAACACCAACGATAAGGATGATTACGAGTAGAAGACACACCCCACCAGAAATTTTTAATTACCTTATTCATTTGATCTATCGTTTTTTGGGGGAATTGAATAATACTCATGGCATGAATAGGTAAAGCCTGAAGGACAGATTGTATGAGAAATTTCTTCTCAGCTTGGCTGATTGTAGAGGCTCTCCAATTGTTTATTTTGGCCTTCACATTTTCCAGAATAAAGTTAAATTGAGAATTTCTATTGTGGGACCAAAGAAGTGGAAGGCCTAAATACTTTGAATTCTTGTTAAGAGGGCTTATATGTAATTGTCTTTTGATCATACGTTGGTGCCGAGGGTGAATATTTTTACTACAAAAAACTCCAGATTTTTCAAAATTAATCATTTGCCCAGAAGCTTGTTAAAACTTAATAAGAATTTGAAGTAAATTATCCAAGTCTGGTGGAGTGAACATTCAAAAAATTATCCAATTTTTGCTTCCATGGCACGTGATCTACTAACCCATCCAGTGTCTACAGTTCCATCGGAGTCTTATTTTAGTGCAAGTACCTAGGTGTTGGATGACAAAAGAAGTTGCATGAACGATGAGAGCATAGAGATGTGCATCTGCTTCAAGGATTGGCTAAATGCAGAAGATAGATTACAAGACAAGGGAGGACATGATACTACACCGAATATTTCACCTTAAGCATATGATGAAAGTCATGATTGATGATTCATGAATTTAACTACTTGTATAGATTTTTTATTTTTTCAAATTATTATATTTTTTTAATTTTATTTAATTTATTTGATATATTTTTTAATTTTTTAACAATATAATTTTGTATTTTCAATTTGTAACCATATTGTATTTTTTATATTTTATTATTTATTTTATTTTCATATTTCATTCATCCAAGTATGCAATGATCCCATCATTGTATTTGTAATTTGTACTATTCAAATTTAAATGAAATAAAATTCCTATCTTTCTTCCATTTTGTTATTCCATCATTCTTATTTCAATTTGGTTAAGTTTTTTTTTTTATTTGTGTTAGATAACTTAGATTTCTCATTTCTTAATTTTTTAAATAGTTCCCAATTTCCAAAGTTCAAAGGAAAGTTAAATATTTTAGTTTTACAATTTTACTTAGAAAAGAAATCAAAATTTTCAAAATAAATAAAAAAAATAGTGCACCCCGGTTCAGCCCAGGCCCAAGGCTCGCCCTGTAGCCCAGCCCAGCACAACCCAAGCCCATGGCACGACTTACAGCCCGGCTTGGCCCAGGCCCGCAGCATGGCACAGGCCCGCCTGGGCTTGGGCCATGGGCCGGGCCGGGCCGACCCCTAAAATTTCCACCAGGGAGGGCGGCATGGCCTATGACGGCCCACAGGCCAACACGATGCGGCCTGCCTTTAGCGCGAGCCACCTACGGGTCGTGCCATGCCGGCCTGGCACGACCCACTTTACACCTCTAATCTTGGGAAGAAAAAAGCTTTGAGAAATAATCCACAAAGATTTCCGCAATGTCTTCATGAGAGGATTTCCATTGATTATTGTCATCCATTCCTTCTAAAAAGAGTACTTTTATGGAAAAAAGTACTTTTTCTTCTAAAAAGAGTACTTTTATGGAAAAAAGCGATATTCCTATTACCCAAATGCAACCAAGTGAGGCGAGATTTCTGTCTCCAAAAACTTTCCAATTGCCACATGGTATCTTCTAATTCTTTATACAAGCTATGTAAGTTTGAGTAATCTTCCAATTGTTTGGCCTATATAATTTGGGCTTCCAATTTTTTTTTTTATTTTTACTTTCGGATCGAGATAAGAATGTTTTCTCCACTAGATTAGATTTTTCTTTACCCTATCCAACTTTTGAGTTATCATAAAAGTCGCATAACCATTGATTTGACAATTCCAGCCTTCCTCCATAACTTGTCTACAAGAGGACTCAGCTAACCACATCTCAAAGAATCTAAAAGGTTTAGATAAGTTTTGAGTATGTGGGTGGAGGTTTAAAAACAAAGG